>NC_139218.1:104740241-105340241 GCF_055691185.1 Crinia signifera | reverse complement strand
ATACCAAAACAAGTTATGATGAAACCAAGGTATCCCATTTGTATCTAAATGAATTAAACATCTATGTCGTCTGTTGGGGTGGATAGATTTACCACTTCAGTTTACCACCCACAAACAGATGGCTAAGTAGAGCACTTCAACCAAACCCTTAAAAAGAGGGCAGTGTATCAGAAACAAGATTGGGACCTACTTTTACCCTATCTAATGTTTGCGGTTTGAGAGGTGCCCCAAGCCCCTTAATGCTGTAGCCCATTCAAGTTCCTCTATGGTAGACAGCCCAGAGGAATTTTAGATTTGTTGAAAGATTGGTGGGAACAGCAAACGTCCCAATAGCCTAATGCAATTTATTTCACAATTTTATGGTCGGTTAAGGCAAATTGACCCACTTCTAAAATAAGCATGTTAAAGGCTCAACAGAAATGTAGTTATGGTGTTACCACAGTCAACCTGGTCCTTTATGGAAGGAGACAAGGTACTGGTTCCCTTGCCTACCACTGAAAGTAACATGTTTGCTCAGTGAACTTATGAGATCATAGAGGCAGTGGGACCGGTTATCTATAAGGATCAATAGGAAGGTAGAAGAAAGAACAAATATACCATATTATTCTATTAAAACCATGGAAAGAATGGATCAGCCAGCTCTTTTTAGTGGCCGTAAAGATCCTCGATAGAAACAAAAAAAAGATAGCAATTCGTAACACAGTATCAGGTGGTGTTTTTTGGCTCTCCTGGGGAAAAACCCCCAAAATAATACAACATGATATTATTACTGCACTGGAGGTGATGATTAAACAAAGGCCATATCATATACCTGAGTCTAAACAAGTGGCAGTAAAATGGAAAGTGGAGGAGATGCTGCGTCTAGGGGTTATATAGGAGTCAACTAGTGAGTTAAATAATCCCCAAGTCTTCAGGAGATTTAAGATTTTGCATCCAAAAATTAAATAACATTTCTCAGTTTTAACACTTATTCTATGCCCTGGGTTGAAAATGTAGCAAAAAGTCAGTATCTATTCACTCTAGAATGAAAAGGGTACCGGCAAATCTTTTTGACTAAAGCTGCCATTTAATTTATTTGAAGCCCCTGGGACTTTCCACGGGGCTATGAACAAGTTGCTCCTGCCTCATAGAGAATATGGATGACATTGTAGTTTTACCTCAGATTGGAAGTCGCACCTTACTAAAATGTAGTGGCCATGTCTACAGGCACATAGGTTCACAACCAACCTTGAGAAATGTGCCATTGAGATGGTAGAGGTGAAGTATTTGGGATATTGTAGTCAGAGGGCAAATTAAACCTCAGCCCAATAAGGTGGAAGTGGGCTTTACATGGCCTAAGCCAAAATGTAAGTGACAACTCAGGACATATCTTGGTCTGGTAGGATATTATTGCAGATTTATACGTACACCTTTGTGCAAATTAATTGAAACAAGAGGCAATTTTTTTTTGTTTCTGATACTTAGGGGGACATTTACCAAAATGGATTCATAGAAAAAAGGTGTATTCGTAGGGAGAAATACACCTTTTTTTACGAATTTGTATTTTTGGGATTTACAATCCCAAAAATACAACAATTCGTATTCCTAAAGATGGGACATTCGTATTTGTAGTTACAAATACGAATGTCCTACACCATCGATAGGATACGACAGAAATCACCATTCAAAAGAATGGTGGTTTCTGATTTACTAAGCAGCCGTACTGATAATACGGCTGCTTAGTGGTGTAAAACACCCACGCAAATACGACAGGAAAATAGAACACCATTTTCCTGTTCTATTTGCGTTTTAGCCTGCACGGATCAGTCAGATCCGTGCAGGCTTCAGTGTAAAAAAATAGAAAAATTAAATAAATAAAAAAAAAAAACGGCGTGGGGTCCCCCCCACAGCCGAAACCAGCACAAGGCTGACAGAGCCTGGAGCCGGTAATTAAAAATCAGGGAACCCGACAAATAGGGGTTCCCTGATTTTTAACAACCAACCCCAGGCTCCTGCTCTGGGGCTGGTTCTCAAAATACGGGGGACAAAATGACTAGGGGTCCCCCGTATTTTAAGAACCAGCCCCAGGCAAAACCAGCCAGCAGGGTAATGCCACAGCCGGGGGGAGACTTTTTATGCAAGTCCCCCCGGCCAAAGCATTAACCCTACCGACCAGTCAGCCTGGCCAGGGGCCCTGGGGGAGTGGGGACCCCCCCAATAAAGGGGTCCCCCCCCTCCAGGACTTACCTGACCAGGCTAAAGCCTGGTGCTGTCCTCGATGCCCCTGGGCGGTGGGCATCGAGCTGATAGCGGTGTAAAAAATAGAACAAACGATTGTTTTTTACTGTGGCACTACAAGTGCCAGCAAGCTGGGACTTGGAGAACCACAAGTCCCAGCCTGCTGGGCATTAAAGGGCCCGCTGGGTCTTGTAGTGCCACAGTAAAAAAAATAGTTAAATAAAACACACCGACACCCATTTTAAATAAAAGTTTAATACACACATTACACACATACTGATACTTACCTATCTTGATCCCGTTGGTAGGTCGCTGGCTCCGGTGTCGGCGGCTCCGTGTCGGCGGCTCCGGGGACGGCGTCCTGTCCGAGGATAATCCATGTTGGACCTGTGGAAGGAAATCCTACTCACCCAGGTCCTGCATGGATGGTCTTCTTTCTTCATCTGTCGACATCCAGGTCTTCTGACAGCTGCTGGCGACTTCCAGCAGCTGTCGGCATCTTCCGCGACGCTCCCCGGCTTTCAGAGCCGGAGAGAACCTTCCTCTTAGGTGTCTGGGCTCAGAATGAATTCTGGCCAATCAGGAGCCGCCTAGCCGCCTAGCGGCCAATCAGGAAAGACCTTTTTCTGATTGGCCGCTAGGCGGCTCCTGATTGGCCAGAATTCATTCTGAGCCCAGACACCGAAGAGGAAGGTTCTCTCCGGCTCTGAATGCCGGGGAGCGTCGCGGAAGATGCCGACAGCTGCTGGAAGTCGCTAGCAGCTGTCAGAAGACCTGGATGTCGACAGATGAAGAAAGAAGACCATCCATGCAGGACCTGGGTGAGTAGGATTTCCTTCCACAGGTCCAACATGGATTATCCTCGGACAGGACACCGTCCCCAGAGCCGCCGACACCGGAGCCAGCGACCTACCAACGGGATCAAGATAGGTAAGTATCAGTATGTGTGTAATGTGTGTATTAAACTTTTATTTAAAATGGGTGTCAGTGTGTTTTATTTAACTATTTTTTTTACTGTGGCACTACAAGACCCAGCGGGCCCTTTAATGCCCAGCAGGCTGGGACTTGTGGTTCTCCAAGTCCCAGCTTGCTGGCACTTGTAGTGCCACAGTAAAAAACAATCGTTTGTTCTATTTTTTACACCGCTATCAGCTCGATGCCCACCGCCCAGGGGCATCGAGGACAGCACCAGGCTTCAGCCTGGTCAGGTAAGTCCTGGAGGGGGGGGGGACCCCTTTATTGGGGGGGTCCCCACTCCCCCAGGGCCCCTGGCCAGGCTGACTGGTCGGTAGGGTTAATGCTTTGGCCGGGGGGACTTGCATAAAAAGTCTCCCCCCGGCTGTGGCATTACCCTGCTGGCTGGTTTTGCCTGGGGCTGGTTCTTAAAATACGGGGGACCCCTAGTCATTTTGTCCCCCGTATTTTGGGAACCAGCCCCAGAGCAGGAGCCTGGGGCTGGTTGTTAAAAATCAGGGAACCCCTATTTGTCGGGTTCCCTGATTTTTAATTACCGGCCCCGGCTCCTTCAGCCTGGTGCTGGTTACAGCTGTGGGGGGGACCCCACGCCGTTTTTTTTTTTTTATTTATTTATTTTTCTATTTTTTTTTACACCTTGCAGCCTGCACGGATCTGACTGATCCGTGCAGACTGCTAGAAATAATTCGTATTAGCAGCCGTATATACGGCCGCTAATACGGATGGTTACACCATCGGAGGGTTACAAAGCAGTCGTATCTGACTGCTTTGTAACTGACCCTCCGGAACACGAGTTTGCATACGACTTAAACAGTCGTATGCAGCCGTAGGGGAAATACCAATACGAAAAACTAGGTTTTTCATATTGGTAAATTTCCCCCTTAATCTCTTTCCATCTTCTGAAAAATAATAATTTAATTTCTGAATTTATTTTATGGATGTTTTTGGACAGCCTCACAAAGCAAAATGTGGTTGTAAGAGAAAAACACAACCATGGGATGATGTTTATTTACACCGCCAAGGCAAACAGGACCCTAGAAAAACAAGTGATGCCTAGAATAAGGATTTGAAAGAAATTGCGGTACTTGTGAGTTATCCGGGCTGCCGATTTCTAAATCGGGTCGGATCGGGCACATCGCATCGCATCGCATGCGACCATCGGATGCGATGCGATGCGATGCGATGACCCGATTTTTCCATAGGAATCAATGTTAAAATGGACTGAGTCCATTTTAACATGGAATTCAATGGGAAAAAGGGGTCCTTTTCATACCCCTACTATCCAAGTGGGCATGGAGTTGGATATAAACCTGTGCCGAGCGTAGCGAGCCACCGAGCCCGAAGCGTGGCGAGCGTAGCGAGCCCCGCGAGGGGACACAGAATACCGTCCCCTCGCCACGCTTCGGGCTCGGTCCATTTTAACATTGATTCCTATGGAAAAATCGGGTCATCGCATCCGATGATCGCATGCGATGCGATGCGATGCGATATCGCATCGCATCTGATTGTATGCCTTAACTTAAGGCATACAATCAAAAAATCGGCAGCCCAGATAACTCACAAGTACCGAAATTGCAATACAGGTTAGCTCATCTACTGTGCACAGGCAACTTCTTGCATTGGGACGGAAGGCTAGAAGGCCAGTGAAAAAACAGCTGCTCACAAAATCTACAAATGGGCTCAGAAATATAAAAACTGGACCAAGGAAGACTGGCAGAAGGTTAACTTCAGTGATGAAAGCCATTTCTTTGTACAGGGACACAGAAGTCAACTGTTTGGAGGTCAACTGGAGAGATCAGTGATTGTCACATTGGGCCTTATTCTGATCGGTGCGGATATTCCCGAATTCTTACGGTGCGGGCCGCATGCATCGCTGTGCGGCAGCGTGCGGGCATCGTCCGTAGAAACGCCCACGTGTCCTCCGCATTCGGACGGACTCACTCTGTAAGAACAGGGCGTGTGTACGGACGACATACAAACCGTGCGCGTGCGGGGGAAACGTACAGATTCTTGCACGGTCTTCCCGCACAAGCACGGTCTTACCGCGTGAGAACGTACGGAAAGCTGTCCGTACGCCCCGATGCGGAGTATTTACGCACAATCCAACACTTTTGTACTGAGTACACACAGCGATCACATGACCCACTTAGGCTATTAGGCAACCTCCTGAAAAAGGGATTGTTAGCAATTTCAATCAATTAAATGCTCATCTATACTGACCCACATTCCTACTACATTCATGACACACATTAACCCTTACAGCATGTGACCCTAACATACATCTATATACACTATGTACATTTTGCTTATTTTAAACATTTTAAACAACTTACACATATACTTTAGCATGTTAGAAAAAAACACTGACAACTTTGAACTTTAAATAACGATTTATTATAAACCAAATGCCAACCAAAAAATAATTTAATCCTCCGCATCTATTAGGCGGTCCATTTCCTCGAGCATGAGGCGCATCAGGCCTCGCAGTCTTACGAGGGCCCCACGGCGACCCTCCTCTGCTTGGGCAGGCTCATCTGTGGAGGAAATTCAAAATGAAAAATGACTAATGATATTCATGCATACATTTAACATAGTCAAACCAACATTTGAAACATGCATTGTGACAGGTGTGTGTGTATATATATATAGATATATATATATATATATACACACATATATAACTATATATATGAGACATACACCTATACATACATGCATACATACTACATGGAAAGCCTGATTTTGGCCCTCTACCCTTTACTCTGTCGAACACCTCACAGTCATACTGCTCCTTCTCAATCCAAACCCACCCATGACAAAGCTGTGAGAAGCATGTCACGCGCTGCACCAATCACAATTCGGCAAACAAAGTTCAGTGTCTGTTATATGATGGAGCCTGGCAGGGGAGTTACACAACTCTCAGGAATGCTCAGTACATTTGTGCAATCAAGCATGGCTTGCCTGCTGATGGTCTGCTCCAGAAATCATTGTCATAATGCCAGTTAGGGGAAGCTGTAGCAATAACCCACTCCCATGCTCAAAAGCATTACTAAGAACAAATCAACACAAAATTATGGTGCAAAACATACATGCAGACCGCAGGGTGTGGTTAGCTAGAGGAGGGCCCAGGGGCACTGACCACTTGTTACTCCAGTCTAAGCCACGCCTGTCCATACTCCATTTATGCCATACTGAATCTAGTTTACAAAGATCAATCACCAGTAAACTCTACTCACCTATATGAGGCTTTCTTCCAGGATACAGATTAACTACACAGGTTCAGTGGCACTTAAAATCGACCTGACAGCCATCCGCACAACCTGTGTCATTAATATGTGTCCAGGATGAAAGGGATGGTTTGCCCACCCTATCTAACCCCTAAGTGTGTCTGTTGCTACCCAGTTTGTTTTATCACTTTATAGTATGGAAAAAAATAATTGAATCACCAGTGCTACCTAGCAAATAGAAGATGACAAAAGGAATAATGAAACTTTATCTATACATACCAATTTGGGGTGCCTGCACCACCTCACAGGCCACCTGGCCCCAGTAGCAGGCCCGTGCAGCAGCAGCCGGTGGGATTGTCCGCGGCTGAATTGTCCATGTGGGGCCGTGTGCTGGATAGTATTGTGCAGCAGGGAGAGTCGGCATTCGAGCGGGTGCGTAGGGCCGAGGAGGTGCTGCAGGGTTTGACCACCAGCCAGCAGATTATTGCTGAGAGCCTGCAGGCTATGAGTGCCAGCCAGCAAGCTATGGCTGGCAGCCACCAAGCTATTGCTGGTAGCCTGCAGGTGCTGGCTGATCAAGCCCTGCGGCAAAACGACCTCCTCCGCCATAATGAACTTATGGTGGAGCTAGTTAACAGCAATAGGGCCCTAATGTCACCCGCTTCGGGTGCATTACCAACCTCATCACTCCCTGCTGCCAGAGGGGGAAGAAGATCCACCCCCTCACCAGCACGTGCTCCACATGAGCCACCATCGGCCTCTGGCCGTGGACGAGGTCGAAGAGCTGCTGCACGTGGCAAGGAGCCTGCCAGGGGCAAACGTGCTCGCAAATGAACTTGTGTCCCCATTAATCTCCTCCGTTATGTCTTCCCAAATCTTCCATTGAGCTGTGTGTGTCAGCATCCTGTGTCCAAATCCGTGCCCAGGGTCACCACTTTTGCCCGCGGTTCAAATGTCATGTTTGGTTCCTCTGTTGCCCTGTTTCAGTGTGCTGTACTTGAAGTGTTGGTGCTGTACTTTTGTTGTGAAGCCACCTGATGTGTTCCCAATGATTCTGCTGTGGCTATTTATTCTTTATTATGTAATTTTTGTCCTGGTATGGTACCATTTGTTTTGTTATGTATTTTAAATTTTTGGCAAAGTTTGTTTAATAAATGTTATTTTGGCCCCACAAATGTCTGTATTAATTTAGACATGCAGAAGTGGCATGTGTATTAGTATTAATATTATTAAGTTGTGTGCATTATTTGCAGTGTAAAAGTGTGTGACAAGTGCAGCATGTAATGTTCCCTTTAAGCTGCAATGCTTCCAATTGTAGCAGTGAGAAGCGTGTAATTAACAAGTAATGGGTAAAGTATGTGATTGTATTGGGTTCAGGTGACATTGGTTGAGGTGCGTCCGTCCTGATTAGGCGTTCCGATTGCCTAGCGCATGACCGAGTGGTGTCCGCAAAGCAAAAGTAACCTTTTGGACACCGCACATTTCTTCCCTTTTTGTTCGCGTGCATTCGGCGTGCTGTCCGAATGCACGCCTACCAATATATGTGTACTCCCCCGTGTCCGCCCATGTTTCCGCCCAGTTTAGCCCACTTTGAAACTACGCCCCTGTGTCATTCCGCATGACGCCCATAACACACCCCTATTGCCCGAATGTATGCGGTGCACATTTCTGTACGGTATTAGTGAGAACAAGTACAGAGACCATACGTGGCACATGCGCATAGCGTTCCCCACGCATGCGCAGATGGCTAAAAAACGCGATCCGAAAGAATTCAGGAAAGTACGCACCGATCAGAATAAGGGCCATTGATCAGTGTGCGAAACAGCCAGAAAAGAGGCTTCAGCTACTTTGGTGTTGAGAGCTTGAAGCCAGTTGATGGTATGATGCACTCAGCTCAGTACATTGATATTCTTCAAAGCAAAGTGGTTTCAGAGCTGGAAAAAACATTCCCAGATGGACCAGGCATCTTCTAACAGGATCTTGCCCCATGCCACACATCCAAAATGGTCAAGAATGTCATGGCTGGGAAGAATATAAAGGTACTAGATTGGCCTGGGAACTCACAAGACATGAAACCCATTGAAAATCTGTGATCTATTTGTAAGCGTTGTCTTAGAGGAAAGGACTGCATGATGAAAGTAAAGCTGATTGAAGCACTGATTCAAGTGTGGTACCATGACACCAAAGACTGTTCCAATTTGCTGGATTCTATGCCAAACCGTGTAAAAATGCTTTTGAAAAACATACAAACTAATTGTTGTTTGAAATCAAATCCAAGGTGAAAACCAAAATATTGTAATTTTCATTGCTTGTGTCAATTAATTTGCACAAGGGCAGCACCTCCCAGAGAGGTGGTAACGGCTGGCTCATTAAATGCGTTCAAGGCAAAGTTGGACAAACATTTACTGGAGAAAAACATCCATGGGTACAAAATAAGAAATATATTCTGTCTTTAAAATATCAGAACCTACCAAATCAGCAATGGATATCTATACCAGGTTGAACTAGATGGACGCAAGTTTTTTTTCAGCCTTACCTACTATGTAACTATGTAACCACTAAAGAAAATGTCCCCAGACAAAATGTTATGGTCTGAACAGGCAGAGACTGCCTGTCAGGATTTAAAGACAAGCCTTATGTGCAGAACTTGTCTTGCAAGCTCCAGACATCAGCAGTTTGCATTACAGAATAATGCCTCAGGAACAGGTTTTGGGGCAGTCCTTCCCAGGAGGTAGATAGGAAGGAGAAACCCATCCTATATCTTGCCAAAAGTTGCTGCCTAGAGAACGCAAACACTCAACTGCGGAACAGGAGTGCATGGCGATTGTGGGTGATAGAAGTGGGTGACAGAATTGCTGAGATACTATTTGGTGGGACGAGAATTACGGGTAATCACAGACCATGCACCCTTACAATGACACATATGAACAAGGAAGTAAATGATCATGTGACATGCTGGTTTCTAACTGTATAGCCATTTATATTTGAGATGCAGTATCTTCCTGGGAAACAGCACCTCAATGCAGATGCCCTCTCCAGGAAATCTGTGGGTCCCGACCCTCCAAATAAACATGTGGTGAAGCTATGGGGGGAGGACAAAGGGGGTAAAGGGGAATTTTGGAAGGCGGTGGAGGGTATTCCCGGCAGATGGCACATGTATCGATCTAGTGAGCTTGCCTGGAGAATTTTTTTAAGCTTTACCAGGGTGGTTGAAGCTAATGGGGAAGGAGAGTGATAAGGACAGTGTGACTGCACCTGGTTAGATTAGCAGGATTATGACTGATTCCAGTCCAGGTTTTTAAAGATCATATATGAACCACAATTAGGATAAACAGCACCTATTTGCTAGCTTTATGAATGTGTCAGTGCACAGGAATAATGTTGCTGACTGTGGAATGGCTGCCCAGGGAACAGGCTGGGGTTATGGGGTATTGTAGGGGGTCATTGGAGTGCTGTACCAGCTTGCTACAAGATTGTAACCCGATGCTTGAACTGTATTATGCTTGCAGAAAGTATCTGCCTGTGTAAGAAAGAAAATGGTGGTACTTCATCCAGTGGATCCTTTTCACAATAAATACATACATACAGATATACACTATGTTAGCAGATCAGATATATATATATATATATATATATATATATATATACACACACACACACACACACACTATTCTATTTATTATCTATCTATCTCACAGGGAATCTGCACTCTTTATTTTAACTAACAATAACAAAGAGTGGAGATTTAGTTCAATTCATTTAAGCCTGCAGCCCCCTGCGAGGGACCCCACATTTCAGCAGCATGAGTGATGTCATCCTACTAGGAAAGCCAGTAATGGCTTTACATGGCTGATTGGCAATTGTCCATTTCCTGGGAGTGTCAGTGAAAAAGCCCAGGCCAAGCTTTTTCAAGGACACCAGACTTCATGTCTGACCACAAACTTCGACTTTCTTCGCAGCTACCGAGTCAAAGGCTCCTCAGCTGCTGCACACACAGAAGCAATCATTAGATGGCGATAGCGAATGGATGTGCAGATTTCCACAAGGCAGCGATTCCATTCTCCTTGCACATGGGCGGGATGGCAGCTGGGCACCAGAGATTAGCAGCCCAGCGGTCAGGTATGAATTAGGCCCATCGATTGAGAGGTTTGTGGAGAAAGGTGATGCTATTGTCTGTTTAACCTGTGAGAATGTGGAGTAAATGTACTAAATACTTATCCTTGTGATACAGTAAGTTTTTGTTATTGTTTTCCTTAATGATCATGTAGTGCTTCTTTATTGTTCTCTCAGATAATTACAGTACATGAAAAGAAATGAGACATCCACGTACCATCCATATTTTGGTACATATAAACTGTTACATAGCTATTATGAAATAAAAATATATTTTTTTACAATTTATCCTGATTTTCTTTCTTATTACTAGAACCATTTATTACTAGAACAAATCAGAGCAGTTAAAAAAAAAAAAAAAAAAATACCTTCCATTGTGTTTTCGCCGGCTCCTCAGACCTCACTTACATACAGATTAAGTGGGGAGTATACCTCAAGGTTTCTTTGATTTATAGGTAGCTCCTAATGGTGATTTTTCAATCATTGGTATTGTTGGTGCCTGATATTTTTACTCTAGCTGTGGGGAAGTCCCTTTGCAATACACTTTAAAAGCCTGGCACACTATAAAAAGGCTTGGACCAGAAGTTCCATAACGTGGTCCTCGAGGAACCCTAATGGTTCAGGTTTTAAGTATATCCATGCTTGGCCACAGGTGACTTAATTAGTCCATCTTTGTTGAGCCATAGAGAGCCTTCAAACCTGCCTTGAGGATCAAATTTGGAATCCACTACCTTGAACTGTTTTTCCAAGTGACAGAGATGAGCAAAGCTTTCACAAAGTGAGAAGCACAAAGAACACCGAGCTGATTTTTACACAAAAACAGTGGATAAACGCAGCAAAGCAGAACTGACCACATACATCCAAACTACTTTTAGGTTAAACCGCCCTTCCAGTCATGTCATGACATTAAGGGGGGTAATTCAATGCGGGGGTCACGGCAGTCGAGCTTGCCGCCGTGACCCAGTACTGTTCTTGGTCAGCTCGACCGAGAACATGTAGGCGGGATTCAATGTCCCGCCTGCAGCGGGACGAGAAGGGCGCGTGGCCGCGAGTTGCGGCCGGGAAGAGGCTTGCTGCAGCCGGCAGCTCATCACTTCCTGGCCGTTCTCGGCAGAATGAGCCCGACAGCTTGTGAGGTCGGGCTCGTTCTGCTTAGATACCCTGCTCAATGCTGTCGGGGAAGACAGCATTGAATAGGGCCCGGCAGGCATCTCCCCGATGGGAGATGCTCGCCGTGATTGAATATCCCCCTAAGTGGGATGTCAAAGCAGCTTTAACTGATTAAAATGATATACAGCATGCCTATATTCTGTGTGTGTTACTGTATCTGCATACCAAATACTAAGTTTTCCGAGAGAACACTAATGTAACATTTCTTATGCAGATGCATACAGAATATAGTCACGCCTATCAGTCTTTTTTTTTTTTTTTTTTAAGTGTAATCTGTAACATGCAGCCCATCATGTCACCCTGAACTACAGTAGTTAATGTATGACAGTACTGTTTAACCAAGCTACAGGTGGTCTCTGGTTCCTACTGAATAAATAATAGGCTACAGTGTCATGTATACTGGTTCAACCCTGCATGGAAAGGCATAAGGCATACTTTAAATAAATCCCAATAGAGGCATTACAATCAGCCAAGTACATTTATAGAAGGAATGAGTGTTTGTCCCACCTTACACAATTCTTGAGCCAATGTGATTACTTCACACAGATGATTGCTATCTTTTACCTTAAGCTGTAATTCTTTTTCCTGTTAACTTGGATATTTTTGCGGAAATTTTTTTTTTTTCGTTTTCAGGTATAAAACAAAAAGTAGACTGGGAATTGTTTAAATGCAGAAATTTAATCAAATAAGCATATTATACATTACAGAAATGTTGCAAATTTGTATGGCAAAAAAACAAAAACCACAAAAAAACAAAAAAACAAAAGAGGTTTATGTCCGGTCATTAAAAATTGGAACTTTAACAGGATTTGCATGTTGATATCTGTGATTACATTGTAAAATGCCGCGTGTAGTCATATTCTATTGTAGGAATGACGGCCTGTACAAATTTTAGAAAAATAAGAAGGTACCTGAGAGCAGGGGTTAAGGAACAGATTTGTACTTTAGAATGAGCACAAGTGCACAGATATCTAAGAGGGAAACTTACTAAGATGGGAGTTCTATTTCACTGCTATGGTCAACCATTTGGCATCTTCTAGAAGATGACATTTGATTGGTTGCCCATGGCAACATCCCATGTGAAATATAACTCCCATCTTCGTAAATTTCCATTTAATATTTATCTATTTACAGTTTCTTATATAGCGCAGCATATTCCGTTGCGCTTTACATAGGGGACAGTGATACAACAAAACAGGGTATTTACAGACAGTCAAAATGTAGGAGGGTTTATAGTATAGAGGGTAATAGTCCAGGTTTGTCTGTCACAAGAAATACTCATACATTGCAAGCAAAATTAAAGTAATTTGTGTAAGCATTCATCAAGAGGTGTAAAATCATACAGACGGCCACTGGTGAGCAAGCATCACTGTGCTAGATGGGTAAGAAATAGATTCAGTTGAATCTTCAAGCAGTAGATTTTCCAAAATGTCTTTGATATTCACCTTAATAATAGAATTCTAACTAAATATACCAATATAAATAATACCTGCTCTAGAGTGAGATGTAGATAAATAGAGAAGTAACTTACTGAGGAGTGCGTGAATATGTACAGCTGTGTTCTCATACATCTAGCCTCAATACGCCATGCAGCATGAGATTCCTGGTGCGAGTGAGCCATCCAGTCCCGTGCAGCACTGTTAACATTGCAGCATGAAATTTTGGCCACTATGACTAGTATTCATGACAATCAATGTGATATAGGACACTTGTATATTGTGTGTGACCGAGAATATGACTAGTACAGTATGCATGAAGAGACTGCACCGATCAATGTGATATAAGACACTTGTTTATTGAGTGTGATTGAGTCTGTATACAGAGCAGAACAAAACATGAATTAGGAAAAACGGCAGCTGTTACTTTGTGTACAGATTCAGAGAACAAAGATCATATAAAAATAAATCAGCACAGTGTGCAGTATTCAATGCCGGTGCGAGCGGCCGGCAAGGCGGTTAAACTGCGAGGATCACAGAAAACCAGTGATCCTCGCAGTTTAACCCCCGCGCCGGCCGCTCGCACTATGCAACGTTCCGGGGGAATCCTCGCAGTCACAGAACTGCGAGGATTCCCCTAAACTGCGAGAGCCGCGGCTAGTGCAGCAAGCTCGCTGTAATTAGCCTCGGCTCTCGCAGCTTTTGGAGGCACATTCGCAAATTCCCCCTCGCTCAAAAAACGGAGCGAGGGGGAATTTGCGAATGAGGGGGGGTCAGTTGAATACTGACAGGGTTAGCGGTGACTGCGAGCAAAAATTCCTGCTCGCAGTCACCGCTCGCCCACGGCATTGAATATATGCCAGTATCTGCGTGTTTCCTAGTCAAACCGGGTTGCCATTAAGGTGTATTTTCTGCAAAAGAACAAAGCAAACAATACGTCCGATGCTAGAAGATTCTCACACGACCTAGCGTAAGGGGCTATTTGACATGACTGCAGCAAAGATGTATGTGGACACATTCATAAATATCATCAATGTATAAATAAAAACTAACTCAACACATACACACTTTTGCAGTATGGTTGGGAGTAGACATTGGGGCAGATGTATTAAGCATGGAGAAGAGGTAACATGGAGATAATGTGGAAGGAGATAAAGAACCAGCCAATCAGCTGTGTTTGAAATATGACCATTGGGAGTTGATTGGCTGGTGCATTATCTTCTTCCACTTTATCTCTTCTTCAGGCTTAGTACATCTGCCCCATTGCGAGCACTGTATAGTAACTTGAGGGTGAGAACTGGTATAAAAGACAACAAAAATACAAGAATAAGGTGGGAGTAATGTAAGGAGCCATGGGGCGGATGTGAGACCGGGTGAAAGTGTGATGTACACCTGCTGCATGTAGAGAAAGTATTTTGGATTTGCAGGAAACCTGGTAAAATATGACATCTGTGCAATGTGAATAGCTTCTGCTTCCGCTCACATGCTGCACTATATTACATAATCTATAATATTTTATTATCCTTTATTTATATGGCGATAAGGGATCCGCAATGCTCAATTACAGAATACATAAACGAATAAGCAAAACAGTGACTTACAGTCGAATACAACTATCATCATGGCAGAAAAGTGCAGGATGGTTCTATCAGAGATAAATAAGAGAAGGAAAAGCGCATGAGGGAAGAGGGCCTGCTCGGGAGAGCTTACGTTCTAAAGGGGAAAGACAGACAGAGGTGACACAGATGGGTTACAAAGTGAGCATGGAACGGAGGGTTAAGGTGAGATTTGGCTAGTTTTGGTGAAGAAGTGGGTCTTGAGAGTCCATTTGAAGTTTTGTAGAGAGATAGGGAGAGGTAGCTAATGCAAGAGAAAGGGCGCAGCACGTGAAAAGTCTTGGAGGTAGGAGTGGAAGGAAGTTATCAGTAGGCAGGAGAGGTGACGAGGATGAGTGTAAAAAGAGATGAGTGGTATTCTGAAAGGAAAGGGAAGCCTGTGAAGGGCTTGTAGAAAAAGGAAGGTGGATGTAGTGCGTTTGGTGAGGAAGATCCTGGAAATACGTTTAAGATGAAAACAGCCAGGAGAGGGCAGGATCATGTAGACCAAGGGAGTGACGGATTTGAAGGTGGAGAGGGTGGTCCAGTGTCAAAAGCAGCAGAGAGGTTGAGAAGAATAAGCAACGAGTAGTAGCCCTTAGATTTTGAAGAATGGAGATAGTTGCAGACTTTTTGAGGACAGCTTCAGTGGAGTGGAGAGGACAGAAGCCACACTGGGTCAAGTAGTGAGTGGGAGGAGAGAAAGGCAGTTGTAGACAATACGCTCAAGGAGTTTGGGGGCAAAAGGGAGAAGAGATATATCGGTAGTTGGAGGGTGTTTGGCTCAAGGGTATATTAGGGGTTTTAAGGATAAGGGAGATGAGAGCATGTTTGAAGGCAGATGGGACCGTGCCTAATGAGGGAGAGGTTGGGCTAGATGGTAACAGGCAGAGGTAGAGAGATAGGGAAGGATTTCAGAGTTGGTAAGAGGGAGGAGTACAGTATGTCAAATATATATAATTCTAGTCCTTTTACTGTATGTTGACACAATAGCATATCATGTATTGTAATTAGCTTTCTCTAGCTAACTATAATCAAGCACAGATGTTCTGAAATTGCAAAACAATATTATGTATTTCTTTGTTTCAATTCTGTTTCCAGAATATATGCACGGCCCAAAATTTATCACCAGATATATTCATGCTTGCCAGAAGTAATATGCACTTCGGATACTTCAGTTTATAATTGCCAGCAAGACCACGTAGATAAAAATGGGGACAAGAGATATATACAATGTAATTTATTATGGATGTAGTAAAAGATTAGTAGTGGGAGTGCCTATAGAAATTATCATAACATATAACGGATGTCAACGGCCTCACCCACGGCTTAATGGACTGACAATTGAACTGAGAACAACATGAATGATGGAGCAATGTATTAAAATAATAATGATTTTAACAATTGGAGTGTAGTTGTTTTCTTCTTGCAACGAGTACATCACTGACAACCTAGAAATGGGGGGGATTTCAACAAGGACCAGGAGGAGGAATTGTACGGGAGAAGAGGTGGTTGGTTGCTGATGGTTTGTGATGTCCTGACGAATTGAGTTAATTTTGGATGTTAAATAAGTGACAAAGTCAAAAGCAGAGAGTGATAAGGGGAAGGGAGGTAGAGGTGGGCAGAGGAGGGAGTTGACAGTGGCAAAGAGGCACTGTGGGTTTTTAGATTGGGAAGAAAGGAGGTTCTTGAAGTATGACTGTTTAGCAAAGAAATGGGCAGCACTGAAGGATGAAAACATACAGTAAACTTAAAATGAAATTAGTCGCTTAGCAGTATGTGAGCATTTTTGCAGGTATCTGGTGCATTTGGTGTGCCAGGGTTGAGGAGAAGTTTAAAAAGGGTGAGTAGTGGTCGGTGGAGTGAGAATGTAGAGCCGAAGTAAGGGATGAGTTATTTAGGGAAGGTCAATATACTGAATATTGCGCTTAGTGATGGTAGTCTTGGGAGATGGAAATGGAGACACAGAGAGGGATGGGTTAAAAGAGTAGGTGATCGCCACTAATACTTTGGTCACCTTGGAGTGAATTTATCACAGATGGAGCTGGGGCGTCAATCTTCCCTAAACCATCCAATTCTGACCCCATGCAATTTAGCCTCATCGAGAATGCTCTTGACTCCCCTTAGCAATGATAGGCCCTCCTGCCTGTTAGAGCCTACTGGTTTATGTTTCAACACCATGAATGTATAATTCACTGTAAATGTATGTTACTTTTGTATACACTATTGGAGTACTATACTTTATACTATATGTTCACCTTGATTCATGTACACCCCCCCTCCCCCCCTCCCCTCTCCCCCTATAACACAATGTTTTTTTTTTTTTCTGGTCTCCTTTACCCCCCTTTGCATATTGTACCCTCTCGATGAAAATGTATGTTCTTTTTCTTCTTTATTTCAATAAAAATCAATGATGTTAAAAGAGTAGGTGATGGTCAGAGGTGGAAGATGAGCAGGTGCAGAGCATCGACCTCAAATGTAGAGAACTTAACCTTTTCAGGTCCAACGTCTAGTCAGGCTCAAAAGCCCTAGTGCTAGTAACAGATCCAATGGTGAGCCACTTGGAAATAAAAACTTAAACATCATTCAACACTCAATGTATACCAATTTTGAATAAAAAAAATAAAAACATTATAATTTAAAAACATTTAAACCAGACTGTTAACATTGCGAAAAAAATAAAAATAAATTTGGACTGCAAAGGGTTAAGGCAAGGTTCTGAGGGGTAGGAGTGGGTACTAGTTAACCAGGGGGTAGAAGGAATATATATCAGGTGCCAGAGACTGGTAGAGATCACTAATACCCCTTTCACATCGCACCTAATTACTGGGTACAAGCAGGTTCAACCTGGTGATTAATGCCATGTGAAAGGAATTACCGGTTACAGCTAACTGGTAGCAACACGGCATTCCCAACTGGGTAAAAAGCAGAGTTCTTACCGGTTCATTGCCGGTCCACCCCCCCCCCACGATGAAGCAACAATGCTCTGCTGCGCCCCCCACATGATGTCAGCAAACCGGCAATTTTGCTGGTTCACTGCTGCAATCTAAACAGACCACACATGCAGGATCGCATCGGGACTGAACCATTTAAAAGTCCCGGTGCAACCCTGCATTTGCGGTCTGAAAGCAGTATTAGTGCATGCACACGATACTGTATTTGCAGAGTGTGAGGCTGCCAGATCAAGTGCCGGTCGATTGGACATTCATTTTATCTGGTCAGCTCTGGCATTCCACATAGAATATTTCGTCCATGTTATTGGAAAATGATATACAGTACTAAAACACAATCACTGTAATCAAAAGGATACATGTGAACTCCTAACTCTCCTCCGCCTTCTGCAACAGTCTCAATGATTTTCTTCATAACTTCTGCATGCCTACATATAAAAGAAGATAAGGTTACATACATGGTCAATAATATGAAACCCTTCTATATACAACTTAATGAAAAGTATAACAATTGCTTTAGAATAAATATGCAGAGATGGGCCAGAGAGAGTAGCTGGACTAGAGAGCAGGACTAACTAGTCATGGAGATGCTGTCAGTGGGGAGAACCTGTGGTGCAGGGCACTGCGTGAGCTGGTATACCAGGCCAGGAGAACTTGTTGTGGAACTACACATCCCAGCATGCCCTTTCACAGTTGTATCAATCCATTATATAAAAATCTGTGGCAGGGCATGCTGGGATGTGTAGTTCCACAACAGTTGGAGGGCCATGAGTTTGACACCACTGCCCTAAATAGTCGAAACACTTCTAACTGCTGGAATACATTCTTATTTGACACTTTTTTTGTCTGTTATGTATGATTTCACCACTCATGTAATTCACTTAGGTGTCAGTCTGCAGAATTACCATGCAACTTGACAATTGAAAAGGCTGAATCTATATTGATCAACTTTATCCCCTTCAGGCAAATCTTGAGCCATCCTGGGCAGCCCTGGCATACTGCCGGCAGCAGGGGTCAGACATGCTGTAGTAAGTACTAATGCTGTAAAATATCAGCAGATAATGTGTTGGTTAAGGGTCTGAAACATTAGTAGTAGACTGGGGTTTGGGACTCTGCTCATGTCTGTGGCAGACATACTCTGAATTCATGCATCAGAAACACCTTTTCCAGGATGTGATGCTTTATTACAAAATAGTAATGCCCATCTCTTGCTTTGCTTGCACTAAATAGAATGAGGTCATTAACCTGATATGTGTTGTTGCGCGCTGGGAAACCATGTATTATTTGATTTGGGCACCAAAGTATGGTAAAACTGTAAAGGAATGTGTACAGTATCATTGGTTATTGTAACACACAAGGGGCACATGTATTTAGCTTGGCGAAGAGATAAAGCGGAAGGTGATAGCTGATTGGCTGGTGTGTTATCACCTTCCACTTCACCAGGCTTAATACATCTGCCCCTTGTGCGTTACAGTAACCACTATACATCTGCCCCAAGTCTCTGTTCTATTTTGTGATGTTGTTATAGATGATTGGTGTAAATATGGCTTTGGGGGATGTGCGTCACAATGTTTATATGTAAAACGACTAACTGCATTTCTGCTACATTAATTACAAAACCCACCACACCCACAGTAGGTTTTTAGTTTGAGGTTTTCTTGAAAAGAGTACCTGCATGGGTGGACAGAACACATGGCTGGTGGTGGGAGATGCGGATGGTTTTCAATGGTCACGGTTTTCTTCACGTGATCTTGGCTAATGTCTTCATACATGTTTTCTACGGTCAATGGCTGACGTTGCTAGAAATTTCAATATAAACCAAAATAAAAAAGAATAAAAAGATTTAGACCATTGTGAAGCGCTGCAATGGAGTGAATGAATAAAAAGCAGAGGCACTAGCTGCAACATGTTCATTTTCCTCCATCCACGTGCTCTTCCTGGAGTGTTAAGGCGGTATTCAATGTTGGGCTTTATTTCAAGCAGGGGATATATCGCCCGCCATCTATTCAACGCTGCCATTTCCGACAGCATTAAAGGCGGATATTCAACAAAACAGATCCGACTACAACAAGTCGGAACTGTTTTTATTCTTCGAAAACGGCTGTGGATTGTGGAATTCATGGCAGTTTCAACAATCCACAGCCATTTCCTCCTGATACGCCCACTTTTTCACCACTGAACAGACGGGAACATTGAATTTGGATTGTCGAGTTGCAGGCGAGCTGACCGAAAAAAAAAAAGGCCCCAAATTCCAACTGTCCAAATTCCAACTGTCCAAATTGCATACACCCCTTAGATTGTTAATGGGCCATCGCCTATAGTACTTGTGATCACCAAAAACATAATTAGTCAGATTATTATGTCAACATCTGCACTTGTAATGCATGGAATATAAAAATATACAAGTCGCTGAGTTGCCTCCAATGACATGCTAGTTGGAAATCGACAAGATGAAAATGTCCAAATTCCTAGCACAGAATTCACCAACTACTAGTTATGTCAGCCAACCAGTATAAGCTTTAGAGAACTAAAGCCTGCAGGCAATGGGAGACATACTATAAATCAGGGCTAGGCAATGTTTTACCCTCCAGCTGGAACTACATATTCCAGCATGCTTTAACATTTTGCTGTATATGTTAAAACTTTTGCAGGACATGCTGGGATGTGTAGTTCCACAGCAGTTGGAGTGCTGAATTTTGCCTCTACCTGCTGTAATACTGCTACTAATTAAAAAAGTGCACTTTTCCTGCCAGATAAACTATCCTGTTATCAGGTGTTACCACGTAAAATCTGGAATAAGTTTTTGGAAGTGTGCCGACTTTGTTTGGCCATCAGATAACTTTTGGGGGATTTCTTTTGGGGACTGTTCAGACATGCAAAAAAAAAATAAAAAAATCCACTTTAAGCAGAGACTAATGATCGTACACACGGAGCGAGTGAGTCTACATACTGAGTGATTCAGTGGCTTTGAGATCGCTCAGCACACAGCTCTGCACCAGTGATGTGTGCTGAGCGATCTGTCACAGCCAGTGTTTTCTGGAGAGGGAACACTAGCGTTGATCAGATTTATAGATCTAGTCAGGCGATAGTGTCACGCGGGACCGTGCATTGCTAGGGGCCATGCACACTGAGCAATCTGTGCTTCATCTCTAAGCAATCTAGTCAGATCGCTTAGAAATGGGGCTTTAATCACCCCATGTGTATGCCCCATTAAGCTGGATACACGTTAACTTTCCAGTGTTGCAATGTAGTTTTCCGCTAATGCTTTAGCAAGTTTTTATTTTGCAATACAGAGCGACAGGAAGAGTAGAAATAGATTTCCAAAAAGGAAGGTTTTTCTTATTTTGTACCACAGATATAAAGAAGTAAAAAAAGTGACTTGAGCATGCGCCTCATTTCTGCTGCGCTCGGAGGTCACTGCACCCTTAACAGGCAAAACCCTCCTCTCCTTCTCACATTCTTTATCATTAATACTGGCATTGATCAATGTAAACATAAGCCTGGCGGGATTATTGTATTTGCCTATCTATATAATGCCACCAATTTATAGAGTGCTTTACAGAAAAGATTTGTCATGCATAAGTCTATGCCTCAGTGGAGCTTACAGTCTACTAAAGCAAGTATCCAATCACCGGGAGCTATCCAATTAGCCCCGAAAAGCCGATGAGTGCCGCTGCTTATTAGGGATTTTGTTATGCTTGTCTCAGGCAGGCAAAGTAACTGCCCACATGCAAGTATGTTTTCCAGCTGCGGAAAACACACAGGTTTCACATGCTTTTAAAATCAGGCAATCTAATGGGAGTGCCTGTTAAACATTGGTAAAAACTGAAGTTTGTCTCTGTATGTTTTATCGGGATAACTGGATACCCCCCTAAATTTCCTAAAATACAGTGGCACACATCAATTAGCCTACAGTACATGTACATTTTTGGTATAAGGGAAGAAACCCATGCAAATATGGAAAACATGGGGCCCTGGTAGGTAATTGATCTTGTGACCTCAGTGCTGTGAAGCAGTGCTGCTAAGCAAAATGCCATAGCACTGATCAATATATATAGTAACTCAGCAAAACTTCAGGCTAACATTACTACTTCCTGTTTTTTATTGACATTTACTTCCTTGTGCCCCTGAAAAGTCAACATTATAGCCAAATCGCTTCATGATGTTCAAGAACGTGGGAGGTAGAGCTCACCACCCTGCTTCATGTAATGCTGCCTAGAAGTAAACCCTTAAAAAAAAAAAAAAAAACCACCACTCACAACAACTAGAATTAAAGACGTTTACCACATAAATTGGTAACATTCTACATAAAAATGTTAGAACCAGTATTTTTCACTATGATGTACCTCATCGTAACCGAATAACCAAAGTCTTGGTGTTTGGTAATACTTGTCATATGTAATGTAAAGGTCATACGTTCTGGTCTGTAGGATGGCATCTTCACTGCCAACATCAGCTTTTGGTTTGCTGGCCTCTATGATTTTAGTTGTGTCCAAAGTTGCCTAGTTAAATACGGAGAAAAAAATACATGAAAATTCAGCTCGATAGAATGCTTGCATACAACAACAGTGGAGCCCTGTAGTTTGCTTACATATAAATTAAAATGATATAACCCTGGCTGTTAAAATACTTTCAAACTTTGAGATATGGCAGCTTACCTCATCATTTTCCAGCAGTCCACTCTCTTCATAATCTGAAAAATAGAAATATACATACACCTGACAAAGATTATTTATAAAAACATTTCAAACAAAATACATTTCTGTAATTGCTTTGTACGAAGTTAGAACCCAATTATCATGCATTTTTGATATGCCCAACTGTATAAACTAGAAAAGGTCCAACCAACTCCCACCGCTCTGCAAGTTTATTCATTTTTAAATTGAACATTGCCCAGGTTTCCATGTAATTAGCAGTGAACAAAAATTCAAGTACAGTATTCTCAACTATGGCCCTCAATTATATGTGCTTTCCTTAAAGACCCCACTTAAATATGGACTTAATCCATGCAGGATTAAAGAATTACCAGTAACATGCCCTTTGTGGATAATTTTGGGATTATGCAATTGACGCTGTACACATTGATAAAAAAAAGAAAATAATGAAAACACATTTTTAAAACCATTTGAATGTTAAATTGCAGTCCCCAATGATTTACCTTCCATATCTGCGGCTTCACCTTCCTCCTCATCATCATCATTGCATGCCACATTGCTAGCCATTTTCCCAGAGTCCTTATAAAAAGATAAAGGCATGGTGTATGGTTTTAAGTTATTTACAGTGAGGAGCCACCACACAAAGGAACGTCTTTAGTTAAGGGAACTTATTCCAGATTCTGTGGGCTAACGCAGCCATTTAACGCACAAGGAGAAGGAACTATAAATTGAACAGCCCCAGACATTAAAGCCCAAGGTTACTGGCCTTTCCCTGGTGTTGTAAATAACTGCATGCAATTGAATACGGACTTAGAATGCAATTTGGTCTACGTCCATTCAGAGGAAAATATTGTTTAGGGTTGATCACCTATGAGCAATCTGCAATGGCTTTCACATCTACCAGTTGTGTCGGACTATTCCTTCATCTTACCTGTGTCTCAAGAGTTATTTCTTTCACTGCTTCCGTGATGCTGTTGACACCTAATTGACAAACACAAAATGTGATGGCACTGACATAGTACTTTATATAAAAGGACAAAAAACACAACTAAAAGCAGTGACATACAGGTTTAAAAAAAACTAAATGTAATATTCAATGGAGTTGGGTGGGTGGGAAGAGAACTCAAAACAAACATTTGTACCATTCAGATATGGCCCTAAAATTGCCCGGCTGTTCCTGACCCAAACGTGTGGCTCTGCACAGTGTGACATGGTATCAGAGGTCATGCTGCACCCAGTCGCTCCAACGATCATTGTCCTCCATCACACATCCACATAGCACAGTGTGCCTTTTCAATAATTGCAGTGCCATTGATTACTTATCCCTACAATCTCAATACTAAACCAAGCAAATCTTTCATGTCTCCACCATGTACCCATTGGTTTACTGCGTACATCCATTCCCTTTGACCTATGAAATATTGCTGGAATACATTATTTTCTTAATGAAAAACTGTAATTATCTTATCTCCCACTCTAAACCCTATAACCTTCTCCTATCTGGTATTCCCTCACTAGGGCCAGTGCTAGGTTTTGTGGCACCCTAGGCAAAACTTCAGCTTACTACTTACTGCTCCCACTACCACCCACACCAATAACCACTTTCCAGAACCTCAGGTGAAAGTGTGGAGGCAACGTCCTAGAAGAAGAATTGCAACACCTGCCATTTGCATTCAGTTCAACAAGGATTCCTCACTTAGAGACAGCCTTCATTTTGTGATAGTCAGACTCAGGGCGCTTCCCAAATTCTGGAGCCCATAGGCAACCATCTAAAGCTACCAAATGGTAAAGGCAGCCCTGTCCCTCACCCATTTGCCCCACTACAAGCCTTCTGCCCACTTTTCCAAATTCTGCAGAAAGACCGACCTTCCAAGTCATCATCAACACACCACTAACATTTTCTCCAGAATCCAATTTTGAATACACACCCTCCTAACATACACTTTATACAAACCTCATTGTTCAAATGCTCAGATTTACTGTACTTCTAAACTGCACCTAGCCTTGTCTGATAACCATGGCTTTCTGGATCACGCATGATCACTCTTCCATACAGATTTTTGCAAAGGATAATGGACTGCATATAACCAGCCTTTTCATTGGCCTTCAAATCCTTAGACCAGTGGTTCTCAAACTTTTTGAATCATGGCACCCTAAAGTATCAGAATATTTTTCACGGCACCCCTAGGCCAAAAGTTGGTTACTAATTTCAGGAAAAATATTAAATTAGTTGTGATTTACATGTTTTGGTGAATCATGTTTCTCACCACACTTATGTGGCGATTTACATGATTCACTTCTGTTTACCCACATATTCTTAATTGGAAGCCACAAGCACTGATTTTGCCTATTTCATGGCCGTAAATAACTTGAACTGATTCTGGACCACCAACCTGAGGCACCCCTGCAAGTGCTCCAAGGCACCCCAGGGAGCCTAGGTGAACAGTTGAAGAACCACTGCCTTAGACCTACATTTCTGTACATATCATATGTATAAAATGTAGGGGTGTGCACCGGCTGCGTTTTGGGTTCAGATTACTTTCAGGTTTTGGGTTCTACTGGGTTTTGACAAAACACCTCAACATTTTTAATTTTAAAAAGCATAAAAAACAGAATTTTTTTTTTGCTCCTACACTATTAACCTCAATAACGTTATTTTCCACTCATTTTCAGTCTATTCTGAACACCAAAAGGTTGCACCGAGGTAGCTGGATAACTTTGCCAAGCCACACAAGTGTGCGACACAAACATGTGGCTCATCTAGGAGTGGCACTGCAGTGGCAGACAGGATGGCAGTTTGAAAAACTAGGCACCAAAAAGCATCAGTTTAACACCAAATAAGCCCCCTATCTGGCACAATATGTGTAGCCAAGGAGCAGTGGGTGATTCATGCAGCACTGAGGATCTGCTACGAGCTTACCAACAGAACGGGAGTGTCAGGGTTTGAGTATTTTGTGGGTCCATCTGCAGGACTGGAGTTAGCGGGCTTCTGTCAGTTGGTGGTAGGAAGGAGGCATGACGAATAAGTCTTTCGCATAGGAAGGGCTTAGGCTGGGAACCCTGGGTAACAAGGCTAGGCCGAGGGCTATCGAAGAAGACAAGAAGTGCCGAGGCAGTCAAACTTGAAGAAGATGAAAATGAGGAGAGCGGATTGGTCCACAGAGTTTGGACCAGACCAGGAGACGACAAGGGTGAGCGAAGGCCGTAAGGGCTGGTGGAATCAGCACTGCAGGTAGTAGTGCTGAAAGTCACAAGAACACTGTAGCCCAGGGGTGGCCAAACCTGTCCTCAAGATCTACCAACGGTGCATGTTTTCCAGGCAACCTGTGGATCTATAGAAGGAATGAAGGCAGCAGGTTTTAAAATGTGACAGTTAGTAATGACTACAGCTGTGCAGCAGCTAGGTAACCTGGAAAACGTGGACCGTTGGTAGATATCGAGTACCGGTTTGGCCACCCCTGCTGTAGCCGGTAGTCGTGACCGGAGGGCGGCTGCAGGAACAAGGAGGATGGAAGCATGTGGTACAGGTAGAGCACAGGTGCTGGAAGCACAGGATGCCCTGGTGCAGATAACAAGTGGTACTCAGGAGCAGGTAAAGCACAGGTGCCGGAAGCACGGGATGCACAGCTGCAGGTGACTGGTGGAGCACAGGTGCAGGCGACTGGTGGAATTATATACAGCAGTAGGTAGGCAGTGGCAACAGCAGACTGGAATTATATACTGTAGTGGGTAGGTACTGGTAGGCAGGGCAGCATACTAGAATTACATATATAGGTAGATAGTGGTACTGGTACACACCAGCAGACTGGAATTTATTACAGCAGTAGGTAATAGGTAGGCACTGGCAGTGGCACCAGCGGACTGGAATAATACACAGTAGGTAGGTAGGTAGGTACTGGCAGCACCAGTGGACTATACAGCAGAGGCAGGCCCCAGCACAGAGGAGGAGAGACCGTACACAGCAGAAGAACACAGTCGTCCTTGCTATGGCATATCTCTCAACATGACCCATGCTAGGAGGGACACATTGCTCTGCTTCTGGACTTTCCTCTTAATGTATGATTGTCATCACCTATGTTGAACAGGTTTACTAATAAGAAAGGTGTTTCACCACAGGTGACAGCAATCATACATTAAGAGGAAAGTCCAGGAGCAGAGCAATGTGTCCCTCTTGGAGAGGGTCATGTTGGGAGGTATGCTATGGAGATCCCACTGAGCAGAGAGGAGACAGTACACAGCAGCAGCACATCCTTTCCCACTCTGCTCCAAGATGGCGCAATTTAAGGGATTCCGGATCTCGCGAGAATCCGACATCGGGCGATGAGGTTTTGCCTGCGCACCCGGATCACAGTCAGACGGGAAGCTCAGAGAGCCGCTCGGATGACTACCGTTAGTGCGGGCTCGGATCTGGGAAATCTGAGACTGCACAGCTCTAATAAAATGATAATTTATAAGGGCATCTTTTTAGTGTTCTTTAGCAAAGCTTATACATAAAAGAAATAAAATATATGCCACATCGTGGAGCGAGGCATTCTGCAAACACACACACGTGTGTAAATTGTAGGTGGAAATTTTGTAATTTTTTTTTTTATAGGTTTTAATTTGCACAAAAAGGGGATAAATTTGACAAAAACATTCAGTTAGTAAAATAATTTGATATGCTCAATTAACACTAGTTAACAGGGGGATAATGTTTTTTAAAATGTATTATCAGCATACCTAATGTGCATTAGGGACAGCCCACGATTAATGCTCGGCGTGGCTGTCTCCTTCAATCCCCACAGAAATTAGCAACACAATGTATTAACAGCCTCCTAGGCATTAAGCCGCCCGGCCACTTCACCAGCTAGCCTTGTTCTATTACCAATGCAGGGCCAACGCTAGCCTTGCTGCTGGCTCCGAGCTGTGCTCGAGATCTCGCGCATGCCCAGAGAGCTGGCCCGGGGAGAGTGGAAGCTGTTTATTACAAGGCGCATGCGCAGGGCTGCAGATAGGGCGAGCCGTGAAAGCAGAACATAATGGGCGGTATTCAATGAGCCTGATTCGCCATGTTTTTATGGCGAATTTGTGCTGTTTGGCGAATTTTTGACTAAAACGGTGAATCACCCTATTCAATGACCAGATGGCGAATACATTTGAAGGTTTTTTTCGCCATGATTCACCAAGTAGCAATCGCTATCTTTTTATGGTGAAGTGGAATGTGAACTTTTAAAATAAAGTGTTTTGTTTTTTACATTTGGTGTCAAAAAAATCAGGAATTTTATTCTGAGGAGGGGCATGTTATTTTTATTCATGTGCTGTAAGCACATGAATATATATTTAATTTTAAAAAAATATATATTTTTTTTTTACACTGACCAGCCAGCAGGGGGCGCCGGAGCCGAGCCGCTCATTAGATATTCATATATTCACTTCACCCGATCATTACATATTCATGATCGGGTGTAGTGAATATGCCCGGTCCCCTGCTGGCACCCCCGGGGGGCAGCCTGTGCTGCCTGGCACCCGGGGAGCCCACCTCCCCCCCACAAACGTTGTGGGGCAGGCAGGGAGACTTCCATCTCCCTGCCTGCCACCGTCCTCAGGCTCCCTGCGGCGTTCGCCGCAGGAGCTCATATTCGCCGGTCAGGGGCAGCGAGCCCCTGACTCGTTGAATACCGGAGCCGGCGAGGCTCCGGAACGCGGCGACCCATGGCGAATGTGCAGCGAATCCTAAACAGGATTCGCTGCACATCGCCGGTATTCACATTGAATACCGCCCAATGACTCTCCTTATTGGCTGCATAGGGGTTAATACATTAGGCTGTTACAGGTGCTTGCTTCTCCTTATTATGCAGGAGAAGCGGGACCCATTATTTTTAAAGTGTTATTACCATATTAATACATCTGCCCCACAGGATTTTTTTTTTTTTTTTAGGTGGTTAGTTATGTATTCAGATACATTTGGCTAGCACGCTCCTCTGATTTATGAAGAACCCGCATGCTCCATATCCCATTCTCTACTCCAGTGGTTCCCAAACAGTGTGCCGTGGCAGTGCCGCGGAGCCCTTGCAGGGGTGCTCTGGATTGGTGGTCCAGGACCAATTCAAAGTATTTATGGTCAATGTAATAGGCAAAACCAGTGCTTGTGGCTTCCAATCATAGTCTATGTGGACAAATGGTAGTGAATCCTGTCATTCCCCACATAACTGACCCTAAGGATGTCATATAAAACTTTTTTTTAACTAAAGTGCTCAATAAGAAACTTTTGGCCTAGGGGTGCCAAGAAAAAAAATTCCGTGATTCGAAAAAGTTTGGAAACCACTGCTTACGACACACACGAGCTTCCCCACACAGTTCGAGAGACCCAGACTTTAGAATCATTCAAACAGACTATAGACTTTGTTTACTCAAGCAATTCCATAGTTCCTTTAAGTATAGTTTCTGCAAAGCTTTTCTGTACTTCATTGTTCCTGTACTGTATTACACTCAGTTCGTTAAGCGCCTTGAGTCCTATCGGAGAAAGCACGCTATATAAATAAAAGTATTATTATATTACTACTACTTTGGGCTTATTTGAAATTATGCAAATAGAAAATTAATCAATTTAAATAGGATAGGTTTCATTAGATTAATTACAATTGACTGCTAAAAGCTGTTATTTTGTGGTTACCGCACATAATTGCTCTTGGAACCAATTGATAAATGACAATGAACAAGACCAAGAGAAACTTTGACTGTCAAAATTGACAGCAAATGGACTTTCTGTCTAAAGTATTACTTTCAAGTCAATATCTTTCAACAGAAGTAATTACCCGTTATAGAGTTTACATGTTCACTTTACACAAGTGTATGAGTACACAGCCAAAGCCAACATGTTTTATTAATTAATTTCGCTTACTGGAAAATAGAGGTCAAGTGTTTCCCTAATGGTTTCATATTACTGCCTGGGAAGTCTGTCTTCAAAGCTACATAGGATTTTTACATTAGGTCTTCAGATTCCAGTTGAAACACTGAAACAAAAAGATGCAAAATAAAAAAAATAAACTCCAAAAGCACAAAATACCCGAATGATGAAATGTATCAACCCATCCTCCATCTCCATCATCCTCCTCTATAATGGCTTCTTGCTCATCTGAGTACTCCATTTGTTTACATCTTTTGTAGCATGGAACTAAAAGAAAAAATTACAATTGATTTTAAGTATACAATTTACAATGAAGTCAAATTACAATGAAGTCAAAGTGACTAATATTTAAGTGTTGCATGCCATGTATATCGAAACCTTATCCAAAATGCTTAGGACCAGAAGTATTTCGAAAATCAGATTCTACAGTATTTTGGAATATTTGCATACCATAAAGAGGTATTTTGGGGATTGTACCGAATTCTAAACACAAAATGCATTAATGTTTAATATATTTATTATCAGTTTCTTATATAGTGCACACATTCCGCAGCGCTTTACAGAGTATAGTTGAACATTCACATCAGTACCTGCCCCAGTGGAGCTTACAATCTATATCCCCTACCACAGTGGTAGCCAACTCCAGTCCTCGAGAGCTACCAACAGTTAACGTTTTCCAGGTCTCCTCACAGAATCACAAGGGAAATAATTAGCTCCACCTGTGGATCTTTTAAAATGTGTCAGTTAGTAATGAGTGCACCTGTACACTAGGAGATCAAGATCTTGCCTTCTCATCTGCCAAATATCAGTCGTCAGAACCTAATGTCATCTGGAAAAAAACACTTTGTTTTCTACCCACTTTGCTCACAAATGGAGAGGTTTTCTAAACGTTAAAATGGGTGATGTGCCCATGAGGACAACGCACACTTGTGGTTCCGTGATGGAATGTGGCAAATAACTACAACTACACAAAAATGAAAATAAGAAGAGGCTGCTCTGAAAAGCTACAATATCCAAGAGGTGACCTGGCAGCTTGTAGTAGCACTAAAAGGATGCTGGGATTAGGGACATTAGCAAGCACCTCTTACACAGTGCATTAGTCGAGCAATGTTAGGACTTCCCAAAATGCTGCTTTTACTTATGTTAAAGAACAAACCTTTTGCAAATTCTCAAGTTGATTTAAGTGGTTTTCTGCTAGAGATTAAAAGCATCTCAGCGGAAAGTCCTTTTCACAATGCTCCATTCAGCAGCTATATACAGTACAGCCTATTTCATAACCTTGCAACCCACTCAATACTCCATCAAATAAAGACTCTTAGGAGGTGAGTCATTTGAGTTTTTTGGAGACGATAATTAATGGGTGACCAACTGAGCTATTCAATTGTTTTGTGTGCTCATTAGTACATTTACTAAAGCAGAGATGCTGTGGTGTTGCGCATAGCAACCAGATACAGAATCTATGATTTTATAGCCTGCAACAATGCAGTCGTGTTTGCAGCATATATTTTTGTATTTAGTAATGGGCAATTTAGGCAGCAATGCTTCCAATTGAACCAAATGCTACTGTCTGTGTTAGTTTTTTTTTGGTTGTTTCACTGTAAAAATCAATAAAAAAATACTTCATTTAAAAAATAAATAAATACATACATACTCAATCGAATTAAGTATTTCAGTCTTCTCAGCAACGCGTCTACATCTCTCATCAAATATCATATTCTTATGGAGCCCACACACAGGGCATTTGCTAAACGATCTCACTAGATTGCTTAGAAAATGCCCCCACATCACTCCGTGTGTAGAGGCGATAGTGATGCACGGCCCGCGCATAGCTATCGCCCGGCGATTAACATGCAGCATGCTGGATAAATCTAGTAAAATCGGCAGTGTTCTCACCTGAGAACACTGACCCTGACAGAATGATCAGCACACAGTGCTAGCACATTGCTGAGTGCTCATTGATCTTGCTGAGCGTTCTAGCTCATAAAGGGTTTTTATAATGTTCCTCCAATTGCTTTTACAGATTGTTATGGTTTTATCCTTGGCTGCTCTGTGCCTGTGTCCCCGGGAGCCCTGCTTCTGCCCCACAGTGTCCGGCGCAGACAGGGAGTCTTCCATCTCCCTGCCTGCTGCCGTCCCCGGGTTAAAATTCGCCGTCAGGGGCAGCGAGCCCCTGCAGCATTGAATATGGCGACAGGGAGGGCTGGCAGCAAATGCTCCAGCCCTCCGGAACACGGCAACTGTGCAGCGAATCCTAAACAGGATTCGCTGCACATCGCGATTATTCACATTGAATACTGCCCAAAGGGGTAAAGTTCAGGGGGACCAATAATGTTGAGCTTCTTCTTCAGCTAGACATACACTACATAATTATCTGGCCAGTTGAAATTAAAATATCGTAAAAGATTAGAGAAAATTACAAAAATTGATAATTTGCTCTGAAACGGTCATTCACAAAATTTGGATAAATCCTTGATCTGACAGTTTTGTCCCAAAAACACACACACAAAAAAAAAAAAACCACCGTCAGTTTGCCAGAAAACACAAGCGTAACACAAATAATGTGTCATAAGTTAGTCAGATAAAATAAAAATGGAACTTTTTGGCTCCAACATAAAATGCTATCTGTGGAAGCAAGCTAGCACTGCTCTACCCTCAGCAAATGCCATCGAGTGGCAGCATTGAGTTGTGGAGAACACTTCCACAGTGGGAACTGGGCTTTTTTTTTTTTTTTTTTAATAAAGCTAAAGCTGAGGGACCAATAGATGGTGCAAAATACAGGGATATACTCAAAGACAACCAGCTGCAGTCTGCTACAAAAAATAAAATCTTGGGATATAGGTCAACTTTCGGCGTGACGGAACAAGGTGGAAGAAACACTGGTGTGACTACACAACATAAAGATGAATGTTTTACAATAACCAACTCAATGTTTGGAAAAAGGGTCATTAATAATATAGAAAAATTACTTCTCAGGGTTGGTTTGAATAGGTTTCCAAGAGTATGTAGTCTGATTAACATCGCTCTATAATTAAACACAATATTTATACACCAAAAAAAGTGTGACTTTAAGCCACCTTTGCAAAGGCTACATAAAGCAAAGCACATTCCTCTACACAGATACAGTACTCATAAATCTAGCCTCTACACACCTCAAGAGTGAGTGGACAGGTCCAATGTAACTGCTAGCGTAGGATGTCTTTTTCTGATGAAAATGCACCCCCATTGCAACTGGAGAATGTGCGGATTAATTTGATATATGAAGCTCCTAGGAACATGTCATGGAAATATGCCTTGGCCTTCGTATACAAATTTAGAAACTCAGTTGAGCACAGATATACAAGTGTTGCCTACTAAATTAATCTGCACAGTCTCGGTGCTTCCTAATCACATTGCATAGCGAAGAAGCAGCATTTTTGGCCAAAAAGATGCAAAAGATACCTGATGTTAGAGAAGCCTCACAAGACCTGGCAAACAAAGAGGGTCTGTTTGGCAGGACTGCAACAATAATGCATGAGGACACATCAGTAAAATAATATTTTCATTAACATGCATTTTAATTACTACCTAAAAGTTAGCAGTTACTAGACTATATACTCCTTCTCTATAGGGACTTTTGGTTGTTTTAGAACCCCGGATGTGAGAAGGGAACATGGGGGGCAGGGTCACCAATAAGAAGTTGGAAAGATGGACATATTGCCACTGAAACCATTTTAAAAGTTGTGTAAATCAAATATGGTGAATACATTTTTTAAATAATGCAATAGAAAAAACATTGTCAATTTTTTATATTTATTTTAAGCATCATTTATTTCTACAGAGTAAATTTAACATTAACACAGTTATAATGATATGACTTTACCATTCTTTGTCAACAGAAACTGTTTTCCATTAGGCAGATAAGGTTTAATTTTTGACTCCTCACCAGCTGCCCTAAATAAGGTTAAAAAAAGAAAACAGAAAGTAAGTATGTAAAACATGGGATGAAATGAAAGAAGAGAATATAGCAGCAGTAGCACAATATGTGGAAGTAGCCTTATGTCAAGAAATCATTGTTTACAACACTCAGGAAATGTAAAAGAAAAAAAAAAAAGGAATTACTTGTAAAATTACAATTTTACTATGGTTTTTACAACAATAGGTTTTCCTCAACAAGAGACACAATAGTTAGGCCACTTGGCCTATGTGTCATTCATCTAGGTTTCGTCCAAGTCATTTCAAAATATGTTAAAATTCACAGTAGATATGACCAAAAACAATTTAATAAAACTGAAAACAAAATTGTTAAGAAATTTAGCATATACAATCTCACAAAACATGTTTTTGCAGTTAACTGAACATTTACTAAAAAGCAGTTTGGGCTGAATTCAAACATTTTTGAGTAGAAAACACTTTGGACTTGGGTCCTGACTCACAGTTGCGAGCAACTCCATCTGTCTATAGATATCGCAATCTTTAGTGGAGTACATGTGTCAGGGCCTGTATATGCAAATTCAGGCAATTAAGATTTATTGTAATTTACCAAGGCTATTTGAATTCCCACAAAAGTTGGGTGTTACTGGAAGGCGATGGTGCAACTTTACATAAAAGGAGTTCTGTAGGTGTGATGATGTAAATCTAGGCTATTAGGAAGGGAGCACATGCAAAGAGCCAATTGTTCTAAATAACATCTCCTGCAGCAAGGAAAGGGTTAATGGAAGTGCACATTGCTGCCAAGGACAACGACTGCTTTAACCAGCAGAAGGAAGTGGGTGTTGTGGACACATGATCGTAGAGCACAGCCTGAGGCACTTTTTTGAGGGTCATGTAATTGAGATATAAGTGAGGTAATTTTCTATGAGATGTTGTTGTTGACTTGCAGTAGCCGTTTGAAATAAGTGGCTGAGCAGTTGCAACGAATAAAAATGGATTCTATGCAGAATTACACAAATTGAAATAGATTCCATTCCACATGGATCCTTTTTGGCCCTATGCGAATGAGGAAGTCATTGCTGCCATCAATGAGTATTTTGCAAGCTTTAAGACACCCTTTTATAATGTTATTAACCCACGGAAAATTTGCTGAACCAAGTGTATTGCCCTCGAGGGAGATTATGTGCTTTTTTATTTTTTATTTTTTTTTTTAACCACACTTCTCAAATGAACCTCATACTCTGAAGGGCCACATTTGATAAGATGTCTACTTATTGATGTTATGTTTGATGAAATTCAAGAAAAATGTTATTTAAAACGAAGCATTAAGAGTCAATTGTTTAGGACCGGTGCCATCATTACTATTGAACTTTTTTGGAGGGTTTCCGATTCCTCCATCTTTTGGCACAGAACACTTGATGTAACAGGTTCCCTAGTGACTGGGTGCTAATCATTCCTCTCCACATTGTGTAAAGTACTGTATCCAGAATAGATACAAGACTGGATTAGTACTTTAATGTTCAGCAGCATTCCAAGTAAATCAATTTTTCAGGGCACTTATGGAGCTGTGGGACGTTTGATAAAAAGGTTTCTTACAGGGTTCCCCTGTTTCTGTAGATTATTATTCACTTACAGATTATCATTCACCACTTTGACATAGCTTTAGAGGAAAGGGAGCTGCAATCTCTGCGATTGTGGTTTCTTATTTATCTGTGTAGCAACATCACTCTTGATAGTGCTAGGAGTTAAACGATGGAGAATCAGCTGCTTGAGGGGGGGGGGGGGGGGGGGAGTGGAATATGGTCCAGACAGTCGTTAGCCTGACGTTGGGATCCCGACTGGCTGGACTCAGACAGCGTGGTAAACGCAACAAAGCCTCTTGCGGGCTCACCTATTCTATTCTCCCTCTATGGGGGTCGTGGAATACCTACAGAAGCTTGATACTTAATAGGTCTACATGACTATGGCAAACTCAGAATGCTCTTGCCAGTTACAATTGTAACCATGTTTAGCGCATTTTAACCAAGTGGGCATTTAAATAGAAACATACTAGGTAAGCATATTTATTTTGCATTTTAATGTACTTTGTGGTTTGCATTCTATGTTTACATGTGCAAATGTGATACAAAATATGAGAGGTTGGTTTCTAAAGGAACAACTGGAACTGAAAAGTTACCATGTAAAATCTCAACTGTATTATGAAACTCTAAAATCACATTATTAGAATAGAACAAAGACATCTATTCAACAGAGACAGGAATGTATAGGATTTATTTACAGTTCTAGTCAGCCATATGGGCTTAGTGAAAGGATAAGCTCTTCTTTTTTTATAGGTTTCCCTCAGTATGGTTTGGACAGTACAGTACTGTGCATAGATTTACATAACACCACTATAGCATCACCATCTGGACCTGTGCCTCTGCATTAGCTATCATTGTTCCCTATGTTGATTTGGTTAAAATGAGGCATTTTACATTGTTCCCTATGGGAAATCGCGGGCATCGCGTCGGTCGCATCGCATGCGATTTTTTTAGCCCGCATGCGATGCGACCGACGCGATTTTTTTACCTGCGATGCCCCAGATCAAGATCGTTGTGGCCGTGCACACAACGTGCTAGGAAACAAGTACCGAAAGATCTTATGTATGTCCCCTTCCTTCCTCTATGAGTGTCTTGGCCTATTTATCATATATTCAGTGTGATTTGGGCAGGATATTAGCACCATGGATCGCACTGCAATATGCAAATACTTTGTGTGGGATGCTGGATAATACCTTTTTACAGTACACAGTGTTTGGAGCATTTCCTGCGGCTTGTGCCCATGCAAGGTTGTGCTGACCAAACATGCCATAAGCGACTTGAGGCTTTTGCAGTAACCCTGCGGAACTGTGAAGCACATAGGCTACAACAAGCTGCTGACAATTATTAGAATGCTTTGCATTCTAGAAATTGGTAAACTTTGCAGCAGTTTCCAATAGAAAGCCATCAGCTGCGGTCCCTCTGTGATACATTCAGGGGAAAACAGATGTTTTGGGGAATAAAGCTTTAAATATACAATGATAAATTAGCCCTCTAGTCCCTAATGGACCAAAACCCATGACCCGAAATCAGCTTTTCCTATCCATGATGTATTATTATAAGGTTCAGGTCCGGGAAGGGAAGAGGGGCGGCGTTAATCTGCTTGCTGGGATCTTAACACACACAGCACAGTGAGCAGGTCTGAATTGGACCCTTGGTGTTAACCTATGGCAACATTAAACTGTTGAACTTCCGACCTAAACACTTTTGCGCCTAAATAGGGTCTAAAACAGTTAATGTTTCTTTGTGGTTTTCGTTCCACTTATGGTCAGCATTCACTATTACCATTCAGAGAGACAATTCAATTATTTGCAATAGACGTGGAGGCTGCAAACTGAGAAAAACGGATAGTGTGTGCTTAAACATACTACTAAAGAATTGGAGAAGTAGGACCTTTCATTGATCATCAGCTCAGTGGACCCATGTAGCTGACTGGTGTTAGCAGAGCAGAAAGGGAGTATGGCCATTGGAGGAGCGCAGGGAGGCATCTGAGAAGGGTGTGGCATAGGAGAAAGACAATGTCCAGGTAGACATGTTTTTAAGCATTAATGTCGATCCCTGATTAGTGTAGCTTGTGCCCTTGCGTCCCTCACCATTCCTCAGGTCAGATGCCCTGATTTGTTATTGCTGCGCTTGGCACGCTTGAACATTCCCATTCAGATTCCACCTGCATGGTAAAACATGAAAAAGTCCCCCCAAAATTGTGAAAAACTCATGTAGACCTAGACATTTCCTGTGAGTCATATGGAACCCATTTGAGAAAATCTCTTGTGAAAACAAAAAGGTAAGTCGCTGCTAAAGCCATCTGAAGATGGAGTTTGAATTATAGTGGTGGGTGCCGGAGGACTCACCGGCAGTTGGGATTCTGACAATCACTACCCCGACTTCGGAATCCCGACTGCTAAGAGCCCGACACACGGATATTCTCCCTCGTGGGGGTCCGCAACCCCGATAGAGGAAGAATAAATTAGGTGGCGAGCACAGCGAGCCACTGTGCCCACAGCGTGGCGAGCCTGCAAGGGGCTTCACTGCGCTCCCCCCGCTGTCTGAGTCTGGGCAGTCCGGATTCCGACGTCTGGCTAATGACTGTCAGGGTGTTATAAGACACCTGTAGTTGTACCTTGGAACAAAAATCATTTAGATTTGATATATTCTGAATGACCGAGTTTCCGATTACAGATATAGGAAATAAAATCACATTCTTAGTGGGAGCTGATTGTAACAGCTTTGAGGAGATTTTTCCAAAAGACGAAACCACAGTGATACATACTGTACAATAGACGCTTAAATGGATTGATAATCACGAATTATAGAGGGTAAATTTGCAGAAAAGAAAAGATAGAGGGTAACAATGAGCTGTATTACCAATTGTTGTACTTACCATTGCCATGTAGGGCAGTGATGAACAAGATGGTCACCAGCAGCCAGAAACTGTTGTAAAAAAAAAAAAAAAAAAAAAAAAAAAAAAAAAAAAAAAAAAAGAAGAAGGAGATATATATTGCAATTATAATAATCCATTTATAACAAGCTCAAATAATTGAGAACAAAAAAAATAAAAAAAATGCACATGAATTTGTTGAGGCAAAAAACGGAAACAGGATGCAATGAAAACTTCCTCAGAGCTGTATCAAACAGCAACTGTTGTGCCTCTTTGGAAATGCACTCACATTCTTTATCCATTCCACTTGTCTATGCAACTACTGTATATACTGTAGATAACAAACAATTGGAACTAGAGTAAAACTGGTTACACGCTATGCCAATCCTTCCAATCCCCGGAGCGTTTTGTTAATCAGTTGACCTCCAGTGACTAACGTACACACACACACACACACAAATAGCTCAGAAAACACATTCTTCCATGGAAGCAGGTGGTCAGGCACCTAACATATTACTGCAAATAAGATGCGACCTCCCGATTCAACCGTTACAGGAGCCTTTTAGGCCATGTATCGGCTAACGCCACTGCATACACACCTATACAATAATCATGTGATTGGTGTAATGATTGTATAGGTGTGTATCAAGCTTTGGAGACATTGGGTATCTCTGCGCTTCAATGCTACAGCTGGACTTGCTTGCGAGTTCTCCATAATCTCCAATGTCATCTGAAATCTACAGTTATTATTTACCATTCTAATTAACTTTTTGTGCGGTCACTTATTTTAGTTAATCAAATACTGTACATAACTTGCAATCAACCCTTCAGCCCCATACACACTAGATGATCTTGTGAACAATATCGCTCATGAAGTGGCTTCTGAACAATATTGCTACCAATATCGTTGTGTGTACAATATTTTTTAGGTTTCCCATTCCCATGTGCGGATAATGACCACAGCCCTGATATGAACATGTACAGGGAGGAAGTCCTTGTTAACGACAGCCATACTGCAGCTGCAACACGGCCGTCATTGCCCGTTTAAGGCAATTTAAGAAAAAGGTCAGACTCGCTCAAAAGCTGTCCATCGCAGAGGAGCATTAGAAGAAGCAATCAGGAAATCAGAAGCAATGAATGAACCGTGGGTGTGCGCATTGGCATTGTGATAGAGCGTATACACTAGATGATGTAAAACGATTTGTCATTCAAAACCCATCATCATAGTCCACATAATCTGCAAGGCTGCATGCAATACCTGAAATTAGTGTATGGAGGCCTTTGGACAATTTCTACAAAGTTAATTGGGTGCTTCACAGTATTGATAATAACCCAAAACATACTGGAAAAGCATTCCAGCTGATTTTAAAGGCAAATAAGTGGAATATTCTGCAATGGCTAAGTCAATCACCCTATTGAGAATGCATTTCACTTGCTGAACAGAACACTAAAGACAGAAAGACCCACAAATATCTGAAGACATCCACAGTAAAGGCCAATTACACTTGAGCCCCTCGAAACAGTATTCGGATGGCTGACAGACCAGGTGAATATATATAAAAAAAAAAAAAAAAAAAAAAAAATCAGCATGGGTATGTGAGGAGAAATATATATATATATATATATCTATCAACCATTCACATGGACTTTGGGAATGGAAAAGTGGCCCAAAAAGGAAACATCCTAACTGTCTATGCTCACTGCTACCCCTTATGTGTCACTCCTGTCTGTCTTACCCTTCCCTTTAGAATGTAAGCTCTCACGAGCAGGACCCTCTCTCCTAATGTACTTTTCTTAGACTATATACATCTCTGCCACCCTGATAATTGCTTCCGTGTCCTGTCCCCTGATGGAATTATCCTTTTATACCATGTACCTGTCCTAAATGGTCTTGTACGGTCATTCATTATTTGTTTTTTGGTCATTTATGTATTGTTGGGCACTGCGGAAACCTTGTGGCACAATATACTGTAAATAAATGATAATAATAATGCAACGGGATACAGTAGACTCAGGTGTCAACATTGACACCAAACAACCGCAAAACTCATTTAGTTTTTTTCATGCATCAACCTTTTGCCCACGGTCAACCTGGATGGACATGTAATATGGCTGCAATTCCTAAATGTTTCACACAATATTTTTGTTCAACCCATTGAATTAAAGCTGAAAGTCTGCACTACAAATGCATCTCCATTGTTTAATTTCAAGTCAATTGTTCTGGCTCATGGAGCCAAAATTAGGAAAATGGTGTCAGTGCCCAAATACATATGGACCCAACTGTAACTGGCAGTTAGCATTGCACTCAGCATGCTGGGAACTGCATAATGGAAAAGGTGGAAATATTGTTTTTGGGGGAAGATGTAGAAAACTTTGGAGAGGAACAAGGTGGAAAAGCGGCCCAGAAAAACTAATCAGCATCTAACCTGTATTTTCTTTAGCACAGCCTCTAAAGGGCAACATCTGATTGAATGCCGTGGGCAACTTCTCCACATTATAGCTCTCTCAAATGTTAGATGTATCAACATCGAAGTCAAGTTGAAGGTTTTTTTTTTTTTAAGAAAAAAAAAACAATTTCTACATACAAGCGGTTTTGTGCTACCTTTTGGTTACTATTCTGTAAATGAATGTAAACGTTAAATGCCCCATTAAGTGTGCAAGCATGTTTGTTTGTTTTTAAAAATAAACTGATTGGGGTTGCTTAAGTTACCTATAACTAAAATGCCATGCAGAGGCATGTTACTGGGTGAGGCAGCACAAATACTGCTCTAACAGTTGCAGAGCTGGCATTATGTCATACACATAGCAAGCAAAGAAGAAGGGATCCTCAAATTTAACACACCATGCAATTCCACACAGGTAAGCTGTGAGCATGAGTGTCACAAAGAATCAGTGACAGCAGCGATGTGTGTGACACAGAGACATACACACCACTTGTATATTATTGGATGCACGAATAGATTTGCCCTGAAGAGTAAAGTATTTGGCCCAACATTAGCACATGACAAAAAAAACAACAAAACACATAACTAGGAGCAAACCAATAGAAAACAATGTCGCATAAATTTCTACTTACCTCTTCGGGGGTAATAACTCCGGTCTCTTTAAACTTGGACTCCTAATGTATAAAGATCAAGTTTTAGTCAATAATATACAGACCTGCTTATACACATCAGTCGTAGCCTATTATAAAAACTATTGTGGTGTTCAGAAAGCTCAGTGCATACATACACCACTTCAGGAATAATTTCTGCTGTCAGTTAATTAGAGTGTATAAGCTTATTATAACTGAAATGAATGTAAACATACTGTATGATAAGTCTACAATGATACTCATCATTCAAAAAGCAATCCACCCCCACCAAAAATAAATATATCCTGTACATTTTAAATTGAAGGCACTAAAAGTACATTTTAGATAACACTATTTTGTCTAGTGGACCTTAGACTATGGGGTGAATCAATTGTTTCACCCCACAGCGGCCAGTAATGGATGCAAAATGTAGCAAGTCAATTGTTGCCCTATTGGGGCACCTATTACCCGCAGGAGAGGGAGAGACATTTCTTATTACTGATGTGTAAAAAGTCCTTTGTTCTGGTGCCCAAATGGGTGTTCAGCAGCACTAACTAAGATTTTAGACAGAATTAGCTGCCATTTGCAGCTAAAGACCATTCTTTTGGGGGCACAAACAGAGCAACAATTTAATTGCTCTGATCCCCCCCCCCCCACACACACACAAAAAAAACAAAACAAAAACAAACCCCAATTGATTCACCCCCTTAAAACGTAACTATATGTTTAAAAAGATCCCTGACCTTAAAATCTGGCTTACATATTCACTTACGGTAGTTGTCTTTTAATGTTACAGGTGTTCCATTACTTGCTGTTTTTGGTAACCTGGGCATACACATTATAATAGCGCAGCCAACTGGGATGAGGGAACGAGGGACTGCCTTGTAACCAGTGCACTGTTTTAGCGGGACGCTGCACCCTTCCCAATTATTAAAGGGCAAAATGTGCCCTGCCCCTCTAGCAGCGCCCTGCTAAAAGAACCCTGTGCCCTGCCCGCCACGGTTCCTAAAAAGAACAGACTTCCTGGAGGACACACTTTGAGAACCTGTGATCTAGACCATTGTTCAGCAGTTTTTAGCCTGTCAATGATTATCAGACAGGCTTACATACTGAACAATAACAGTTCCAACCAATCATGTGGTCAGCTGGATTTTACAATTATTATGCAGTATATAGTTAGATTCATATACACCCAACTATGTGAAGTGCACGCCACTTTAAGGGATAGGGGCCCATTTACCATTGTATATTTGTGGGTATTTCCCTGAAAACACCTTTTTGTGTGGGCTAGAGGCAAATATTAAGTATCCCCTGAATGCATAATTAAAGAACCGCAGCAAATATCTCCGATACCTGCTGCGGTCCCTCCATTCCTGCCCGCAGCCCCATATGGCCAAGATTTGCAAAAATGTGCTTTCTGGCCCATAGAGCTCTGAACACCCATGAAGGGTGAAGTTTGCTCGCTATAGGATTGTCCTCTTAGTGAGCACCTGCGGATATACAACTCCTTTTGCACTTCCCCACTTCCTACAGTTCGCGACACGCAAGGGGTTATTCAATTAGTTTGAGGGAATTTAGTTCCCTGAAAACAGCCAAGGTTATACTTATTGTGTCAAGTAGGGGTTTGGGTCCTGACAGCTACATCACACCCAGCATAGTAGCTGCAGTATAATGCGGCTAATCCTGGGAATTGTTATGGGAAAAAATTGGATGTTGCAGAAAGCAGCTGAATAGAATAACCCACACAAACTCTGTACTGTATTCGTTATTCACCACATCCCTGAATCATACAGAAAGACTAATCTCTATACATATGGTGCTGCGAACCACTTGTGGTGCCTTATAAATAAAATCTGATAATAAGAATCTCCCCGATGCTGTCACATACTCACTGCTATCTCCACAGATTGCCCAATCCCAGGCTATGAAAAGATGTGTTTTACCAAATCTGCCCCATACAGAGGTGATGTGCTCCCAACATTAAACTATATTGATAATAGAAGGTATGCATAGTGTGGAGTGGAAGCAGGTGCACTTTTAAACAAATGACACATGTGAAGTGACCAACAATACCCACGTGATGACGTCAGAAGTCACCATTTCTACCCTGCAAACATTACCGCAGGAGGCTATGAGGGGGGCTGAGGCAGGAATGGGCAGCTCAGTTCTACTGCACTGGCGGCCCACTTCTGCTGCCATGGTAACGTGCGCACCTTCAGCACCGGGGTCCAGTACTCTGCCACCTCCAGAGCCTTGCCCTTCACCGAGTTGATGACGCTCTGCATGGCACCGCTCTCCCCGGACTGGGGCTCTACAGGAGAAAACAACACGTGAGGTTAGCGCTGAGCTGACAGCGGCTGCTGGGCTGGGGGCATCGTCATGGTGACAGTGCTCACCTGCACCGCGATCTCTCCAGGGAACCTCAGTCACGGCTCTCTTCCTCCTCGCTCTAGCCCACTGCGGGTCACATGGGGCGGCACGCCCGGAAATAGCTGAGGGGCTGGCCTAGGCGCCGGGTGTAAGGAGGGGCGTGTACAGGGAACTCTGTGCTGCTGCCGAGTACACCGGGTACTGGATCTAATAAGCCTCGGAGTATCTCCGGCAGCGCAGCCCCGCCGGCCCGGAGCCTGCTGTGCGGATACAGTGACAGCTCTCAGGCCGAGTTGAACTCCGGCTTCCTGGGTTAGTAAATTACGTCACGGTAAAGAGAGCGAGGCTTGGTTAGCGTGACGTCATAGCCCGGAAGAGCCGGTGCAGCTGTTGATGTAGAAGGGAAGGGAGTTAGTGGGGTTGAGACGGTGTGCGGGAGGGGGATGTGGCGCGGTGACGTGTCCCTGGCTGGCCGCAGCAGCCCAGGACAGGTAGGTGGTGGCACTGGCATGTGGGAGAACAGTCAGTCCACTCCAGAACAATAACACAGAGATAACTTTCCTCATTGTGTCACAGTAAGTGTACTCTCATAACAACGTACCACATGGGCAGCTGTGACTTTGGTCGGTGTGTAAATTGTACACTGTGTGCCTCATGTAGAAATCCTGTAGTTACTTGACAAGGGATCAGTTATTGGGGGGAACAGCCAGGTGCTCTCATAAAACCTGTACAGTTATCCTCCTGTGGTAAGTGTTTCTTCCCTTGTACTTTAATTAGTGAAAACACCAATCTTGTGCCAGCTGTCACAGACCAATGTGCTCTCAAGGAAAGTAGAGCAAAGTCTATAGTTATGTCATTTACATTTTATAAGGGAAATCAAACATTCATTTGTCAGGTCTTACATTCTTTCCATTCTGATAACTGAGATGATTTCAATAAAATTTACATTAAAATTACGTCATTAAGGACAGTCACGTGTGAACATAGCATTTTATGTTTTTTTTTTTCCATCAGCATAGACTTTCACTGGATTGTTTTTCTCATCTCTAGGTTTGCATTCACTGAAAAGTGCGGATGCATGCTGAGAATACATTCTGAAGGATTTGGAGCAAGGTAATTACAATGTCAACATTGTTGCTCTCCTAGACAAGACCATAGAGAACACTAGCAGCACAGTTTACAATGATACAAATCCAATGAATGAGCACATTACAGAAAATGGATTGTGTGCTGCTACTAAAATCTTTAACTCCTAGATCGATGGTTCCCAACCCTGGGGTGCCTCAAAGCACTTGCATTGGTGCCTTGGATTGCCCAGGACCAATTCAAATTATTTATGGTCAGTCTAAAGTCCCCCATACATGCTGCAATAGCAGCTAGCAGCGTGCGATGCGCGCTCCCGGGGGAATCACATCGCACAGTACAAAATGTATGTGCTGCACATACTTTTTGTACTGCCCGCGGATCGCATTTTGTACTGCTTTGCGATGCAATGTGATCCAGCCCATAACGCATCGCAATGCACGCTGCTATCGCAGTATGAATGTGCACCTTAACAGGCAAATGCAGTGCTTGTGGCTGCAGATCATAAAATATGTGGACAATCAGAAATAAATCCTGTCCATCACCACACAGTTAAACCTTAGGATGACATATGCTATAAACACAATATACTTAATTTTCAGGTTTTTTTTAAACATTTGACCTTTGGGTAATTATGATATCCCAGGGTGCCATGATTCACAAAAGTTGTGTTGGGAACCATTGTCCTTGCTTATCTAGACTTTTGTGGGCCCCATAGAAATTAAAATGTTTTGCATGTACCCCAAATGGTGAGAAAAAAAACTGTATAACATATGGAATGGCAAAAAGGGCCCCCTCAGCTGAGGGCCTTATAGGTTCTGTACTCCCTGCACCCTGATAGTAAATGGTATTTTTGCAATCACATTGATTAGGAAAACAACAAGAGTTCCATGTCTGATTCAGGCCATACATCAGGGGTGATTCCCCGATTAATCAGTGAGCATCAGTTGTTTATCGAGCAGGGTATCGAGTAAAAAATGCTTGTTAAAAGTACCTGACTTGTTGATCCTAATGATTTTTTGACCGAAATCTGCAAATCAAGAAGTTCCAGAATGTTGGATTTCCCATACCTCCCATTGGGAGAACAGGGACTTTCCCTGATTCTATATTAATGTAGAATACTGTAATTTCTTCAGTATCAGATGAAAATCGCCCCTTTCTGGGGCATTTTTCAGCTTTTGGGACTTCTGTAACTAAAGCCGGCATACACAGTTCATATAAGCGTAGTCCTTGAGCAGACACAACAAGGAGCAGGTGTGCAGAAAGTAGCCCAGGGTAGATTAATGTAGTTTTTTTTTTCCATTATTAATGTAAGTATGATCACTTAGCTCGCAGCATGCAAGAGACATGTGTAGCACCTCCAGCTATTACTGGGCTTATAATATACACAGGTCTATATTATTATATAATAGAAAACAATATGTGTATATTTGGTGTAGCTTGCAAAGTTCTCCCCAGAAAGTTCATATTAGCACACTGAGCAAACGGTTAATATTTAGCATATGGCACATAAGTTGAAACTGTACCTTGTGGTAATAACATACAAAATGCAGCGATAAAGTGATTATATATAGCAAAACCGTAAACTGTATGAAGGGGGTGTAGTATTTTTCCCATCACGGCCACTTGGATGTAACAACATTATCTTTAAAGGCCCATACACACTTGAAGATTTTCATTTCAAAAGACTTTGCCAAAATCTTTGATAGCTATATCTTTCACCAAAGTAGTGCGTACACACTGAGCTATTTTCCCCAAAGAGCGAGAGATTTTCAGGAGGCGAAAGACTTTGCTGAAAATCTTTCATTATAAATGGGCTGGGTTTGAATTCCAAGGGTTCCATATATATACAGTATATCGGTGGCAGTGGGCATATAAATATATAAACATTGGTGGGCAGTGTTGGCACTAATGTATGCATTGCTGGCACAGACCAGCAATATATACGTTACCGCCAACACTGCCCACCAATGTTTATATATTTATATGCCCACTGCCACAAATGTATATTTATTTAAATGCCCCCCCCCCCCCCCATGTGCCCCTGGAGCGACTCGGAGGCCATCACTGCATCACCCTCCAGCCCCTTCCCTCCCTCGGAGTGATGTTTCCGCATAATTTCCCCGTGGAGCAACGCGGCAACCCCCCCCCCCCCAGTGGAGTGGGTAAGCGCCAAAGCGCCCTCCCTCCCCGCCTGGGGCACCCCGTGCCCTACACTATCCATGGCCGTCCCCAGCAGATAGCGACGCACACAGCTGCCCACCAATGTATTTAAATGCACCAACAATATCAATATATTATAATATATCATATAATATATTATATATATATATATATATATATATATATATATATATATATATATATATATATATATATATATATATATATATATATATATATAAAATATATATTAATATATATATATATATATATATATATATATAATGCAGTTAAGATCCCGGTGGTCGAGATCCCGGCGTTCGGAATCCCGACCGCCGAAATCCCGACATATTCTCCCTTCGGGGGTGTCCACGACACCCCTGGAGGAAGAATAATTTAGTGTGCCGAGCGTAGCGAGGCACCGGGCCCGCTGCGTGGCGAGCGCAGCGAGCCCGCAAGGGGGGGCGATCCACGTCCCCCCCTTGTCGGGATTTCGGCGGTCGGGATTCTGAACGCCGGGATCCCGACCGCCGGGATTCAATACTGAATATATATATATATATATTATTATATAGGGGCATTTAATGAACACATTGGTGGCAGTGGGCACAATAATATAAACATTGGTGGCCAGCAGGGTGTTAGCACGGAGCAGTGCTGTCTGCTCCGTGTGTTTAGCCAGGCTGGGGGCGGGGCTAGCCTGGCCGGGGAGCAGGGCTCTGCAGCAGCATCCATCCAGCCGGCCAGCCAGACGGAGCACAGGGTGAGTATGACAGGCGAGGGGGCGGGGGGCGGTCCGCCGGGCTGAAAGTGGTTAATCTTTCAGCCCGGCAGGCGTACACACACGGCGATGATGGATGGAAAACCATCCATCATCGCCACATCTGCTGGTAAAACCAGCAGATGACCCACTTTCCTAGCGATGATGCGGGAGCGCGCATCATCGCTAGTCGGCAATCTCCGTGGCATACGGCTGTTTTGAGCGATTTTCAGCTGAAAATCGTTAAGTGTGTATGGGCCTTTATACATCTGTTTATACAAAAATTTCTGTCATGTTGACTACAATGTGTTGAGCTCCAGTAATCTGTATTCTTAAACTGTCTGTCATGTGGTGCAATTTCAATTACAGTATACATTTAAAATAGTTTATAACTAGTCTGTTACATATGTGTGGTTCTGGGATTAAGACCAGAATTGAATTGCTTGCAATCCTTGTTCGACCTATACACACAGCCTGATAGCGTGACCATTAATCAAAAATCGCATTATCCAATTACAGACCGTTTGTATAAAAGGACCTGCAATCATGCAATAACATGTGAAATCCAGGATAAGTTCCTGTTCCCATGAGTTATTGTTGGGTCGTTAGCTGTAAAGTGATTATGCTTCATTCGCAAAGTTTATTTTGATTGGGAACGAAGTGATTAATTCAGAGAAAGAAGCTACTGGAACAACTACCGCATCTTCAGAGACGGTAGGTATGTTCCAGAAGAAGTCATAAGTAAAAAGATGCACACAGCAGTCTTCTGCGATCCGCTGATGTGTTTGAAGACTCCACATGGAACATGAGTAATTAACGTACTCATACAAGATGGATATTAAAACTTGTCCACTTGTCTTTCCCAATTCACCCTTCCCTCACCATACAAGTTAACTCTCAAGTTGGTCAGAATGGAATGTCCTGGTGCCACTGGCTTTGGCATGCCCAGAAAATTGTCTGACACAGCCCCATTCTCTGGAATGTTCCTCATCTCCGCCCCAAACACCAGTAGCATGTCAATTATGTTTGGGCACTGCAAGTTTAAAAAAAAAGGCTGAATATGTGCAGGGCTACTCCTGTGCATGCATAGATCAAAAACTGTTTGGGTACTCAAAACTGTATTCTAGCTGTATTTTTATTTTCCAGATAAATATGTATCTCTTTTTTAACATAACTATGCTGAATACTGTTCTCTCCTAATTTAGATTATTGTTCTATTTTTTTTTAAACACAAATTACATTCTAATAGATTTGTTATATATCAGTAAATAGGAAACAATGCACAAAAGCTATCTACAATGAGGTGCAAGCCCTGTAAGCAATCATCATGGTTCTCCAGATCCACCCTGCACACATTTCTACTTGGATTCACGTTTGTTTGCCTCGGTTCCAGCCGCGTGCTTTTGGTGAAATTTTCGGCCAACAAAGGTGGGTTGAACTTATTTTTAACACAATTTAAAAACACTGTACAATGTGTTCTAGTGTATTTTGTTGTTCTCACTGGCAAAATCTGAAGCACCGCTTAATGTACAAATAGTAATTTTCTATTTTTTTTATAGTACTTTGCAAGTTCACACTGATGAAAAACAAATGTGTTTACAAATTAACCGCTTGAATTCATAAAAAAAAATAAACCACAGTTTTGAAATAATTATGGAGAACAACTTAAATCAGCAACATTGTATAAATTACAAAACAGCGGGACTAATTGAATATGAATTGTAGCTTTGCGAGTAATACCAAAACTACAACTTCGTTGCTAGCATGCTGGGGGCCCCCTACGTGGCTGGTCCCGCCCAGAGATGCAATTGCATGTTGACGGTAGCCCGCTGGCTGTGCAGCCAAGCTGGCCACTATGTTTTGGGTTGCAGCGGCCCCAAGAGCTTTTACAGTGTAGTAGGTGGTGGTCATTTTATGATATGAGGTTGCTTTTCATCAGCAGGAGCTGGAAGAATAGATGGTGCAAAATATAGGCTGCAGGAAGTAAGATGCCAGAGCCATTGTAACTGCGTACAGGATCACATTCCCATGCTTTAACAAGCTCCAAAAATGCTCCCGTCATGCCTGTATTTGGGAGTGGCCAGTTCCACGTTACCTCCCATAAATGGTCTCTTTCTGTAAATAACATTGTACAAAAATACTCTCATTGCATCACATGGACTTAAGCTGCCACTCAAGACTTTCCTCCGAGTAATGGCATGCCCAAATGCATGTGATGTGCACCTAATCAGGTGCGATTGCAGGAAATATTCATGGCAGCCAGTGAGATCTACGATTGACATGCGAAGTGCACTGGAGCGCGCCTGTCATTCCAATTGCAGGAAAAGGACATGTGATGTGCCAGTTTTCATACAGTTCATGCGTCTCAATCACACGAAAACAGGCCATATTGCACTAGTTGATGGGGGCCTTAAAATACACACACATTAGCAAGTAATTGATCCATTGTGTACTGAATCAGGCTATTTGATCCCAGCTTTAAAAGGCATTTAAATGTCTGTATCTCTTTGCAGTTGTGTAAACTAATTCCTGATGTATTAGGCCTAAATTAGAATAGCTTTTACCCTCCACAGTCTAACCACTAATACAGGGGTTGCTAAACCTGTCCTCATGATCTACCAACAGTTTATGTTTTCCAGGCAACTTGTGGATGTAAAGTAGGAATGAATGCTGCATGTTTGAAAATGTGACTACAGTTGTGCACCAGTTAGTTTGGAAAATGTGGACAAATACATATTTGCATATACAGATGGGGCTTGTGTCATCTTTGCAGGGCTGGCGTTTCTAACTCTGGTCCTCGCTGTTGCCCTCGCCACCCCTAGCGCCCTCCTTACCCTGCCCGTCTCCCAGAAAGCGGAGACGGGCAGGGACACGCAGCGTCCCCGCCGAGAGACTGGGACGCGCACGTGTGGGAGACGCGCGCGCGCGTCCCAGTTCAGTGTAGCCCCTGTCCACCGACGTTCGCCAGCGGGGAGGGTCTGGCGAGCCCAAACCAAGGATGGCTGGGGCTACATCTGTACCAGGCATGTCCAAACTAAGGCCCTCCAGCTGTTGTGAAACTACAAGTCCCAGCATGCCTTGCCACAGTTTTTCTATTAGGGAATGCTAAAACTGTGGCAAGGCATGCTGGGATGTGTAGTTTCACAACTGCTGGAGGGCCACAGTTTCGACATGCCTGGCATATACTGTACTTCATTCAGGGTTTTTGGCCAGGAGCCAATATGTCTGTTTGGTTCTAAAGTCAATCCATGTGGTGGTCAAGCCCTGGTTGCTTGACTATCTTTAAAATGTTTTATTTTTTTGTGTGTGACAAAAATAACCCCTGTAAGTCAGTAGACCGAAACCACCATCATTTTATTTTTCTTTACCTCTATATGAAGATGGCGGGCATTCATGTATCATGGCATATGACATTTTTTTACTTTTTCTCACATAACTATTTCTTTATCTCCATTCCTTATAACTCAAATTTAAGCCCCAAATTTTTTTTTTTTTTTAAGTCTGTTTATTGGATTGTATTTCAGTTGGAAGAATACAATTTCAGTGCTGTTTTAGTTTTCTGACCTGCCAATATTTTCATTAGAACACTTTTTAAAATTGCTTATTTTTCCATATTTCACCAAAACTGACCTCTGGTATCTGAAGGCTAAACCTTGGGAAACCCAAATATTACACGTAATTTCTTCTTTCTACTTCATGGCAGCCACACAATGGGTTCATCCTTCTCTCCCTTGTATATTAGACAGGTGTTTTTCCTAGGCCTTCCGGGCCGTGGCGTTCCCCCTCCTGTGTGGCTGGATGCCGGTGAGTGTCCAGCCGGGGCATCCGTGCGGCAGCATGGTGCTCGGGGGGGGGGGGGGGGTAGTATGTGTCTATCATGACACATGTAAATCCGGGATCCGGGTGCGGGAAGGTGGGCGGGCGTCTACTTTGACGTGCCACTTACTCCTTTCGGCGCAAGAGGGGGGTGCACTGTGCATTCCACAGCAGCGTGCATTCCAGAGGGTGTAAGTGCCCTATATAATGCACCTGGCCGGTGTTAGAGGCGCTGGCAGTGCTGTCTATGCGGGTGTGTATTTGACAGCAGTTATTCAATTCCTATTGCTGGTGGTCATGGAAGATGCCTCTCAAAAACCAACTATATCGCTGCCCAGGTAAGTCCTCAGTTGAGGACTTCTTTTAGTTCAAATTTCAGTAGTTTAGTTAGTATTTCTCTTGTTTATTGCAGTGTGCCTTCTGCTACTAAGAAGAAAAATAAGAAAAAATCAGCTAAAGCATGTCTGGCTTGTGACAAATCCTTTGTGGTAAAATAATCCCTTTGTCAAGATTGTGTTAAAGATTCCACTGCTACTGCTGACACTTCATCAAAACTGAGTGAACTTATGGCATGGATGAAAAGGAACTTTGTCACAAAAGAAGAATTTGAGACTAGAGATCTAGGTCACAGATAGGTTTGGAGTATGATGTAGAGTTTGACTCTAAAGATGCAGGCTCTGAGGAAGGCTCATATGCTTCTAGTATGGAATCAGGTGGACTGGTTGAGGTGGAGCATCTCTTTAATTTAGAGCTTGTTGAAATTGTTCTAAAAGATCTATATAAGACCTTCTATTACAAACAACCGGTGAAATCTGAATATGATGCCCTATTTGAAGATAGGTCTAAGAAGGGGAGATGTTTCCTGGTCCATAAAGTGGTTAAGGAGATTTTGAGGAGTAGGCCAATACAGACAAGCGCATTGGTTCCTTTAAACGGGTGGATCGCATGTGCCCGAATGATGACCACAGGAGTTCCTGAAGTGGTGTAATATTCCCAAGATTGACGCAGCAGTGTCAGAAGTCACCTCTAGGACTACCATTCCTTTGGAGGATGGCACTTCACTGAAAGAAGCCATGGGCAAGCGGATGGAGAGTCCATTGAAGAGATTACACATCTCCAGTTCGGTTTCCATGAAGTCAGGAGTTGCTATTGCTTCCTCAGCTAGATCACTCAGAATTTAGTGCGCTTCTCTACAGGAAGATCTACAAGAGAAAGTGGCCAGAGAACAGATAAGTAAAAATGTGGGTACTTGTGTAATATCTGGGCGCCCGATTTTTTGATTGCATGCCTTAACTTAAGGCATGCAATCGGATGCGATGGGACCCGATTTTTTCATCGGGTCGGAAAAATCGGTCGCATCGCATGCGACCAAATCCCATGCGATCGACCCGATTTTTACATTGAGTCCAATGTTAAATGCCCCCCAGACCCCATTTTGAATTGTATACCCACACTTTTCATACCCCCACTATCCACGTTGGTGTGGAGTTGATTTTATATAGTGTGACGAGCCCGAAGCTTGGCGAGCGCAGCGAGCCCCGAGAGGGGACGCAACATACGAGCCCGAAGCGTGGCGAGCAGACGCGGATTACTTAATATGTATTCCGCGTCCCCTCGCGGGGCTCGCTGCGCTCCCCACGCTCGTATTCCGCGGGGCTCGCTGCGCTCGCCACACTATATAAAATCAACTCCATTCCAACGTGGATAGTGGGGGTATGAAAAGGGTGGGTATACAATTAAAAATGGGGTCTGGGGGACATTTAACATTGGACCCAATGTAAAATCGGGTCTCAAGGACCATTTAACATTGGATCCAATGTAAAAATCGGGTCCATCGCATCGCATGCGATTTGGTCGCATTCGATGCGACCGATTTTTCCGACCCAATGAAAAAATCGGGCGCCCAGATATTACACAAGTACCAAAATTTGGCACAGATACAGTTGGCAGTAGATTATATCTGCGAAGCCTCACTAAATCTTTAACTTCAGCAAGCTCGCCACTCTCCCATTTGAAGGTGACTTTCTTTTTGGGAGTAAACTAGACAAGATGATACAGAGAATGTCTGGGGGCAAATCTGCAAGACTGCCACAAGATAAGAGGAAGATCGGCGAATTATTTCCTGAGGCAGAGCTTTAGACAATCCAGATCATATAGGCCTGGCAGGCCATTTCGGGAGAGCTACATGACTGGGACATCCAGAGTGTTTTTTCGCCAATCTGTTAACCGAGGCACCCAAAAACAGTGACAATCTATATCCTGTGGAAAAGGTCCCAGTAGCTGGAAGGCTGCTGAAGTTTGCCCAAAAGTGGAAGCAGACTGTTCGGGACAGATGGGTGTTGGAGATGGTCTCCACGGGGTATCGGTTGGAATTCCTTTCAAAACCCAGACTAGTTTCAAGGCTCCCCAGTCCAGGGGCAGAGAGGGAAGCTTTAAAGTTAAGCATAAAGGACTTCTTAAACTCAGGAGCAGTCAAAGTGGTTCCAGAAGCAGAGAGAGGTCTAGGCTTCTACTCACGTCTATTTGTAATTAGGAAGAGTTCTGGAGGTATCAGAACATCCTAGATTTAAGGTATTTGAACAACAGAATTTGGAAGCGAAGTTTCCCATGGAAACAGCCAAGTCTATTCTAATGGGCCTAAGAAGGAACGATTATCTAATTTCCATAGACCTGAGAGATTCTTATTTCCATGTCCCTATTGGAGTGCAAGACAGAAAATACTTATGGTTTTGCATGGGAAGAAGCCATTTTCAATTCACCTGCCTTCCATTTGGACTCACGTTTTCACCAAGAGTGTTTACGAAGGTTCTGGTAGTATTAATCGAGTGCTTAAGGAAGCAAGGGATTGCGATATGGGCCTATCTGGACAATCTGCTAATCTCCGCAAGATCAGAAAGCAAAGCTATCACTGCAACAGAGATTTGTTATTCAGTTTCTCCAGGACCATGGCTGGTTGGTCAATTGGAAAAAGAGCCATCTGGTCCCCACTCAAAGAATCCAGTTTCTAGGTATAGTCATGGACACAGTGAAATTTCAGATTTCCCTAACAGAACAGAGGTGCGAGAAGATTCAACAACTGGTCTGCAAGGTGCACGAGATGGAAAAGCGCCGCTCAGACTGGCAGTGTTTACTAGGAATGATGGCAACTACAGTAGAGGTCATTCCTTGGGCCAGGTGGAATATGAGGGCATTGCAATGGCATCTCATCAAGTTCTGCTGGAACGTCAAATCAGACTGTGATAGTCCATACAAAAATTCCCTGTACTGGTGGAGAAGCAGTCATTTGGCGGCCAGAACACTGTCCTTGTCAATGCCAGAGTATATGGTGGTTAGGACAGATGCAAGCGCCACAGGTTGGGGGGCACATTGCCTGGGCAAGTCAGCTCAAGGTGTCTGGTCCCCTCAGGAAGCATCGTTGTCCTCAAATCAGACAGCTAAAGGTGGTTCATATGGCAATACAAGTCTTCGGCACAGACGTTTTATGATCTCACCTTTGGGTGTTTTCGGACAATGCAACCACAGTCTCGTAGATCAAAAGACAAGGAGGGACAGGAAGTCGGCTTCTGTTGGAGGAAGTACGGAGCATTATGCTGTGGGCAGAAGAGCATCTATTGTCAATCTTTGGCCTCCATGTACCAGGGGAAGATAATCAGCTGGCAGACTTTCTAAGTCAAAATTGCATCCTACCCGGAGAATGGGCACTAGAAGACTCAATTTTTAAACTAGTGGTCCACGGGTTTGGCCAACCACAGATAGATCTCATGGCGACAGCAGCCAACAGGAAAACTCCTTAGTTCTTCTCCAGGTTTCCAGCTTGAGGTTCGTTGGGAGTGGATGCCCTGTCTCACAGCTGGCAGTTCGTCCTGGCATATGTTTTTCCACCATTTTCCCTCATTCACAGAGTGTAATGGAAGATAAGATCGGAACAAGCACAAGTGATAGTCATCCTGCCATATTGGCCCAGAAGGGCTTGGTTTCACATGATGGAGAGCATGGTGGTGGCAGAGCCATGGTTCCTTCCAGTGTCCCCGAACCTGTTGAGACAGGGACCAGTATTATGTGTCAAGACCCTCAAAAATTGCAATTAGTTGTAGTAGTTTGTTTATTTATAGCGGCTTGGAAGTTGAAAGGAAGCAGTTAAGTGATAAAGGTCTTTCACCAGTTGACATTCTTCTGCAGGCAAGGAAAAAGGTATCTTCAGATATCTATCATAGGATCTGGAAGATCTTCGTAGTTTGGTCTGAGGGAAAGTTTGAATTTCCAAAAGCCAGCATCTCACATGTCCTTCAGTTCCTTTGTGAAGGTTTCAACAAAGGTCTGGCAGTGGCTACATTGAAGGTTCACATTTCCACGTTGAGTGCCTTATTGGATGAGAGACTGGCCGAGCACAGTTTGATAAAAAGATTTTGTCAAGCAATTAAAAGAATCCGACCAAGGGTTATGTCACTGATCCCCCAATGGGATCTCAATTTAGTGTTGAATGGGCTCATGTCTGCTCCCTTTGAACCCTTGGACAGGGCCAAGCTAAAGTTCCTGACTTGGAAAATTATTTTTCTCGTGGCCATCCCGTCAGCAAGAAGGGTGGGTGAGCTTCATGCATTTATTAATGCAAGAACCTTATTTGAAGTTGTTTCTGGAAGAAGTGGTTCTCAGGACTCGTCCGTTGTTTTTGCATAAAGTAGTTTCAACGTTTCACATCAATCAAGAGATTGTTTTACCTTGTTTTTTTCCCAGTCCAGCCAATAGGAGAGAAGATCTCCATACATTAGATCTAGAGAGAGCTGTCAAAATTTATTTGGACAGAACTTCCAGTTTTTTAGGGTACAAGGTTTCTGTAAATGTTGTACCCGGAAATTCCCTGTCTTGTAATTGCTATTTAAAAATCTTCATTTTAAGGACAGACAGCGATGCTAATGAAGAAGCATATTCTCCTCCTGAAGAGAGTATTGTAAAACTGGATTCCGCATCTTCTGCTTCAGGTGTATCACCTGCATCTAAAGCTGGCCATACACTACTGATTCCCCCGTGAGCCGTCCGGAACAATGTGGGTGGTTCCTTCTAGCCTGCAAAATGGATATTTATGTTAAACATCCATTTGCAACCAGTGCAGGCGAACCCACGGTGCGAGGGGGGGCAGGCAGCCTGGCATTCGCTGGGCGTGGTCTGGTGGACTCACAAGGCTGTGAATTTGCAGCCTTGTGTATTATCCAGAATAAAACCCCAATGACCAATACAATAAAAGATATTGCTCAGAAATGCTAAAATTAGCACTATCGCTCAAGTAATCACCCAGTGTGTATGGTGCTTTAAATCTAATTGCACTACTATTTTGTTATATGAAAGCTATTGTTTAACATTTGTGAAAACCAGTGAATTCTTGCTATTGCTACTGTAGGTTTAAACAGCAGATGTCACTAAAATACAGCTTCAACTGCTACTACTGTAAACATAACATTTACTTTTCATAGCAGAAAATGTGTACACGTTGCATAGCTCTTTTTAAAAAAAAAAAAAAAAATTGTTATATTTTAATTATTGTAGCATTTTCCCAGGTGTATTAGATACAAAACTAACAACTATGGTTGGAAAAACCAAACCAATCCAATCGGGCGCAATGAGTGACCTCACCTTTTATAGAAAAAAGGGGAGGAGAAACACGGATGGTATTTAAAGAGGGGAATTGCACACAACTTATTAGATTCTTAAATGGTATTGATACCAATATCAATGAATATAGAAGCGTAGTTGGCTGCTCCCAATTACAAATTGGATGGTTTGTAGGGGGACAAGTATAATAGAATCAGATATATGTGATCAATCACATATATCTAGAGAGCGCCACACCAATGGATGTAATCAATATAGATTTATTACTTTTAAAATTATTATAAATCTCTCAATAAAATGTACAATTTAATAAGTACTCACAAAAAAATATAAAAACACAATGGAATAACAATAGATTTGCATACACTCCTGATAAAGTCAATTTAAGGACTGTGTTTAAACAGTAGTATGTCCTTTGATTATCCCTTGATAGGGACTTAGAGCTTTTTAGACAATGATAGTTTCATTAAGGGTGATAGAACAGACCTCAATTTCTTTTTCTATAGCCGATGGAATGAATTGATGGCAATCTCTATTCTGTGTGATTAACAGACAGCTCAAGCTCCCCTGTCAGCGGTCGCCGCCTGTTGACGATCCGCTGATGTGATGTTTGTACAGGGGGCGAGCCGTCCGTCTCCAGCAAGCTGTACAGATTAGCTGTATGCCGGGAATCACAATTAGTGACACGGTGCGGGACTCACCCAGGTTGGTGGAATTACCAGTCGGACGCCGGCTGTTGGTATATGCTGGAAACACTGGGGATGTGCATATACAGGTGATTGATCAGGTGCGTGGAGACCTTAAATTAAACAAACCTTTAAATGTCGAGAAGTATAGAAAGATAAGCTTCCAATGTGTTTGAGTCAAACACATTGGAAGCTTATCTTTCTATACTTCTCGACATTTAAAGGTTTGTTTAATTTAAGGTCTCCACGCACCTGATCAATCACCTGTATATGCACATCCCCAGTGTTTCCAGCATATACCAACAGCCGGCGTCCGACTGGTAATTCCACCAACCTGGGTGAGTCCCGCACCGTGTTACTAATTGTGATTCCCGGCATACAGCTAATCTGTACAGCTTGCTGGAGACGGACGGCTCGCCCCCTGTACAAACATCACATCAGCGGATAGTCAACAGGCGGCGACCGCTGACAGGGGAGCTTGAGCTGTCTGTTAATCACACAGAATAGAGATTGCCATCAATTCATTCCATCGGCTATAGAAAAAGAGGTACTCTTTACCTAGAACGGCGCCGCCGATCAAAATCGTGGTCATCGCGGGTAAAAATCGCGGTGATCGCGGTAATCGCGGGCATCGCGGGTAAAATTGGATGGTCGCGATGCCCGCGATTACCGCGATCACCGCGATTTTCCCATAGGAAACAATGTTAAAAAGCCTGATTGACCGCGATTTGACACTTAAATGCCTCAATGGACCCGATTTTGGCATATAAATCAATGTAAAATGGGCCACACAGCCCAAATAGGGCCAATGAACCGTTAAATGTCCCCCCAAATTTTTAACGCCACCCCACGATCCACGCCAACCCGAAGCGTGGCGAGCGCAGCGAGCCCGCGAGGGGCGGCGGTACGCGTCCTCCGACCTTTTCATGCCCTACTATCCACGTCGGCGTGGTGTGAGAATATAATAGTGTGGCGAGCGCAGCGAGCCACCGAGCCCGAAGCGTGGCGAGCGCAGCGAGCCCCGCGAGGGGACGCGGATACCTTCACAGGTAGACGCGTTCCCTCGCGGGCTTCACAGGTGTCCGGGTCGCCACGGACACCTGTGAAGCCCGCGAGGGGACGCGTCTACCTGTGAAGGTATCCGCGTCCCCTCGCGGGGCTCGCTGCGCTCGCCACGCTTCGGGCTCGGTGGCTCGCTGCGCTCGCCACACTATTATATTCTCACACCACGCCGACGTGGATAGTAGGGCATGAAAAGGTCGGAGGACGCGTACCGCCGCCCCTCGCGGGCTCGCTGCGCTCGCCACGCTTCGGGTTGGCGTGGATCGTGGGGTGGCGTTAAAAATTTGGGGGGACATTTAAGGGTTAATGGGCTCTGTGGCCCATTTAACATTGATTCCTATGGCCAAATCGGGTTGATTGAGCCATTTAACACTAAAATCGGGTCCATCGCGACTTTTAACATTGTTCCCTATGGGAAATCGTGAGCATCGCGTCGCGGGCATCGCGGGTGCGTTTATGTGCGGCCGCGACGCGACCGACACGATTTTTATGTTTTACATTGATTTCAATGGCAAATCGCGGGCATCGCGTCGGTCGCGTCGCGGCCATACATTAATGTACCCGCGATGCCCGCGACGGGCGCCGCACTAAGTAAAGAGTACCGAAAAAGAAATTGAGGTCTGTTCTATCACCCTTAATGAAACTATCATTGTCTAAAAAGCTCTAAGTCCCTATCAAGGGATAATCAAAGGACATACTACTGTTTAAACACAGTCCTTAAATTGACTTTATCAGGAGTGTATGCAAATCTATTGTTATTCCATTGTGTTTTTATATTTTTTTGTGAGTACTTATTAAATTGTACATTTTATTGAGAGATTTATAATAATTTTAAAAGTAATAAATCTATATTGATTACATCCATTGGTGTGGCGCTCTCTAGATATATGTGATTGATCACATATATCTGATTCTATTGTATTAGATACAGTAGATTACCATGCAAGTCATGTTATTAATATGATAGAAAATGCATCTCAGACCGCAGTGTTACACGTGGGATAATACATTCCTCCACTGACCTGTGTTTTATTCTGAAACCTGCATCCTTTCTCTACTAATGATACATCAAGAGAAAGGCCATGGAGCTGCCATTGAATGTTTCTATAGCAGCCAATCCACTTTGATGTATGCATTGCTAGGTACAGTGTTTTTCGTTGTTGTGGCATGTGCCGCAATGCGCTGATATCCTGGGTGTATATATGAAAGGCCTTTTGTATAATGGAGCGATTTTGGCATTCAGATAGCTTTTCAATAGAAATTTAAAGCTAGGCTGCAGGTTGTGAGCACTTGATGCCAAAAAGTACATAAAGACATTAAAGTATTGTGCTTTTTTTTTCTTTGCAGATAATACATATGACTACGTGCCAGCCACGGTAAATGTGTGCGCAGAGGCTGTCAAGCTCCTCTTCTGCATGATAATGGCTTTTAGAGTGATTCTGAAAGGTACTGTGAGCTGTATCCTAGTTGACAGGATCCAACTAAAGTGTAATGTAATCAGTTCTGTGACAGTATATATTTTCTATTTATATGTACTTTTGACATATTTAAAAAAGAAAATCACGGCTTCATATATCATTACATCTCTTGCCCCCTCTCTGTCCACTTTGTCTCTTTCCTAGGCTTAGTACATAAACCCATTATGGGTATATATTTCACAGCTTACAGAGAAGTAATGTGGAAAGCACTAAAATACCAAGCAATCCATTCCTAACTTTCCTTTTTACAGTGTGTGCTTGAAAACTGTTGACAGCTGTTTGGTACTTTATCTCTCACCAAATTGTGGTACTAAGCATTAGAGAGAGATAAAGTAGATGATGGTAAAGTACCAACCAATCAGCTCATAGATTTAATTTTTCATAAACCTCCTGTAACATGGCACTTAGGAGCTGATTGACTGGTACTTTATCTTTGTCCACTTTATCTCTCCAAAGGTGCCCATACACTTTTCCGATTTGGACCAATTTCACCCGATTCGGCTTGGTCCAAATCAGATGTGTTTGACATCCCATCCAACCCAATGCGTGGTCCTGTGCATATCGTGTTGGACCCTACAGATTGAACCTGCTGCAGGTTCAGTCTATCGGATTGGACTCATCAGTGGCACAAAGCTGGTGCTTTTTAGTACCCACAATGTGTTGGTTCCGATCAGTAGGTGTGGGCCAGCGTTGAAGTACAGCAGGGGCGGGCAGTGGTGGGTTCCGGGGGATGTGGGTGACTGTGCATTGTCATGGCAGGGTGAGCAGACCTGCAGCCAGCAGCGGCAGAATTTTTTAATACATTTCATAAGACAGGCCGGCCGTTGATTGGCTAAAGGTGCCCATACACGTACCGATCCCGGCGGTGCGATCTGTGCTTTGAGGTGCGCACTCCCGCGGCACCTCATCACACAGTACAAAAAGTATGTGCTGCACATACTTTTTGTACTTGCTTTTCATCGCATTGCATGTACAATGCATGCACAAGACATGCAATGCGATGCTATTTTAGCCCAGAACGCACGCCCGAATTGGTGCGTGTATGGGCACCTTAAGAGTAATCAAATAAAAAATTTTATATTAAAAAAAATATTATATTTCCTATATAAGGTAAACATTTCAGGTCATTATGATAAATAAAAAAGTTTTATTTGAATTTGTTACACCTTTTTTTAACAAATTCCCTTGGCAATCAAAGGGTTAATGTAAGAAAGACAGCATCTGTTTAAAAATACCATGCCCACTCACACAAAAATGAACGTTTTCTGAAGAGCTATGTGATGTGTCTCATACTATGTAATGAGGGTCCAACGAGTTTGGCATCTGTATTCTCTCCCTTCTTTCCTCTGTACTGCGGTGTCATGTGGTTTTGTGTATAATGAAATTTGTTTCAAATGGTTGTTTTTCAGAAAAGCGGTCAATTAGGTGCTGTATATGCTTTACGTTAAAGGAATTCTGTCACTACATGAAATGGGCTGTACCAGCGTTTCTCTACTTTTTGGATAATCTGATAATTTTCTATGTCTTGACCTATCTACAGCCAGTAAGTGATTTTGATTTCTGCTATTTAAAAATGTATAGTTTTGTAATGAAATATATGCCTGTATAATGAATGTATGTAATCTATCTGGATAAAAAAAAAAGAGGCTGAAAGTTATCTCAGAAAATTAATTTTTGTCCAAAGTGCTAGGGCAAGCAGTGGTGTGTAATATATCCGCAGCCAATCATGAGGGAGGATTGCCAACCTCCAGAAAACACACTAAAAGACACTCAATTCATGTGGCGCACCATAATATGCGGAGCAATGTTTAAAAAAAACACAATTTATTCAACACACATCATTTATAAATACAATAATTGAAATATAAAAATACTTATAACCTCCCCGGGGGTATTTCAAATAAAAAATGAATAATTAGTAATAATTTTAACAAGCATTCTACCACAAATATCAAGATAGTATTGTATCGTAAACTTTCCTTTTATTATTTAAGAGGCTGCTCCCAGCTGTAATGATGAAAAGTCCCCTAAATTATGTCCACAGCAATTAGCAAATTATAGGCGGTATTTTGTGCTGTGGGAATATACAGAAATCCGTATGTATCAGGATCAATACCTGGTTGTAGCCAAATATCAGGTGAATGCAGGTACAATAACTGCAAGTTCAGTCCCGGCGTTGTGTCTGTTTAGGGCAGCGGTCTGCAGCTCTCTTGCTCCAGAAAGCTTGCACGGCTGTAGCTGGTAGCTGCGAGCAGTGACGCCCTGTAGCTTGGGGCGTAAGCTTCCTCTGTGACCGGTTTCCTTAGGCTGATAAGCCGCTCTGCGAATGCCCGCTGATGCGTCTGGTTGCTGGGTCGGCTAATGCCGCTTGACCTATGGTAAATAGCCTCTGTCATCTGGCTTTCGGGTGCAATGATATAGTATTATAATGCGTTTTGCCGCGCACAGGGCGGCTTTTTCAAATGCAGGGATAGTGAGCAGTCCATCACACGAGAGTTATATATCTGTTCAGTGGGTTTTGATTCAGGTGTTTTAATTTCAGTGGTCCAATCTTGGTTTCTAAATTAAAGGTTAGCCATCCCACTAGATTGGTTTTCAACACATATGGTGCATAATTTGCACAAATTAGCCCTTAGGGCATGCATTGCTTAAACATGAAAGTAAATGCTAAAACATTCATATTATACAAACAAGCATTTTTACAAGTAATCAAAGCATATTAAAATATCTAGATGATGCAAAGGAGACAAACATTATACTTCTATCACTCATACAATAGCGACCATAGAGGACCAGGTTCGATGGATAGCTGCCTCCCCAAATATGTTGTTATTCAAACTGTCCCATGTACATATTTGTGAAGCTAGGCGCAACCTTGGTCCCCATCGCTGTACCGAGGACCTGTAAATAGTGACAGTGATCAAACAAAAAATTATTATGTGATAAAATAAACTCAATAGATGCCAATATAAAGTCACGCCTCTCCTCTGATATACTTAAATCCTCCCTTTGTGTGATGGACTGCTCACTATCCCTGCATTTGAAAAAGCCGCCTTGTCTGAGACGAAACACATTATAATAATGGATCATTGCACACCCCCCCTGTGTCAACCCTGCACCCAAAAGCCAGCTGATGGGGTCTGTGCCCCATCGGTCAAGCGGCATTAGCCTCCCGCTGCAACCAGATGCATCAGTGGTGATTCTCCAAGCAGCTTATCAACCTAAGGAAGCACGTCACAGAGGAAGCTTACGCCCCAAACTACCAGACCATCAGTGCTCGCAGCTACCAGCATTCATAGTGTTCATTCTAGCACTCGCCAACTTTGAAAACCCATGCAGTTCCTCTTCCCTGGCTGGGGTGTCGCTGTCTGCTGTAGTGCTTCTAGCACAGTGTGGTCTGTATATCAGCACTGATATGCAAACCAGACCTGTGCTAGAAACACCACAGCAGACCGCGACACCCCAGGCAGGGAACAGGAACTGCATGGTTTTTCAAAACCATGATTGCTTCTCCGCCGACGTTCGCCAACGCAGGGGATCTGGCAATTACCGGCGCTGTGTAAGCGGTGCTCACTAGGCTTGCCAGGGACGCCGGAGATAGAGCTACAGCTCGCGGGGACAGTATGGTGACTACGATGCCTGACAGGGACACTACGCTGACTACGCAGGGCTGCCGCTGGGACACTACGCTAATTACGCTAGGCTACCGTTGGGCTACGCTGACAGCGTAGCGTTAAGCGACGCAGTGAATCTACACAAGTACCGAATAAAATCCAGTATTGTGCCTATCATAGTATTTTAGCTGGGGGGCCACTTAATACTTAAGGGCCGCACTCCAGAAATAGGGGGTGTGGTCACTCAAATGGGGTTGTGTCTTTGAATGTATTGTAGCACACCATATACCCCTTTTACACATCATGCAACCAGGGCTGGTGTAAGGCTTCTCAGCACCTTAGGCAAAACTTCAACCTACTGCGCCCCCTCCCCTGTGGCCATTAATACCCACTTTCCAACCTCAAAAAGCATACTTGCATTCCGGAATGGCAGGGAGGCTCACAATAAACAGGTGGTCCTCCCAGCTCCCCGGGAAGGTGGGCAAGTCTCCTGCCTTCTCTGGAGGCCTTCCTTCTCTGGAGGCCTTCCTTTGCCATTCACAACAGAGTACAAGGAGGAGGGGGGCAGCAAAGTAAGGAAGTATGCCCCAAGGGAAAGTATTGAGGTGAGGTCTTTGAAGTTCCACCGCAACCACCTGCATTAACAAGGATCCTCATAGACATCCTTCACTTTTTGATAGGCAGACTCGATAGTGCCCCCCAGATCCCAGCGCCCTAGGCAGCTGCCTAATGGTAGTGCCAGCACTGCATGAAACACAATAGTAGGCCCCTATACTTGCCCCTTACATTAGTAATTCCACACACCAGCTCCCCCTTAGTAATTCTACACACCTGCCCCCATTAGTAATGCCACACATGCCCCTCACATTTCCACATACCAACTCCCCTTAGTTATTCCACACACCTGCCTGCATTAGTAATGCCACACACATGACCCTTTTTAGATATTCCAAACACCTGAGCACCAGCCTTGAAAAATGGTGCCGATTTGCAGTCACGGTGACTCGCCCATCCTCGGCGGCGGTGCTGCGGCTGTAGTGACATGCGGGGGCGGGCAGCTCGGTGCTGCTGTATGTGTGTCCGATGACGTCTGTGTGTGCGCATGGCGTAGTCATGCGGCCTTTCGCACATGCTTCGGGCTGCCCCTGGCACCTGCTGCGCACCTGCTGCGCACAGGCTGAGTGGTCGGCTTCACAGGACTACACCGCTCGTTCAGCCACCATCGATTGGATAAACATACAGCAGTGACGGGCCAGTCAGAAGCTGTTCGCGGGCCGCCTGTTGTCTACCCCTGGATTACAACCTCCCCAAGTGAAGTGGTGGTGTGGCTACAACCTGAAAGATTCAGACCACTTATGGAGGCTGTAATCTCTAACTCCTCGGTGACCTCTGTAAGACACTGATCTCAGGTTTGCTTGTGTTTTGTGTTTGGAGGAAAGTATCGGTTTCCTAGGTTATCACTGCAATAACCAGGGTTTTAGCAGCAGTGGAAAAGGGGTATATGTGTAAGGGAAACATGGACATTAGTCCACCCTCCCAGTTCTCCGTATTCAGAGGTATCATCCACTGTATGAGTGCAAAGCCCTGTACACAAGAGGTGACCCGGCATTTCTGCAGAGCGACATGCTTAAGCATGATTGCTGAGCGCACACTGCAGGTGTCCTGCAATGCTGTGTGCTGAGCGATCATGCTAAATGAGGCTTTGCACGGGGGCGTGGCTTGGCTGAGCATGTGAGAAGACGTGTTCTCACCGAGCTCCGCCAAATCCTTTAAAAAATCCTGCATTCTGAGCCCAGACAGAGACCTGACTGCCCCACAACTTTGCCTAGAACACCCCCTGGCATCAGCTACAGTGTGCCGGTGCTGAGTCTTACCGGGTGCCTGGCTGCGTGAGCTTTCTCCGGCGCCTCGCTCACCGCAAGTGACTCCGCCGCCATCTTGGTCCTGTGGGCGCCGGAGCTCGTGAGCCCTCCAGCACGCCTCGCGGGCGGCATAGGGCAGAAAACACCGCCGACACACCACCGCTGGCTTCCGACCTCCTCCCCGCGTCAGCACCAGAGACCCGGCGCCTGACTCCGACGCCCGCCTGAGACCTCGTCCCCCCGCCCGGCACACAGAGCTAGGAGGCGGCCGGCTGGACGTGGGGTCCTGACGCCCCCCGGACCGCCATCCATCGGGAGGCGAGGGTCCCCTTCTGAGGTCCCCTACAAGGGTGAGTCGGGCAGGAGCGCCCAACATATTCATTCGCACCAAGCGGGCGCCAGGGGAGGGGAGAAGGCGCCATCTTGAAGCCCTGTGGACGCCTGCACAGCGATACCCTAACCTGGGGGAGAGCAGGGATACTGCTGACACCCTCTAGGACTTGCCCTAGCCCACCTCATCCTCTCAAGAAGGGGGATAACATAAGGGGGACAGTAACCTCGCAGGAAAATCACTTCCCCTCACTGAAGCAAGCTGCCTCCTTCCCTTTGCCTCCCCCCCAGACCTCACTATAAGCAGCCTGTGGAAAGGGTAGAGCCCTTGCTACAAAGCATAACTCAGCATATTGCCCTCTGGCATTGATTCTGTGGGCTCCCCCCTGCTACTGCTGTACACACCACCTAAAAGTCTCATCCTGCTTCATACTTTAATATTGCCACCCTATACCTGCATCACATACTTCAACATAGTGCCTTTGACCTCTCTGCTATTGTATTAGGGACGCTGCTCCCCCTGGAGGCCCTGTCCGGAGGTGCTGGCCATACACTGCAGTGACTTTGAACTCTCTGATATTGCACTGTGGCCCCCCCTCCCCAACTACCCTCCTTTATTTTTATTTTTTTTCCTCTCTTTTGATCTATGCTGACCTCGTCATCTGCTACCCCCCCCCTAAACCTCAGTGCTACGGTCCTTGATGGGACGGGGGTGACTGTCTCTCCACCAATTAACAGACTACCCGCCCATAGCGGCCACATTAACATATAACTCTGTCAATAAGCCTCTTTTGATCCTCTAGTGCCATGGGGAAAACGGGAGGCCCCTCCGCAGCGACTAGACTGGAGAAGTATGCCCGGGGCTCCCAACCTCCCCCTATAGCGCAATCAACGAGCCGAGCTGAATCTCCAAAATCCCAAGGTGTGGATGAGGACCCTCCCCCCACTGAGGCGGCTGCCCAGTCTACTCAGCAGATCCTCCTGGCCATCTCGGCTACCGAGCAGAGAGTCATGGACAGAATCGGTCAAGTGCAATCCGACATTTCCCTCATTCGCCATGACATGCAGAAGGTCCGGGAGCGGGTGGGGGAGGCTGAGCATAGGATATCTGACCTGGAGGATACGACCAATCCCCTCAAAACAGCAGTGACAGATCTCACCACGCAAATGGCGGCCGTTAAGTCCAAGATATCAGATATGGAGGGGCGCCTTCGTCGTAACAATGTGCGCTTTGTTGGTCTACCTGAAAGGACGGAGGGCTCCTCCCCGGAGAAGTTCCTTGAGAGGTAAGTACTAGAGACATTCTCCCCTGATGACTTCAGCCGGCAATTCGCCGTTGAAAGGGCCCACCGACTACCCGCTGGAGCCCCACCGCCGGGTGCCCCCCCACGCACCTTCATAGCCAGATTTTTACACTACAAAGACAGAGACGCTGTCCTCAGGCTGGCTCGAGAGAGAGGTCCCCTCAAAATTGACAACCAGGTGGTGGCGGCGTTCCCCGACTTCGCAGCAGATGTCCAGAAAACACGGGCACAATTTCTACAAATTAAACGCAAGCTTCTCTTCTCGGCCCATGCTAGATATTCCCAGGCTGATGTAGGAGGTAGCTATATGTCATATCTCGCCCGAGACGAGAGGTCCGCCTGCTCCGTTCAAAAAATATGCGACACACAAGGCAGGGAACACTTCACAACACCTGAGATCGCACAGACCTTTCTAGCTTTCTATACCTCACTATACTCGTCCCGGGTGACATATACACCATATCAGTTAGAACAATTCCTCTCGGGAATTAACATACCGTCCTTATCCCAGCAGTCTGTAGCCCTGCTTGAATCGGATATCACCTCTAGTGAGATCGAAGCTGCCATATCCTCGTTCCCCAACAATAAAGCCCCTGGTAGTGATGGTATACCAATAGAGGTATATAAAAAACATAAGGAATATTTTATACCATATCTTCTCCAGCTCTATGTGGATCTAAAACAGGGAGGCGCCCTACCTCCGTCTATGGCAGAGGCGATTATTGTTGTTCTCCCCAAGCCGGGTAAGGACCCCTCCTTCCCAGACTCTTACCGCCCCATATCACTTCTCTCAACAGACGTGAAAATACTCGCCAAAATCCTGGCAACTAGACTCAACTCAGTGGTGACCACCATTATAGACGAGGACCAATCTGGCTTCATGCCGGGCCGTTCAACCACCCGGAACCTCAGGAGGCTGTACTGTCACCTGCAGGGGGGTGACTTGGATGGGTCGGGGGCAGTGGTGGTGTCCTTGGACGCTGCCAAGGCCTTCGACTCTGTGGAATGGGACTATTTATGGGGGGTCCTGCGCAGATTTGCCTTTGGTCCTAATTTCATACAATGGGTGCGCCTGTTATATTCATCCCCAGTAGCTCGCATCTCAGTTAACGGGTACATGACGGAAACATTCCCCCTTGGTAGAGGTACTAGGCAGGGCTGCCCGCTATCACCTGCCCTTTTTGCTCTTGCCATTGAACCCATGGCCATCATGCTTCGTGACTCCCCGGTTGTCAGGGGCATCCCTCTGGGAGGGCGGGAGGATGTTGTTGCACTATACGCTGATGACACCCTTCTCTTTCTGAGGGATGCTGGAACCTCCTTGGAGGCAGATAGTCCAGTCCTTTGGGGTCTTTTCGGGTCTCCTGGTCAACTGGGGGAAGTCTAGTATCCTCCCTCTCTCGGGCAAAATACCGGAGAGGCTGCCAGTCACCTCTCCACTCCAGTGGGTCCTCAGGTTTAAATACTTGGGGGTCTGGATCACCCCGAAAATCCCAGATTTTATAGACCTCAACATCAATGCGGTTACTAAAGACCTCAAAGCTAAAATACACCTATGGAAGAAACTCCCCCTTATAGTCATGGGCAGAATCAATCTCATCAAAATGTCTATCCTCCCTAAATACTTGTACTTACTCCAGCACTCCCCGATCTACATACCTAAGCATGTATTCACAACCATCAATACCCTCCTCTCCTCTTTTATATGGGCAAACAGACCACCTAGGATAGCGCTTAAAACCCTTACCAAAACGCGGGTGGATGGGGGCCTGGGACTGCCCGACTTTCGACTCTATTATTTCGCAGCACAATTGGCACATATCTCGGATTGGATTCTGGGAAGAGCTGGCCCCACCTTTGAGGGATCGTTTGCCGAGTGTGTGGGGTCCCACCTACCTCCTCTCCAATTCCTTCTTTCCTCTCCCTTCAAGCCTACCCTATCCCCTCTTTTTAGGCAGGCGGTGCTGGTTTGGCGTCAGTCCCACAGGGTGTGCGGGTGGGGAGGGGTGGATGGGGATACTCCCCTATGGTTTAACAAAACATACCCGGAGTTTGAACAACTCTCCTTAGACCAGTGGTTCCCAAACTGTGTGCCGTGGCTCCCTGGGGTGCCTCGGGACACATGCAGGGGTGCCGCGGCTTGGTGGTCCAGGACCAACTCGAATTATTAATGGTTATTTATTTAGAAGCAAAACCAGTGCTGGTGGCTGCCAATCATAGAATGTGTACAAACAGAAGCAAATCCTGCCCTTTACCACATAACTGCCGCTAAGAATCGCATATAAACCCTATCTAATTAATTTTATTTGGACCTAGGGGTGCCGTGAAAAAAATTCTGATTCTCTAGGGTGCCGTGAATCAAAAAAGATTGGGAACCTCTGCCTTAGACGGTTTCTGGCTGGGGGCGGGTCTCATGTCAGTAGCCCAGTTATACACCTCGGGTGCGGTCAATACGTTCCAGCTGATCTCAGAGGAACTGCAAATCCCCAATAGCTCCTTCTACCGTTATCTGCAACTTAGACACGCAGCCCAATCCCAGTTTAAAGACTCCCCTCCCCCCTCACTGCTGACTCCCCTTTAAAGACCCTCCTTCGGAGCCTAGCTACCACAAAACAAGTTTCTACCATCTATAAGAACATCGTTAGCCGGGTTGACACCGATAGTCTCACTCCCCTCAAGGATAAATGGGAATCGACCATAGGAGCGCTGGATGCGGAGCAATGGGCCGAGATTCTAGATTCAGTTAGATACGCCACTGCATGCCTGAAATACCAACAAGTGGCATACTATGTACTACATAGGGCTTATAAATCCCCAGTCTCCCTGATGCGAGCGGGGTTGAGATCTGATGACAACTGCCCCAGATGCACATCGCCTGGTGCTGACTTTTGGCACATGATGTGGTCCTGCCCACCGATTCACGTCTTTTGGGAAATGGTCTGGACCGATGTACTCATCACTGACCCCTCTCTTTCTCCCTTCGACCCCAAATATTGCATGTTCGCTCTGGGCCTACAAGAATCCCGATCCCCTCCGGCCTATAAATATGTGCTATGTCTTATGGCCATTGCTAAGGTACTTATAGCTAGGAAGTGGTTCGATGTAACGTATCCAAATGTACACCACTGGAGGGCGCTTGTCAACGAGGTAGTGAGTCACGAGAGGTTCACCTATAGATCACGGGGTTCGCTTGGTACATACGCTGCTAAATGGGGCGGCTGGAACGCCTCTAGACTGGCCTTGGCCACTGACCCACAATGAGGGCCATACGTCCATTAACTATACACCTCTGGGGCCCTGCGGACGCCCGTTCCCCTTTCCCCCCTGAATTGCGCTGCGGACCATCAATCTACAACACACCTTACTGAAATACCTGAAGGTCACCTCTGTGCCTGTATGCACATCTAAGTCTTTACGGTTTTTTTGGGGGCGGTAGGATGGTACGCCATCTTGAGAGTACCGGGTTAAGTTTATCTGTTATTTGTATGTTAAAGTTTAAAATATCATATCCGAACTCCTCATATACGTACTTGCTTTGCTTAGTAAACAACCTACCCAATGAGACCACGTTATTCGGATTGGACGTTTCTTAAAAAATGGACACAACATTTAATGTTTTTTTTTTTCTCCTATGTGTTTTATTGTCTATTAACACTCCTCGCATTGTATCCTCCCAGTGCTGTTTTACCAAACTTGTACAATGACATGTAAAGCTGTACATCCATTTTCATGTGCTTCAATAAAAATTTACACAATCAAAAAATGAGGCTTTGCACATTTTTAATAGGCAAAGCCACGTGATCTATGGAAAGCGTCCGATATCGACGCATGGGACCGCGAGTCGCCATCACTGCAGGGCATACACACTGAGTGACAAGTGCTCCATTTCTTGTCGGATCACCTAGAAAAGGGTCTGAAATCGCCATGTGTGTGGGTGTGCCTCTTAAGACCGAGTAGTCTCTATAAAAGGAGTACTTTGATAATAAATACTAAGCTTAGTAATACTGTATGTATATAATAAACTAAATCCTGTCTAACCCTTTGTTATTTTGTCCTCAGGCTATGGCTGTATTGTTATCCAATTTTGTTATCATCACAACTGCATTTTTCTTCAGGATCATATTGAAGTAAGTACTGAAGTGACTTTTTGCATTAGTAGAGTGACGCCTAGAAATGTAATGCATTCTTATAAAGCTGAGTTAGTAAAAGGCAATTCCTGTTCTCTGCATAATGATCTAGCTGGACATCAGTATCACAACACAATGGCTTGATACACTAACTTGTATAAAAATACACCACTAAGGTAACAAAATAATGGTAACGCTGAAACATATCTTAACCACAAAACGGGGTTTTGCCGGTCGCACTGGATGAGTAATGTTAATTTTTTAGTAGTATGACCCCCTTAGAAATGTATTCTGTGGTATAATTGCATTGTGGAGGTGTTCCTTCACCAGACAATAGGCAAGTCGTAAACAAAGACAGGGAAAGATTGTCTCTGTGGTGCACCAAAGAAAAAGTACAATAAGAATGAACTTTTATTCATATTTATTAAAAAAGCGACATATAAAACCAATAACATATAGGGGTGAAGACATGGGACAAGTGTCTTAAAAAGGGGATGCGGTCATTTGGTCGAATGCATTATGGTCGAATGTCATTACATCGAATCCATTAGGTGGAATTGCTAAAAGGTCGACATGATTCTAGGTCGACATGGGAAAAGGTCGAAATGATTCTAGGTCGAAAGGTCATTAGTTCGACAGGTCATTAGGTCGACAAGGTCATTAGTTTGACATTGTCTAGGTCGACATTCACAAAGTCGACATGGGGTTTTTCACTGTTTTTTGAGCCGACATGTGCTGACAGGCGGTATTTCATGCCCTACCATCCACTAGGGCGTGGTGGGAGAATAAAATAGTGTGCCGAGCGTAGCGAGGCACAGTGCCCGACGCATAGCGAGCGCAGCGAGCGTTGCGAGGGGATGCAGTGCACTTTAAACTGTGTCCATGTCAACTGTGTTGACATTCAGGTAAAAAAACAGTGAAAAACCCCATGTCGACTTTGTGAATGTCGACCTAGACAATGTCGAACTAATGACCTTGTCGACCTAATGACCTGTCGAACTAATGACCTTTCGACCTAGAATCATTTCGACCTTTTCCCATGTCGACCTAGAGTCATGTCGACCTTTTAGCAATTCGACCTAATGGATTCGATGTAATGACATTCGACCATAATGCATTCGACCAAACAATCCCAACCCCTTAAAAAGGATATAAATCCTAATGTAGTGGGACCCCTGTGTCACTAATATCCCAATTCACTGGGTTATGATGAGTCTATGTGACAATACAGTAGTGCGTCTGATCTCTTTAGCATATAGCTATATTTATCTGGTTAGGTAGATATTGCAAACATTGTGATGAGTTTGTGGGTTTTTATGTATGGCTGGCCACAATTTTATAAATATAATACACGTGGGGTGGATTGGTACTCCCTTAGTTCTGTCCTACAATGGGACTATATGTTCAAAATATTATATCTAAGCTACCCTGCTTAAGCTGTGTCAGAGGTACAACTGTGTGGACACTATTAACCATGTTCTGTGCATGGGTTATATGTCCATTCTCAGTAAATGTTTGCGCCAGATATTTGGGACAGATTCCACTATACCTATGTGGTAAACAAGGGTTTTAAATAAAGTTGGAATTGTTACAGCATTAAATTGACTTGCTGTCAATTTATAATATTCCCTTGCACTCTATATGTCATGAAATAAGGTAAAAAGCCCTCAGTGTTTATTCAGCAATGTGGGTGCTTCAACGTAAGAGATATGACTACCACCTTCTTATATAATGGAAGGTTATACCACAATCAATCAAAAATTAGAATTCTGCGTATCTGCCTGCACGAGTTTAATATGAAGCCGTGTCCGTTCAGTTTCAGTGGTGAACAACTGGAGACATACTCCCGGTAGGTCCGCGCTGCGGCACACCCCCAAGGCGGACACAAGTCCTGCTCTCTATGGGGTTGTCACACACGGCCTGCCAGTGAGTGTCCTTCGGTCACCAAGCGTTGGAAAGGGGCAGCGTGAGGTGCGTATGTATCAGCGCCTGCACGCTGACAGCTGCGGTATGGTGAGAGAGATATTTTAGTTATTGTGGGGTGAATGTATTAAGCCTGGAGAAGAGAGAAAATCAAATGTGATAATGTACCCGCCTATCAGCTCCTAACTGTCATGTTACAGGTTGAGTTTGAAGAATGACAGTTGGGATCTGTTTGCTACAGATTATTAGGTTGACAGTTAATAGGTCGACCATGGAATGGTCGACACAGGAAAAGGTCAACCTATTGGCTGTTGAACTAGACACGATCGACCGGATACCACTTAAATAGTAGCAAAATCTAATGTCTACAGATGGCATATGCTGGTGATACACCCACAATCCTGCCTAGAAGACTAGAACTTTGTCTGGTTTTTATGGCCAAAAATTCTTGTGGAAATCCCATTTTATCAAGCTCAAAGGGACACTTTTCAATATACAGGCATATTGATGGTTTTATGTGTGGAGGCAGAAAATATTTTTTCATCCTGACAAGAAGGAAAATGTTTGTGCACCATGTCAAAGAATTCTTTATGTAGATTTATAACCAAGTCCAGATTCATCCTTTTAGAATATTTACTAGTTTGCATGGAAAAGTACTGTGTGACGCTCAGGAGGACTAGCAGCAGAACGTGATCAAATTTGGGAACATTTATACTTTCCTTTTATTCTTATTTTCACTTCAAACTATGCTTTGTATAATAAAGAAAGTTTTGATAAAAACAAAATCCTGTGCACACACCAGTGTCTTAGTATACTGTCTGTGTCAGAGTGCTGCAGAAATGCCGTGTACACACGGGTACAATCTGCATGAGATTTTGACTACATAGTCAAAATCTTATCAGGATCTCATGGTTCTTTTACCCATACTATCCCAATGCGTGTTCACTTATCACAAGCAGAAAGTCTTGGCTGCCATGACTATATAGTGCACATCTGCACTATATAGTCAGTTGTGTGCCCATGCATGCCGTGCGATGCGATCGCATTGCACGGTACTCTCACCGTGTGTACACCGCATAACTCTTATGCTGTACGGGTAGTACATGCACAGTGCATGTTGGCGACCTGTCCCTGTACAGAAGACTCTTATCTTGATTTTTTAGGAGCACAACAAGCTTGAAAGACAATATATTTCTCATTAGTTACACATGCTATGTACCATCATCTGTTCATGATGGTGAGGGAACAGACCATCCTCTCTCTTTAATATATAAATATGCAGTACTTGTTTAGTTTCACGGCGGCAGCATGGCCGCGCGCTACTTCCGGGTTCCACATTTTCTAAAAGAAACTCCATGCCAACATGGATAGTTCATATGCACACTATCCACGTTGTATATGGGTTTTGGGAGTTCTGCACACACAAATCAATTAGCACCCTTATTTTGTGGGTGAGGGGTCCATTTGGTGTTTGTAGACACCAGTGGGGGTGCTATCCCAAATATAGAGATTAGGACAAGAACAACAAGAAAAAAAGAATTTTGTTTTGGATGCACTCCTTCAAAGACAATAGAATTTTTTTGGGGGGGAAATATTCCTTTTCTATACTTTTTAAAAGGTGGAAGCTCCTCTTATCTTTATTAGCATAGGTTGGATAAGGAGACAGCCACTGCTAGCGAAATGAGGGGTTAAAAATTACATTAACGTACATACATTTAGTGACAATGAAAGAAAGAAATGTGATTTCAGAGTTTAAAATGTAGGTAGGGATGACTGTCAGTTATGGTGCTTGGTTGTATAATGGGGTATATTCTCCACCAGGGTGTTACAGTGTACTCCTTTTAATCTTCAAAGAATATAATTACCACTTTAATACACTCATTAAACAGAATACATATATGTGCCCAGATTGGCTTTCTGTGGTGTAGTGGTTTCTTAATTTATTTAGGGAAGATTGTTTAGAAGTAGCAGGTGAATATAGTTTTTTAGATACTCCACATTGACCAGATGGTTAATTTGTATCTGTTTCACTACAATCTGGCTTTGTGCCCAGATATTTGAAGCAAAGGGTATTTTGTATGTGTAATTTATAATCTGAAGACATACAGCAGCAGTGCCACCTGCTAGAAATTTTTAATATTGGTGCTATTGCAATTGATTTTTCATGCACCACATATATATATATGTCTCAGACTCTGGGAACATAACACAGCAGTGCCATCTGCTGGACAGTTTTATTACTGGTGCTGTTTCAACTGAATTTTGAAGCACCACACTGGTACCCTTATACTTAGTGGTATAGGGAGGATTTTAAGCAGTGCCTGCTTGATTTGGCGCACTAACACCAAACAGTCATTTTTTCCCTAGCGCTACAACAGACAGGACATGTGTTTCGCTAGAACTAGCTTCTTCCCTGAAGGGTCAGCTTGAAGCAGCTAGTTGTAGCGAAACACGTGTCTGTCTGTTGTAGCGCTAGGGAAAAAATGACTGGTGTTAGTGCAGGAAATTTATTGTCCTCATGTTTTATTATTAGACCAGGTGTTTGGTGTCTCCTGACATAGGAAGATTGTTGGCAGGATTACCTCCCCAGACAGAGTGTCCCAAATCAAGCAGGCACTGCTTAAAATCCTCCCTATACCACTAGTGTGGTGCTTCAAAATTCAGTTGAAACAGCACCAGTAATAAAACTGTCCAGCAGATGGCACTGCTGTGTTATGTTTCCAGAGTCTGAGACATATATATATATATATATATATATATATATATATATATATATATATATGTGGTGCATGAAAACTCAATTGCAATAGCACCAATATTAAAAATGTGGAGTATCTAAAAACTATATTCACCTGCTACTTCTAAACAATCTTCCCTAAATAAATTAAGAAACCACTACACCACAGAAAGCCAATCTGGGCACATATATGTATTCTGTTTAATGAGTGTATTAAAGTGGTAATTATATTCTCTGAAGATTAAAAGGAGTACACTGTAACACCCTGGTGGGGAATATACCCCATTATACAACCAAGCACCGTAACTGACAGTCATCCCTACCTACATTTTAAATTCTGAAATCACATTTCTTTCTTTCATTGTCACTAAATGTATGTACGTTAATGTAATTTTTAACCCCTCATTTTGCTAACAGTGTCTGTCTCCTTATCCAACCTATGCTTATAAAGATAAGAGGAGCTTCCACCTTTTAAAAAGTATAGAAAAGGAATATTTCCCAAAATAAAAATTCTATTGTCTTTGAAGGAGTGCATCCAAAACAAATTATTTTTTTCTTGTTGTTCTTGTAACTATCCACGTTGGCATGGAGTTGATTTTATATAGTGTAGCAAGCCACCGAGCCCGCAGCGAAGCCCCGTAAGGGGACACAAACCCGGAAGTAGCGCGCGGCCATGCTGCCGCCGTGAAACGAAGCAAGTACCAAATATGCTTCTTAGTGTTGATTTTCGGCTACTGTCATACTGCAGCTGTTAATTCACATGATGGTGGTGGGATACAATGCTGCTGGACAAAGATGATTTATCCAGCCTGGGGATCTCCTCATTAATGTCTCATACTTGATCTGATTCTATAGTGGTTACTCTAGCTGCAGGGTTCTGTTCGGTGAAGAGGGCAGATGTACATGTTGGAGGACCTTCCCAGAATGGTGGCTACTGTTCTTCATTATATGTGTATGTTGGTGTAAATGTTTTAAGACTGATTTACTGTCTATGTAAAATGACTCCATTCTATTGGTAACAGCATTCTACAGCTACAGCAAATATTCTCACATATAGTCATGTGTTTTGTGTTTTACTTAGAAATTGGTGAATATTTGTAAATTAGGTACCCTATACAAAATGGTGCAGTGTCTGCTTTTCATTTTAGTAGGCAATACCTTTTGAATGAATCTTTTGTCATATGTGCGTACCTTATTTCCTAAAGAAACCCCAATAGAAAAAGTAAATATATTTGTAGGATTTGTATGTCTATTCATTTTTATGTTTTGAAAATCCGATATGTCACATATTTGTTATTGCAGGAGACATCTTTCATATGTGCAATGGGCGTCACTCCTAATTCTGTTCCTATCTATAATGGGCCTCACATCACAGAATGGCACCCACAAGGAAGTCTCAGTCCACGACGTTCACCACATTTTCCACTCTGCACCATCCAATAGTTGCATTTTTGCAGCAAAATCTGACCCAGGAAGCCAGGAAACGCACATCCCAGCAATACAGTCTACCCTGGAGTATTTGCCCCTGGGGTTTGGTCACTTCCTCATCATACTGCAGTGTGTTATATCTGCGCTGGCAAATATTTACAACGAGAAAATACTGAAAGAGGGGGATCAGATCTCTGAGAGCATTTTCATTCAAAACAGCAAACTTTACGTATTCGGTGTTCTGTTCAATGGACTCACATTGTCTTTTCACAGTGAGCACTTTAGCAAAATAAAATCCTGTGGATTTTTTTATGGCCATAATGGATTTTCAATTGCTCTCATTTTTGCGACTGCATTTGTAGGACTGTCGGTGGCTTTCATATTAAAATTCCGAGACAACATGTTTCACGTTTTTACAGCACAAGTGACAACTGTTATAATTACCATTGTGTCATTTTTTGTATTCAATTTCAATCCCTCTCTGGAATTCTTTTTAGAAGCTCCTGTGGTGGTTCTCTCTATATATATTTATAGTGCCAGCAGAATAACGGAATCCAAAGGCCCTGCACAACGTGATAAGCTGAAGATAGTGAATGGAGATGTTTGGGAGCGGTCTCGTGGAGTAAGTTTTTTTTTTTTTCTTTTCCTTTGTATGCATGCATCTTTCCATTGCACATCCCCAAGTGAGAAAATAAAAACTGCTTTACTTGTGTAGGAATCTACTGTAACATTTTTGAAAGGACTTTGTGCTCTTTGAAGGTCAAAATGCTAAATAATAGTCCTCAGCAAGCTAAAGTGCCAAGGGAATACAGAAATATAAAATAATAGATTTAAAAATGGGGCATTTAATCATGCCACCCCTGTCCTGGCCCCAAATGGCACTGCCTTTTAGGGGAAACTGGGAGCAATCCTGTGCATTCACAGGCAGACCAGAGTGGATTGAAGTGGCCTCATGTGGGCGGCACCAAATCAAATGTAGGCAGAACCAACACCAAAATAGGTGGGATTAATTCATCACTACACCTATGTGGATGCCGTTGGTTTAATATGTTTGGCAGTGTAGTGGCCTCCAGACCTTTTTAAACTGCTGTGACAAACCACAAACCTCTACACTTCACATAACACCCCACTTCCGCCCACTGAGACTGAACACAGACCTCAAACCTCCATCAAAGCAGGCAAACGTCTCATTACCATAATCATCCAAATTTCCCACTCCTACCCCAGAAATTAATACACCCCCAAATAGCACACACTTTAATATATGTTTAACATATATTTCAATGGATATAGATGGGCCCCCACCTTATTTGCAGCATGAGGTACTCTGTTCTGTGTACAGGCAAACGTTGCTTGTGTGGGAGACAGGAGGTGGATGGGGTCACTACTTTGGGCAGGGCTACATCTTAAAAAAAACAAAAAAAAAAACGCGATTGGCTGGTAGGCGGCCTCATAGGTGTGTCAGCCTACCAACAATCTTACCTATAAGGTCTATGGCCAATCTGCCACTGCAGACCAAGTTGTGCATAGATCATCTGGTTTACGTAAAACTCTGAATCAGTCTCAAATGGACCATGCTGCAGTACAGGTGGGGCAAATGTAACACGTGCAGAGAAGTTAGAGTTGTGAGTTATTTTGTTTCTGTGCAGGGTAAATACTGGCTGCTTTATTTTTACATTGCAGTTTAGATTTCAGGTTAAACACATCTCACCCAAAATGTAACGCTCTCTCTGCACATGTTAGATGTGCCCCACATGCAGTGCACATAGTTTTATCCATTTAAGAAAAAATGTGGGTGCGGTCAAGTCTGAATTAGGCTACAGCGCCTTAGCTGGACTAAACAATTGGGACAAATTGATTGGATTTTGATCAGTACAGTTGACCACTTGGCACTCCAACAGTAACATTAACACAGCTGGTTTTCCTATCCTGGCATCTAGAGCACTTTCATTCATTCGTAAAAAATTTATGCTGTAAGTTTCCAATAATAAGAATTTTCAATCAGCTTTTCCTTTATCCCCATTATGCTTTATACATTTTTATTTTTTTACTTTTTGACATTTGGAAAAACATACATATCCTGATGAGATGTTTCTCCAACTACTGTATTACAAGTTGAACAAAGCAGGACTTCTCAAGGTTCTGACATCAAATAGGCTTCTTCAGCTAAGTGCTGTGCTAATGAGAAGGTCCAATACCAAGCGGTCTGTCATTTCATTTTGTTTTTCCCCCTGTTTGGTTTATTCTTGTGGACACCAATAAGGGTCTATTTTGCATATTTCAAATACGATTGTGCCACACTCAAGATTGTACTACGAAACTTAAGGTGCCCATACACTAGTAAGATTTATCTTCAGATCTGGCTGGTTGAAACAAAAACATGGTTATGGATGAGTGACAGTTTGTCAGTTTTCCAGCATTTCCAAGCAAATGGTCAACTGTCATTGGCTCTCATCCATAACCATGTTTTTGTTCCAACCAGCCAGATCTGAAGATAAATCTGAGTGTGTATGGCCACCTTAACATCTTAAAAAAAGTATTACTGGAAAGGTATGCAACTTTTATAAATACAATTAAAGTTCCATATACTTTAATTGTATTATTGTTTTTACTTGTTCTCTATAGTTGTTTTCTTCTGGGTATTTTTGAAAAAATTTTTTTTTTTTTTTTTTTTTTTAATTACAGGTTGAGTATTCCTTATCCAAAATACTCGGCACCAGAAGAATTTTAAATAACGGATTATTCCGTATTTCAGAATATTTTTAATTTCAATGATGTATCTTGAAGTATCTTGCATTTATGATGTACACACCCCTCAAACACATGAAATACACACAAATATGTTTTATTTGTGCATAAAACAAGGTTTCAAAACACGAAACAAAGTTTGTGTACTATCTAATATACTGAATATGAAGGCTATCAGTTTCTTACACATACAGTATTTAGTGCTGTTACAAGTGCTTAGTGCATTAGTGCTTTTAGCAAGATTTTTTTTTTTTCCTTCACTTTCGGGAATGTATGGATTTCAGAATAATTTGTATAAGGGATACTCAACCTGTAATATGCTTCACATTTTTAACTGCTGTATTACTACATGGGTGGTCTATTGATCACATACTGCTGTAATGTTAATCTATATACAGTAGTTCCATTATATGTTTATTTATTTTTTGTAATCTTTTTCATTCCTGTAGGATGGTCAAGAACTTGAAAAACTCACTAGAAGAAGCGATGACTCTGAAACAGATGAAGAAATATTTTAAAGCTTGAAATGTATGAAAGACTGATTAAAGTGAAAATAAAGCTTACATGCAAGTATCTTGGGGCAATGTTACAGAACTCTAATTATTTTGGTGTATTCCTAGTGGGTTGCACAAAATGGACCATATTTACTTTGCACTGTTATTCTACAAGGTTAAACGGGACCATATAGAAGTGGGATGTTCACAGTAAGTAAAATATTCCTATGCAGTCATCATCCCAAACTTAACTTACTGTTATTGAAAATGCTCAGTGCAGGTTGGGGCTCTGTTAAATTTGCCCAATGCTGTGGGGCAGATTTATTAAGCCTGGTGAAGTGATAAAGTGGCCGGTGATAAAGCAGCAGCCAAACCCAGCCTGTAGCTTGACAGGTGCTGATTGGCCAGTGATAACCGCTAATTATACTTATGATAATTCCTTTTCTTCGGAATACTTCATGGCAGCCCTTACAATGGGTTAAAGCCCTTTCTCCCAGTTCTAGACAGGCAGTTTTTTTCAATTCCTAGGATTCGCCTCCCTCTAGTAAATAAGTCTGCTCCTCACCTCACCTCCCAGTCTTTGAGTATCTCCACCCAGGATTCTAGGTTAAAACAAAGACAGAGAGGGATATTATGGGCTGCCATGAAGTATTCAGAACAAAAGGAATTTTTACAAGTATAATTCGCTGTTTTCTCATAATGGCAGCCATTACAATGGGATGGGAAGCCATGATCCGACTAAGGACGCGACCACCAAAGTGTTCCTTGGTCAAATTCAACACATTGTAGCAAAGGTATGCTGACACTTGCTCATCCCGCCCATGAGACTGATACACCTTTCACACCAGCCTACATTTCCCGGAATTTCAACCCTTCTATGGAGCAGGGTTATTCCCGGGGTCCTGGCCGGTGTAAAAGGGGTAGGAGTACACACCTGGGTCCTCTGTGCGTGCTGTCAGGCCGGGGATACACAAAGGCGACAGCTATTTCAGATTTAATTGCCACAGAATTAGAAATATGCAATCTTTTAAAAGCAGTAAGGGTAGCTCCATCCAAGGAATTGTTCTGTAGTGATTTCAGCTACCGCCGCATCCACCTTAGATATGCTGCAACTTTTTAGAAATTCTTCATCCTCAATCGGATACATATGTTCAATTCTTGTAAAGCTACCTGTGAAGATACGAGGTTCCTCAATCACTCAGACACCGAGCAGATGAAACCAAAATATGGTTTATTTTTATCACAGCACACACATGTAGATAAAGACAGGAACAAGAGGCAAATGTAGCATATAAATGTTATCGGGTAGCAGTCCAATGGCAGTCCTTGTAGCAGCAGTTCCAAAGCACAAAACTATCACTGCTCCACATAGCAGTGATAGCAGATAAGTCCACACGATACCCAGACAGTGCACAACCTCTTAGTCCAGGACAGTCCATAAAAATCTGCCTCCTGGCTTGTGTGCAAGTCATTTTAAAAACTTCTAATTTCCCACGCGTCTCCATACCATCAGTGGGCTTGCACTCGATCTCGATTGGTGGATTCAAGAGTCAGGTTTATCCCCCCTCCCAGGTACTGCTGCTGCCCCCCCCTGCTGGGTCAGGCCCCAAAGAGTCTACTAGAGTCCAGAAAGGCACAAAGGAGTGTAAATACAATTAAGGTAATTTGGTTATGTCCTGATTACCCCCTGTGAACATTTCCTGTTGATAGCAGGAACAAAAGTATGGTAATTGGACATACCCAGGAAAGAATTCACCACAAGGTTATTTCCTGTCCGACCAGATTTGCTTAACAGCATCTAATACTATGGTACACACAGATTTGGGGGATAGAAACATCTATGGAGAATAAGAGGGTACCGACGGACTAAAATAGTACATTAATTACTACACCTAATAAAATATAGTAATTACAGATTTACAGTGAGTCTGATAACCTCACATTCCTTCCCCTACTATTGTAGTCCCGGTACCAAGCTGTTCTGGAACCAATAACAACCTGTAGTGTGATTCAGAGCCGAGAATCTGGGGTTTGGATATACCACCTGAGTCCCACAGGGTGACATCATACCAAACCCATCTTGTAAAAGGCGGCTGGTTTGCAGAACCAGCAAGGGCATGATTACAGTCTAAGTCATACATTGGAACTAACAAGGGATGTAGCGATTCCTCTTCTTCGGATTCTGGGTACCCCCCCTCTGCAACATTGTAACCTACTAATACTTTTGCCTCGGGCACAATGGGGCAGGGACCACTTTCCACCTCCCCCTCTTGCCCAAGGAACAGGGGCCAAACAGCAGGCCAATATAGGGGCTCTGGCCCTGGCACTTCCACCACCCCGTCATGTCCTTCCTCCCCCAAACCCAAACTAGGGGCATGGCAAATTTCAGCCCAGCATTTGGTCTCAATGTCCAGGGCTGAGGAGGGACCCTCCATCACAAACAATTCCGCTGGTGGCTGCAGGACAGGCTGTGTCAGCTCTGTCCCCTTAAAAGCCAGATGCTCACCTGCAGCTACTTCTGCGCACAGCTCCTTCTCCGCGATAGCCTCCTTCCCCAGCTGAGTATGCTGGGCAGCCCGAAACACGACGTCATCTGTGACTGGTGGGCTGGTGGCCTGGATGTTGTCGGATACTCCTCTAACCACGGTGATCTCCTCCTGGACGCAGTCCTCATAGATCCCCTGGCAGCAGGTTAATAATTCTGCATCTCCCACCTCAGCAAAAGGGAAGCAGTAGTGCAGCTCCTCCCGGGGTGCCTGGCTCAGAGGCCTCACTTCCTTCACGTTGGGGATAACCTCCCCCTGCAGAGAACACTGAGCAGCTTCCTCCCTAGGCTGTGGGAGAAGCTGTTGCAGGCGGTGCCTTTCATCACGCCCCCTGCGACACTGATCTTGCCATGCTGGGGTATCCAGGAGCCCACGATCAATCACCTCTTCCTCTGCCACCACGAAGCACTCCTCCAGACACTGCAATTGTTCCCACACACTCAACTGTGCACCGAAATGGAGGATCCATGCCCGATAATCAGCAAATGCATTTGTAGGATCTCCCTGATCGTGAAGGATCTGCTGAAGGATTTCCCCACGAGTGCAGGATTGGATGGGTATACCTCGCAGCTGACATTCTGCTATCAGCTCCTCCATACTCATTTCTTCCAGGGCAGTTAGGGGCCCCCCTGACAACGACCCTTCTCTTGCGGTAACAATTAATTCTGTGGCAGACCCCTCGGTTGTCTGCCCAGATTGCAGTAGCCCCCTTCTAGACCTTTCCTCTGGTTCTATCTGGGGCATCAATTTATTCTGGACTTGTCCTTCAGCCTCAGAATATTGTCCTCTTTGTAGCATCTGGGTAACTGTAGCAATCACTTCCTCTGTAAATTCTACAAACTCTGGCTCTCCCAGCAGATTCCACGAGGTGGCCTCACCTTTACAGTGCAGGAATGCATCCCCCAGGTAACACAACTTGTCCTGAATGCTGGATACTCTCCACCCGCTGATCATCTGCTGAGCTTCTTCCCAGTACTTCCAGATATACTGCATTTTACTGACAATAAATAACAGATTCGGCTTCCCAGCCTGCCGATACACAGAAGAACCTCCATCCCTGAGCTCCTCTGCTACAGGGGTCTTGAGGCATCGATTTTCTTTCCTTGGAAACATTTTCCCTTTCACAGGACTGACACCTGCTCACTTGCTGAACATCACCTTATTGCATTTTCCGTTTCCTTACATACGGTCTGATCCTCTGTTCTCTGTGCTTTCTGTGCTCGATGGTTGGTGTCTGAATGATCCCACTGTCGCTGCCGCCAAATGTGAAGATACGAGGTTCCTCAATCACTCAGACACCGAGCAGATGAAACCAAAATATGGTTTATTTTTATCACAGCACACACATGTAGATAAAGACAGGAACAAGAGGCAAATGTAGCATATAAATGTTATTGGGTAGCAGTCCAATGGCAGTCCTTGTAGCAGCAGTTCCAAAGCACAAAACTATCACTGCTCCACACAGCAGTGATAGCAGATAAGTCCACACGATACCCAGACAGAGCACAACCTCTTAGTCCAGGACAGTCCATAAAAATCTGCCTCCTGGCTTGTGTGCAAGTCATTTTAAAAACTTCTAATTTCCCACGCGTCTCCATACCATCAGTGGGCTTGCACTCGATCTCGATTGGTGGATTCAAGAGTCAGGTTTATCCCCCCTCCCAGGTACTGCTGCTGCCCCCCCCTGCTGGGTCAGGCCCCAAAGAGTCTACTAGAGTCCAGAAAGGCACAAAGGAGTGTAAATACAATTAAGGTAATTTGGTTATGTCCTGATTACCCCCTGTGAACATTTCCTGTTGATAGCAGGAACAAAAGTATGGTAATTGGACATACCCAGGAAAGAATTCACCACAAGGTTATTTCCTGTCCGACCAGATTTGCTTAACAGCATCTAATACTATGGTACACACAGATTTGGGGGATAGAAACATCTATGGAGAATAAGAGGGTACCGACGGACTAAAATAGTACATTAATTACTACACCTAATAAAATATAGTAATTACAGATTTACAGTGAGTCTGATAACCTCACACTACCAACTCTTGTCTCTGTATTCTGCCATTCCTTATGCAGGATGTCTTTCACCACTTTAAGGAGTGGAAAGCATCTGCCCTTTTTTAGACCTATCTTCGGACTATGAATCCTATTCACAGTTTCCTTATTATTCAAATTCTTTAGCACTAATTCTACCATATCCAGATTAAATATGTGATCATCTTCAATCAACTCGCCAGACTCCGCACCTCATAATAACAAGCCCTCATCCTCAGACAAGAAAACTAGGGGATATAGCTTCAAAGACACAACCAAGACTAATCTGCTACCTAGTTCTCTTATTACCATTAAAGGAATCCTTTTTAAAGACAAAGGACTTCTTCATCCAAACCATCAAATCAGCTAATTGGGTAGATGTACTCGGGACAGAGGCAGAATCTTTAGTGCACTCTCCACAAAATATCTTCTCCGTAGGTCCCACAAAAGATTTATCATAAGGGACAATGGTTTTTCTTGCATATCTTCTTTTTTTTGCCGCAGAAGGCACCCTAAAAGAAAGAAGGAAGAGAAAAAAACTAACATCCCTATCTTAAAAGAAAAATACCCAGAGTTCTATGAGGACCAACCTGGGCAGCCATAATGCTGATTTCAGGGGATTGGCATCCTCAATATTTAATAAGGTGTTTTTATTGCATTTTTCAGCTAAACAAAGAACATACAAGTCCTGACAGAGACACAACAAAAAAAAACAAAAAACACATAACATAGGAAATTAAACATTATTAAGAATATACATAGATTGATATAGGTACGGTGAGCAATGACGAAGTACTGACTCCCTTTACCACAATAAGTGAAGCATATTTGCTATTTGCCCGAAGGCGCCATCCGGGCACATAGATCAACAGGAGATTGTGAAGCACAAGTACAAAGTGAAATATTTTGAACAGTATTACACCCGCATAAGGAGAGATAAAAAGCAAAAAATAAAATAAAAAATAATTATGGTCATCTGTCAGGCACTCTAATCTAACCCACTAACACTAATAAAATAAACCACCCAAAAACCCCAAAACAAACCTCCCACAAAACCCCGCACCCTGTACAACCCACCCCCAACCTAGGCGTACTTGGATCCCAGTAACCACCCCTATAGCCTTTCTAAACTATACTAATCTAAACAAACTCACCCCCCCCCCCTCTATAACTATCCCCCCACCCCCCACACCCCAACATACTTATGATATGCGGTAAGGATATTTAAAGCAGGATCTACTGGGGGCTTTTAAAGTAGGATCTTAGAGAGGGCGCAGACATGCCATCCCGTTCCCTTAAATATAGCACTGTAGCACAAACAGAACATCATACAGGATATTACAAGTATAATAATAAAGGAAAACCATATCGAAAAGAAAAAAAAAAATTAGACAGCATAGCAGAATATAGGTAAATCGTATTAAGAAATCTCAATCAGGCCATTTCTCAGGTCCTAGGAGGAGTGTAACAAATATGTTAGGGTCAGGAACGGGACCAAAGGGTATAAATGTGAAATTATAGTTAGCAATAAACAGAAACCAGGATATTATGTCCAGCAGCAGCAATAGTGTTAATCGGTGAGAATCACTGCTACTGAGAGTTAATGTGGAGATGGAGTAACAGATGTCCACAATTGTACACTGGATCTCAGCAACACACATGGTCAGACCTAAGTCCGGATAATGGTCAGGAGGAGCCAACACAGCACCGGGCACTGAGAGGCCGCCCGCATCCACTGTATCTTTATATTCAGGAGTAAACGGAGATGATGGGGCACCTGCCAGCACCCCATCCAGCTGGGACACAAGTCTGGCGGAGGAAGCAGAGATTGCATCCAGTATATGTTTGATAGAATAATCCATTGCGATGCACAGAGTATGCAGTGGGTTATAAGTAGCGGTACTGAACACAATAGAATGGTGGAGGCTAGCACTCCACCACAGACAGGATAGTCACTGAAAAGTACAATACCACTGAAGTGCACACCACAGTTAGAGCAGTTCAGTAAATGCACTAGATGAATCAATACACTGGGGTAATTCTGCCAGTCCTAATATTCTGGATCTCTATCACCAGTTGCTGCGTCAGGGGTATTGACCGATATTATGGAGTCAGTGTCCAATGTTATTTCAGTTCTACTAAAGTAGAAGTAGAATAGCAGCAGAGGATCTGCTGGAGGTCCAGGACAGCAGGGCCAAAAGGATATATGGGGGCGACCACAACCCAGGGGGCACGCGGGTTGGGCGACGCTGGCACCACCTGCGCGGACAGCGGCAGCGTATCCCTAATGGGGACGCTTCCCGCATACACCGCTCACCTGTACAAGGAGAAACCAGCGCTCAGCAGCCAGCCCGTTGCTGCACCCAGGAGGAGTATGGAGCCAAATCACAGAAGTCTTAGGACGCCAGACAGTGTCCAAAATGGCCCCCAGTCTCAGTTGCTCCAGAGACAGGAGAAAGTAGGCAAGGAGTTCTCACGCGGCAAACACCAGCCGGACAAGCATGTATCAAGTGGTCCAGCGGTATCAGGATGGCACCAGAGGTGAAGTCAGGCCAGACAGGGAAGTCACGGCACCAGAAAGGAAGGCGACCACGCAGGGCTGTGCAGGTATAATTACCAGGATGGCCGTTATCTCCCCTCCGCCACAGTGCCACTCGGTCTTGCAGGAGAACACTGCTACCAAACGCCGGGCAGATCAGCGCAGGGGACCAAGCGCATGGAACACAGAAGATCGTCGCTCCGTCGGAGGATTCAAGATGGCGCCCGGGAGTCCCACATTCGGAAGGCACGGGCTGTCAGCACAGAAGACCGGAGCCCAGCGCAGGTTCAGCGGGTGGCACAAAACGTGCAGGGGAGGTTCATAAAGGAGAGGGAGAAGGGAGGAAAAGCCGTGGCCCCGGGAACAGGAGATTATTTCAGGATAGTTACGGAGCCCCGGAGATCCACGTCCTCTCACCCACCAGGTCAAGCCACGCCCCCCTGGCATCCTCAATATTACCACATTGGTGTATAGCGCATGATCCCTCACTCTGAGACCTCCGGAGCAGAGTGCGCCTCTGACATTCTACCAGCTTCAGGTGTGGGGGGAAATGTCTATGCCACCAGCCCAGACAAAAAATGGAGAATAAGGGTGAAGTCGCTGCCAACCCCACACTGTCCAGGCACAGCAGCAAAACATTCCTCCTGTAATAAGGTATAATAACAAACCTATGCTACCTGACCTACACATTAGTAGACTGGAAAAAGACTGGCAGGTGAGGGGAGGAGCAGACTTATATACTCAAGGGAGTTGAATCCTAGAATTGAAAAAATCTACCTGTTTAGAACTGGGAGAAAGGGCTTTAATCTATTGTAACGGCTGCCATAAGGTAGGAAGAAGAAGGAGTGGCTGATACTGTATCACTTTACCCGGAGTAATAATTCTGCCCGTGTGCTCCTGATACCTTACTGCAGGGGTTCTCAAACTCGGTCCTCAGGACCACACACAATTCACGTTTTTCAGGTCACTTGGTAGGTGCATTCATTACTCATTGACACATTTTAAAAGATCCACAGATGGAGCTAATTATTTCACTTGTGATTCTGTGAGGAAACCTGCAAACATGCACTGTGTGGGGTCCTGAGGACAGAGTTTAAGAACCTTTGCCTTTACTGTACTGCAACATCTGATCAGTAGAGATGGGTATTGAAAGAAATCTGAGCTGGAGGATACATTGGGGGAAAGACCCATGTAGATCTCAATATAATGGTAAGATCAATTGTTCTTGGTGGCATAAAAGATACTATTCTGAGTGAACAATGACACCCTTTGATGCTGTCCTTGTGTTTTCTATAGCCAGATTCTGTGAACCAAACATGATCCCAAAATATATTTTTACATGAGTGCCTTAGACCTTATTAAGCAGGATATCTCTAAAGCAGGGCATTTAACATTCCATAACTTTATTGTCTTGCACTTAATTATTACCATTTGCCAAGCTACAGTATGACACTAAACTACCAAAAGACAATGCTTCTGCACCTCTGTAAATCTGCTGACCACCGGGCACTAAATAGTGTAGTAGGGGCAGATTCAATTACCCATAACCAACATTGTATGGTGTGTTCTGCACACACGGCTCATTTCTGATCCCACCTCTATGGGCAGAAACAAGAGAGAGATACATTAGACGTAACTAGTCCAGTGGCAGCTCGCATGCAATTAGCCACTTAGGGGTTTACTTACCAAGATACGAGTTCTGTTGAAGATGGGATGTTGCTATGGGCAACCAATCAGAATCTACTTATTTATTTTGCACCTTTCTGAAGATAATAGATTATCTGATTGTTTGCCCGTAGCACCATCCTATCTTCAATAGAACTCCCATCTTAATACATTTGCCCCTAATGGTGCCTGTGTATGGCACAGGTCCAATTTGGAATGATTTCACCCAATTCTGATGTGGTGTTTGACAGGTCTGATCTGATGCTGCTTCCAATGTGCATGGGACTGGATTCTGGAGATTCTATGTGCAGAATCTAATATGAGTCTGAATTGGACCATCAACGGCAGATCTCAGGTGTTTTTAAGCACCCGAGATGTATCGCATCAGATTTCCTTTGAACTCCATCGGCAGCTCTCTGGGAGTCCTTTTACAGGCAATAAATCTAATGCGATTTATCAGATGTAAAAAATGGCACATCAAGTGCCAAGTCAGAGGCAGCCTTCCGCGGTAGCTGCTGGGAGAATTCAAGGGGAAAATAGGTCCGACTTGTGTCTTTGACAAGTCGATCCAGTGTCTGGCCACCTGTAGACTCTTTGTGAACAGTAGGAACTTGTATTCATCTGAATAGATTGCTTTTACTTAGGGGATCTGGTATATATGAAGGAAAAAAAATATCTGTGAATCTGCAATAGTCCTAATCCTAGGCAGGATAACACTTAATGATATCAGGAGACTTACTTGAATAGATTTGTATGATAAATGAAAGGGTTCAAATAAGTTACATTTGCAATGTTTGATTGGCTTTTGAAATGTTTATAACAGTTGTGCATTAAAAGTGTTCTAGTATATTTTTGCTCTATCTGTACTGTTATTGAAGCCTGCCAATAAACACAGCCAATGTCTAGGGTGAAAACTTTTGTGATAGGCTTCATTTTTACTATGAACTTTCTCCCTTCTAGGCAACCCTCTATGAACCTGCAACAGTAATATTGTGAACTTTTATTATTCTCAATTATATTGTACTAACCATTGGCCAGATTCAAACCTGATCGCTGTTAGGCGACTGCATACAGCGGCCAGTTATAGATACATTGCACATGCAAACGGCTCATAGTTCGCATGCACAAGGCCACCATGCAATGAAATCCTGCTTTTTTCCTTCGCTAGCCGTTCACAAATTGATTGATAGGAAGTAGGCACATGAGGGTGGAAACGGGTATTCTATGGGAGTGTCATGGAAAACACAGGTATCCCAAGGCCTCTTAGGGGAGGGTGTGTAATGTCCACTTCATGCCGGATATGCCTGTATTCGATGCAGCCACAGAGTAATCATGTTAGAAGACTAACAGGGGATTAGAAAACCCTTGTGCAATTATGTTAGTACAGCTGAAAATGGGTTTGCTCATTAGATAAGCTATACAACTAGCCTACCTTTTGAGTTAGTTGAGTATCTGGAGCATTGCATTTGTGGGTTCGATTTTACTCTCAAAATGGCCTGTTAAATAGAACTTTCATGTGAAACTTGACAGTCTATTCTTGTTCTTAGAAATTAAGACTATTCCATGTGAGAAATTGCCAAGAAACTGAACATTTCCTACAAGGGTGTGTACTATTATCATCAGAGAACAGTACAAACGGGCTCTAATCAGAGTAGAAAGAAAAGTGGGAGGCTTCATTGCACAATTCAGCATGAAGGCAAGTACATTAGAGTCTATAGTTTTAGATACAGACGCATCACAGGTCCTCAACTGGCAGTTTCATTAGATGGTACCCGCAAAACACCAGTGTCAACGTCTACAGTGAAGAGGCGACTCAGGGATGCTGGCCTTCTAGGCAGAGTGGCAAAGAAAAAGCCATATCTGAGACTGGCCAATTAAAAGAAAAGATTAATATGGGCAAAAGAACACCGACATTAGACAAAGGAAGATTGGAAAAGTGTTATGGACAGATGAATGACGTGTTTGGATCTGTGACACAAGTGTCGAGCATGGTGGAGGTAATGTGATGTCTGGGGCTGTTTTGGTGAAGGTAAAGTGGGAGATTTGTACAAGAGATTTTAAATAAGAAAGGCTATCGCTTCATGCAACACCATGCCCTGGACAGCGCTTGATTTGGAGGCAGTTTATCCCTCCAACAGGACAATGATATATAGATATCTATAGATATATGACAGAGAAGTGGGGTTTCAGAGGGCGCTGAGATAGTGAAACAACTAGAATTCACATATAATATAATATTTAATACCAAAACTGGATAAAAGTATATAATAACATAAAAATCACCCTTTAGGGTGTGACAGATATACACAAAATTTTACATGTGCATGATAAATCAGTACAATAATAGTTCTGGTGGATTGATAGATTCGGTCAGAATGGGAAGCCCAACGCGTTTCATCATAGCCAATAGCCATGACTTTATCAGGGGCAACAGTATAACCGATATGACTATAGGTTTATCCAAAAATGTCAACCAGACACGTTTTTTTCTTAAGTACAATCCAAAAATAAGGTGTCTGAAATAGCACAAGCGTGATTCTCTTCAAAAAATGCCTTATAGGCTCAGCAGAATGAGACCCACAAAATAGTGACTCCAGAAACTGTGTGCTTACAGCATGGATCCACCACAGGGAAAGATTCCCTGATGAAGTCATGGCTATGACGAAACGTGTTGACTTCCCATTCTGACTGAATCTATCAATCACCAGAACTATTACTGTACTGATTTATCATGCACATGTAAAATTTTGTGTATATCTGTCACACCCTAAAGGGTGATTTTTTTTATGTTATTATATACTTTTGTCCAGTTTTGGTATTAAATATTATATGTGAATTCTAGTTGTTTCACTATCTCAGCGCCCTCTGAAACCCCACTTCTCTGTCATATCTGTTTCCTGGATCCTGTCTAACAGAGGATTCCTTAGAGGTGCTGCTCTTTTAAAAATGGGGCCAGATGCACTTCCGCACATGCAGAAATACTTTTGTCAGGCGGCACCCCAAGTGTAGTATTTTTCAAATAAAGTGGGTCTATAGCATACCCTCCAACATTTGAAGGGCAGAAATCGGTACACATTTAGGAAGGGGCGTGGGTGTGGCCTTTGGTAAAATGGGCGTGGTCACATACCCAAGCACCCTGCCATAGTGGCCCAGCACCTGCTGCAGCTCTTGTCACATGGTGGCTTGGTGGGTTGCTGGCATATTAAATAAGTATATTTAATATGCTTATTTAATAAATAAGTATATTCAATTTACTTATTTACTATGCCAACAGCCCACCAAGCCACCATGTGACATGAGCTGCAGGCAGCAGGTGCACATGATGCATGTCACACAATGGATGTCAAGTGAGGAGCTTATTCAAAGTGCAGCCTGAGCCACCTACTTGCTGCACTGTACAGTGCTCGAGTCTGATGTGCTGAAGTGGCAGGCTCCATTCTGATGCGAAGATGATGATCCCCCCCCCCCCCATCATAAGCGCCAGGGCTGGCCACGCACCCCTCTCAGACCTCTTTCAGCAGATTTGCGCCCACAGTTTCTCAGTCTGTGCATACGCAGACAGTGAGGGCTGAGACTATGTCCTTTCCCCCCGAGTGCGCGGTGCCGGCGTGTGACGTCATGACGGAAGTGACATCCCGGTCCTTTTTACTGCAGCGTGGCACAGCATCTTCATCATCAGCACCCCGATAGATACTAATTATATTTTTCCATATTTGCACTAACAATCAAGAGAAGACTTCACAAGAGTTCACCACAAGATGTAATGAATTGGTGAGAATCAAAAACAGGGAGCCCAGATTATAGTTTGCCAAACAACATCTAATAAAGCCTTTACAGTTCTAGAACATCATCCTATGGACAGATGAGACAAAGATCAACTTGTACCAGAGTGATGGGAAGAAAAGACTATGGAGAAGGGAAGGAACTGCTCATGATCTAAAACATGGGTCTTCAAACTGTGGCCCTCCAGATGTTGTGAAACTACATATTCCAACAAGCATTGCCACATTTTTTCTATAAGAGCATGCCAAATCTGTCAGGGCATGCTGGGACATGTAGTTCCACAACATCTGGAGGGCCACAGTTTGAAGACCGATGATCTAAAACATACTCATCAGTGAAGCATGGTGATGGTAATGTCATGGCGTGGGCATGTATGGCTGCCAATGGAACTAGTTTTGTTGTATTTATTAATAGTGTAACTGCTGACAAAAGCAGCAGGATTAATTATGAAGTGTTTTGTGCAATATTATCTTCTCATATTCAGTCAAATGCTTCAGAACTCATTGGAGGGCGCTTCACAGTGCAGATGGACAATGACCCGAAGCATACTGCAAAAGCAACCAAAGAGTTTCTTTAAGGCAAATAAGTGGAGTGTTACACAATGGCCAAGTCAGTCAACTGACATGAATCCGATTGAGCATGCATTATGCCCGGAGACAAAACTGAAGGGAAAATGCCCCAAGAACAAGCAGGGACGGAAGACATTTGCAGTAGAGGCCTGGCAGAGTATCACCAGGGATGAAACCCAGCATCTGGTGAAAATGTGCAGTTAAAGCAAATCTTTGGTTCGGTTCATTCCAAATCCATTGTTGTGGTTTATATTGCCAAAAATATGAGAATTGTGTCGATGTCTCAATATTTATGGACCTGACTGTATATATGTTTGTATATATACTGTGTGTGTTTGTGTGTGTGTGTGTGTGTGTGTATATAATATGTAATTTGTTTAGTAAGGGTTTTATCATTCTGTTCTGATGGAAAGGTTCTGAAATATGGATTAGCTCTTAGTTATACCACAACTGGTTATACTATCAGCTATCACTATGGAGTTTGGTATACTGATGTCATTGTCTGAGACAGGGATATTTTACTACTTGCTAAACGCACTGTCTGGACTCTAGGTTTATTAACCTCACCACAATATTTCTGGCATTAACTTTTAATGTAGTAATGTCATCAAATTAATATTTCCCCTTTTTGTAATGCATAAAACAAAGGTTTTGGATGATCCCTTTTAGATGCTTTGTATGCACCAACTCAGAATAATTGCATTTCTAGCTGGCACATGTAGGTGACTCCTGTATACAATTTCATTTTTTGCTGATGCTAATAACTGGAACCCGAAATGTTAAACCAATTAGATGCTGATTACTTTCTGAAACTTTCTCTTTAGCACTTTCATCTCCACCATCATGTCTAGTGTGGCAATAATGATGCTTCCAAAATTGTTTCCTTTTCGTTTTCATAACTTGTTATTCCGTTAAGCACATTTTTAGGACTCAGAGTTGTGGATTAAGCTGCTTTTAAATGGAAAAATGTTGTTCAGTAGAACATTCTAATTTGAATTAGACTCAAATTTAGATGTGTGGTGTTAGTACTAAGGTAGTAACAATGGTACCTGTTTATGGCTGCTTTGTCTGTAGTATGGTCTGGTCACCTACATGTATTGTAGTCAGCCATTTTGTGTAACCCAGCCAATTCAGCAACCTGTACCTCTGAGAAGTAGGTCAGGACTCCTAACTATTAGTCAAGCACTGACTAGCTTATTAATAGGATACGTACAGTTTCAGTCCACTCATGTATTTATGTCAGATATATTTTTAGATTCTGGGCAGTATTCAATGAGAAAAATTCTCCGTGTTTTATGGAGAATTTTTGCTTTTTTCGCCTTGGACGGAGCATTTTGCTCTCCAAAAGTGAACCACCCTATTCAATGTGAAATATTCGCCGTCTTTCTAAGTGATTTTCGCCGTCTCTCTCCGTGTAGAAATTCTCCATCTTTTGATGGAGAGCTGGAATGTGAACTTTTAAACTAAAAGTTTTTTTTTTTTAATTTTGGTGTAAAAAAATCAGGTTTTTTTTTCTGTGAAGGGGCATGTTATTTTTATTCATGTGCTTATAGCACATGAATATATATTTAATAAAAAAAAAATATTTATTTTTTATTTTTATTTTTTACACAGTGCAGCCAGCAGGGGGCCGGAGCGCTCGAGCCGCTCATTAGATATTCATATATTCACTGCACCCGATCGTTAATATGCACGATCGGGTGCAGTGAATACTGGGTCCCCCGCTGGCTATAGGGGGGGGGCAGCCTGTGCTGCCTGGGTCCCGGGGAGCCCCCTCCACTCCACATATGTTCTGGGGCATCCAGGGAGACTTTAATCTCCCTGGATGCCACCGTCCCACGGCTCCCTGTCAGCTCCCTGCCGCGGACGCTCGTCCGCTGCAGGGGTTAAGACTCGCCGCGAGTGGCGGCGAGTCTTAAATACATTGAATAGTGGGAGCAGGAGGCTCCGGAACACGGAGAGTGCATGGCGAGAGAAAAAATCTCTCGCCATGCACAGAGAACTTTTTTCATTGAATACTGCCCTCTGTCTTCCTTGGGGTTTCCAATTTAGCTGCTCCTCCTCCACCTTGTTGTGGTCTCAATTTGGACTGTTTATGACATTAACTTAGGGATGAGATACCATTTGGCTGTATACACTGAACAATGGTGATCTATTCATTCATAAGCTGCTTTCAGTCAGCGCTGGGTCATCCCCTCGGCCATGCAGCACAGCAGGTGGGATGACCCCAATGTGTGTAGTTGGGAACACGTGGTAGTGGATACACACTACCCAGGTGTATGCAATATGTCTCTGGATTGGACAACATATCACCTAGTGCAGGGCTGGGCAATAGTGGCCCCCAGCTGTTGATGAACTACACATCCCAGGATGCTTTGCATTAGTTTTGCTATGTGGCCATGCTGAAACTGATGCAAGGCATGCTGGTATGTGTAGTTCATCAACATCTGGAGGGCCGCTATTGCCCAGACCTGACCTAGTGTGTACCCAGCCTAACAGGGATTTTATTTGCTTTCCTAACATCCCATCCAGAGCTATAGAAATGATATCATTAATGAGTTCCCATATTTCTTCTTGTAGTCAATGTCTAAAGTAAGTGATTGGGTCTGATGTGGATCTGAATGCAGGTCAGGCTCTGTAGAGTATTGTGTGTTACTGCACTGTGCATGCTCCGGAGCTATCTATGGGTCTAGTGGAGCCATATGTAATTTGGTCACATTTCTGCATCTGTGGCTGAACGGTAGTAACTGGGTGCTAGCGGGGTTTTTATATTTAGGTAAAAATTTGGTGAGAGCATTGGCAGGACTATGCTATAGGGTGACTTGTGCTTATGCTAATTACACATTTTTTAGAGTTAATCTTTGCTGCCAAGGGTAGAACTGGTGCAAGTACACACTGGAAATGGTGATGGAAACCATGTGTTGTCCAGCCACAGATGTGTGTACTCTTCATAAGGACAAGAATACGCATTTAGGGCCTGATTCTGGTTCACTTGCAAAAGCAAATTCATCTCTAATGGACAAATCCATGTGCACTGCAGGTGGGGCAGATGTAACCTGTGCAGAGAGAGTTAGATTTGGGTGGGGTTTGTACTTCAAACTGATATCTGTATTGCAGTGTAAAAATAAAGCAGCCAGTATTTGCTCTGCACAGAAACAAAATAACACCCAAATCTAACTCTCAGTGCACATGGTTTTGTCCATTAAAGAGAGAATTTGCTTTTGCGAGTGAACCAGAATCAGGCACTTAGTTCTGTGCATACATTGTGGGTGCAATTATGGCTGACTTGTGCTAAAAGCTGCATCAGCCCCAATGTCTGGGTCTTTGAGAGTGACTCCTTCAGGTACATTACCCTCTCTGTTTCCTGTATGTAATACATGACTGCACTTTTTTTTCATGGCTGCAATAGACTATCCGTTGTATACTGTACATTACAAACATGCAGTATTGTTGTGTTGTTGCTACTCCTAGATCTATGCAGTTCATTATTGTTAACTGACCCCTCTAAAATGGATAATCTCATTTAATAGCACTCCTTAGGAAAGGGAAAATTAATAATAAAGATGTAAAATATTTTTTAATACTATATTTATTAAGTCTGTATAGGGAAGAGTGATGAATCCACTTTGGATAATCTACTATGACACCAATACACTCAACACAGTGAAAGAGTTGTATATCAGCTGTATGACGGTCACTTAGTATGTGCTGCATTCATATTGGTTGTGATTAATACCTTTTTTTACACCAAAGCAATGACCTGGGTTATTGCTGAGTCAACCTGGGTAAGGGCTTGGGGTAAAAGGGCTCTAAAAAGTAACCTGGCCCAATTTTACAGGGTTTTCAAACCTGGGTGAGACCTGTGTTCAGGGGCAGTGTAACTGGTGGGACCAATGGGGGAGCGCATACCTCCCGACCGCAGTACCTTGCGGTCAGTATGAAGGTTGAGAGAGGCGGCATGCAGGTGCCGCTGTATATGCAGACAGCAGCAGAGCCGGGGGAGGAGGTGAATGGATGCCTGTGTGCGGTGCCAATTCACATTACAGATGCAGAGGCGTAAGTCTTGGAGGCAATAGAGTCATCTGCCGCCGGGCTCCTGCACCCAAGGGGGCACCACTCCTCCCCTGTCAGTTTGAATCCATTAATTAAAAGCCAGTGATGTTGCTTCTGTGGCTGACTCCCCCTCCTAATATTTTTGCAAGTGTCACACGTGTATTAGAACTCATGACTTGTCTTACTGGATCCAGACACCTTTACTGATTGAACTATTTGGGGGGCACCAATATTTTTTGCCTCTGGGGAACTGGAACAAACTTACCCCACTGGCTGGGGGCACATCCAAGGAGGCTGGGGCAGCCCAGCAGCTTCCCCAGGTGCTGGGCTTGCCCCAGCATGTTGTTGGCACCATGGGTGTCCCGGCTGGTGGACTTCCCGGTGCCTGGAGATGTCATCTTCAAGTGCCGGCTCAGGACCTGCCTCAGCTGACCGCAGTGTAAAAGGGGTCAAAAGCCGAGTCGCATCCGGGTTGTATCCTGATCCGAAAACCCGGGTGTGACCCGGCGTTTTAGTGTAAAAGGGTTATTAATAGGCACATGGAGTAGAAGTAAATGGCCTTATCCCATCTTTCCCACTTTATAGTTAACTGTGCCGGATAGGTAGCATATTTGTGGAAATAAGTCTATAAGGAGGGGTACAGGGGGGGACACCACAATTAAAAAAAGGGGGTGATGTTGTGTGAGAATGCTTTTGGAAAAGGGTATATGGCCTAATAAAACATGGCCTCAAAAGGGAATGCTGTACCCAGTGGCACAAGTATACATCATTTCATAGTGGTACTATAAGCACGTGCTGTAGGTGTGTGAGTGGCCATGTGTGATAAGGGGGCATGGCTACATTATGCCCCACACCATAATGCCCGCTTCAGATACCTACCGCACACCGTTATGCCCATTACTTATTATACCACATGCCATAATGCCCATTACAGATTGTCACACACCGTAATGCCTATTACATATTATGTCACATAAGTGATGCTTTCCTCCATGCTAGTTGCCAGGAGCTACAGTACATGCTCAATGGCAGGAGTTTCGTGCTTGTTGCCATGGAGTGATTACATGCTTGTTGCATACGGGGTGGGAATGGTTTACATCCTTGTTGCCCAAGGGTGGGATTACATGCTTGTTGGAGGGGAAGGGTTTACATCCTTGTTGCCCAAGGGGGATTACATGCTTGTTGCTAAGGGGACACCCACTGCTTAATTACAGTAGCTGGGGATCGTGGGACCCGGCAGAGGGGAGCTCCTAGCAGCAGGGGATACCCATTTGTGCAAAGCCCCAGCTGGGGGTACCCAATGCAGCAGCAATGCAGTGCCAGTTTACCCTGGCTGAGGACCGGGCATCCAGCTCTAGAGGCAGCGCAGCAAGCCGCGGACAGCCAGCGTATGGGCTTCATAAAGAGGACAAGCCCCATCCTCTGGCAGCAATGAGACAGTGGGATGAGCCTTGCAGGGCCCCGTGCAATTGCGAAAGGGCAAAGGCAGCATGGCGGAGCCAGATGCGGGAATGGGAGGAGAGGGAGGGGAAGATTCTCTCTTCTGGGTGGTGTTGGTGCTGCTGCAGCGCTGCTACACTAGTGACTCAGTCTGACATTAGTCCTGCTGCTGCCACGACGGTGCTATAAGCCTGGTGGCGGTGTACTGCACCAGCTGCACGGCCGCTCCTTTGGGGCTAGTATGTTTTAAAATATAAAGTGGCAGCAATGACAGGGGAGGCACGTGTCCCGTGTCCCACCCCTGATCCGCCTATGTACCCCTATTGCCATCTATAGATAATGTAAGTGGTACAGTTACAAACAGTGGTAAGCTAAGCTTGCTGATGTTTTCTAAATAAATGACACAGGACACCCCCCCTGGGTTTTTCTACACCCACCCATAGAACTGGTCACACCCCTGCAATGGTACACAAGTCCCTTCTTAAATTTCAGCTCCAGACCCTTGTCGACCATAATCTGGCACTGGTATGCACCAATTATTGTGTTTGTGCAGCAATAAAACTGGGAACATATTTTATCTCTAAGTGTTTGTTAAACCTGTAGATGATCTCAATTTAATGCATTTTTCCTAACCTGTTGGGTTTACTTCCCTTTCGAATGCAGAAATGTTGAGTCATATATTTAGATTTTCTCCTGGATGCATAAAAGACAACTAACAGCTGTTAAATATTTGAACTGTGACCAGTTTGTTTTATCTTTTCCTTATTTACATACACAATTGGCGGGACTCTTTCATAGAAAGCATCAACAATAGCGTTCATGCAGTTTTAAATCTTAATAAAGTTTTTAGTATTATACTGTTGTTGCAATGATACCATTTGGAGTTTTTGGTTTTACTTTTTGGGTGGTTAAAATCCTTAGGGCCCATTTATCATTTATTGCATATTTAACCCCTTCCCGACATTTGACGTACATTTACGTCATGGCCGGGATGTACTTCCCGACACATGGCATAAATGTACGTCATGACTTTAAACTGTCACTGCGTCTAGAGACGCAGTGACAGAGGGACGATGTCTGCTGTCCCTGACAGCAGACATGTCCCTGCATGCCCAGGGGGGGCTGCGATGCCGCCCCCCCGTCGGCGATCGCTGTGATTGGCTGTTCAGTGTGAACAGCCATTCACAGCGGTTTCCTGTGTTACCAGCGAATCAGACGCTCGGTAACACAGGTGTCAATCACCGCCGGGCGTCAGGGGGCATGAGGGGGTCATCGGTGACGATGACACCTCACCCCACCCTCACCCCACCTGCCCCCAAGGCTGTGATTGGTCCGTGGGACCCACGGACCAATCACAGCCAAGGCGCGACATTTAAACTAACGGTGACTGCGCTGCAGACGCCATTCCGGTCTGGAATAGCGTGCAGAGCGGTCACCGTGCCTATCTGCCGTGATACTGACCTGATCCTTGCTAATACTTACCTGATCCTTGCAAATACCTTACCTGATTACCTGATCACTGCTTGTAGCGTGCTGGACGCTTCCTGGATCTGACTTCTTGGGACTTCCTGCTGCTGCTGCAGTGTGATAGAGAGATAGAGAGATAGAGAGAGAGATAGAGAGAGATAGAGAGATAGTGACAGAGAGAGCTATATTTTGTGTCTGCTACCCCCCTTTTTGTTTTTTTTTATATATATAAATAACTGTCAGTGCTGCTGCTGCTGCAGTGTCATAGAGTGATAGATAGTGAGAGATAGAGAGATAGAGAGAGATAGTGACAGAGAGTGATAGAGAGTGTATATTTTGTGTCTGCTACCCCCCCTTTTTGGGGGTGCAGGTTTTTTTTTATACATATAACTGTCAGTGCTGCTGCTGCAGTGTCCTAGAGTAATAGATAGTGATAGATAGTGATAGATAGTGATAGATAGTGAGAGATAGTGAGAGATAGAGAGAGATAGAGAGAGATAGTGACAGAGAGTGATAGAGAGTGTATATTTTGTGTCTGCTACCCCCCATTTTGTGCTGATCAGTATATCTGTGCTGATCAGCAACTTTTTGGGGGCGCAGGGTTTTTTTTTTTTTATATATATTTATACCTGTCAGTTGCTGCCAGTTGCACTGTCAGTTGCACCAAAGGTTGTGCACCTGCTGCCCCTCACTGGTAATCAGTGTTGCATCACTGATCACCTTTTTTTTTTTTTTGAGGCTGCTGTGGGGTCTTTTTTTAATTTTTTTTTTTTACACACACTGTGATTTTGTGGGTGTCCTGTGGCCACTGTGCGCTGATCAGTGACGTACATCACTGATCAGCTTTTTCGGCACAGGGTTGATCTATTTTTTTTTTTTTTGATCAAATTCCTGTTGCCTTTGAGCGCTGTTCAGTGACGGACGTTACTGACCAACATCTGTGCTCAATTTTTGGCGCAGGAGCTTGTTTTTTTTTTTTTTAACCCCTTCAATTTTTTTTTTTTTTTTATTGGGATCAAATTCCTGTATAAAGTATTTTTTTTTTTTTCTGCACTACATACACACTACACACTACATACCCCCCGGGTTGAAATAAAGTTTGTACCCCCCCCTACACTATACACGTGTTAAAACATTTCACTACCAGTAACACAAAAATAAAAATGGCATCCCAAATGTCATCCCAAATGTCATCCCAGTCATCCAGAAGAATGTATTCAGCGGAGGAGGCATATGCCATGCTTGCCTCTGATTCTGACACAGCCAGTGAGGCAAGCGGGGAATTTGAAGGATTCATCTTAAGCTCCTCTTCCTCCTCTAGTGATGAGGGACCCCCTCAAAGACGCCCCCGTAGAGCAGCTGAGACCCCCCCCCAATAATTGATCTCGTATGGACCCCACCACCAGACAATTTTGAGCCCCAGGTTCCTGAGTTTTTGGCCATGCCAGGAATCCAATTTGATTCCACAGGTCTCAGAGAAATTGACTTTTTCAAATTATTTTTCTCTGATGATTTTATAAATTTAATGGTGGACCAAACTAATTTATATGCCCAGCAGTTTATTGCTCAAAACCCCACGTCATCATTTGCTAGGTGGACCCCTGTAGATGCAGTAGAGATGATGACGTTTTGGGGTCTGGTGTTTCATATGGGCATAGTAAAAAAGCCAGAAATTAGGCAATATTAGAGTACAGATGTTCTGTACAGCACCCCATTTTACCGTATGGCCATGCCCCGGGCTCGATTTGAGACGATCCTTAAATTTTTGCATTACAACGATAATGCACAGTGCCCTCCCAGAGATGATCCCACCTTTGACCGGCTATTCAAAGTCAGGCCGGTCATTGATCATTTCAGTGCCAAATTTGCAGAGATGTACATCCCTGAAAAATTTATTTGTATTGACGAGTCCCTTATACATTTTAAAGGAAGGGTTAAATTCCGCCAGTACCTTCCCAGTAAGAGGGCAAGGTATGGCATAAAAATGTATAAGCTGTGTGAAAGCACCTCAGGGTACACCCACATGTTTAGGGTATATGAAGGGAAGGATTCAAGAATTGAACCGCCAGAATGCCCCCCCTCCCTCGTAGGTGTTAGTGGAAAAATTGTCTGGGATTTAGTGCACCCCTTCCTGGATAAAGGTTATCACCTCTATGTGGATAACTTTTACACTAGCATCCCCCTGTTTAAGGCCCTTGGTTCAAGAGGTACAGCAGCTTGCGGTACTGTGCGCAAGAACCAAAGAGGCCTCCCAAAAACGCACATTGCCCAAGTAATGAGAAGGGGTGAAAGCAGGGGAATATGCACCGAAAATATGTTGTTGGTCAAATATAAGGACAAGAGGGATGTCCTTATACTGACAACAATTCACGGAGACAGTACCACCTCCGTCCCTGTACGAGGTACCAGTACCCACACCTCCAAACCTAATTGTATCCTGGATTACAATAAGTACATGGGCGGAGTGGATCTTTCAGATCAGGTACTGAAGCCGTACAGTGCCCTGCGGAAAACAAAAATCTGGTACAAGAAGCTGGCCGTGTATATCATCCAGATGGCACTGTATAACGCTTACGTGCTATTCCGTTCTACCGGCCAGAGGGGGACATTTATGCACTTTCAAGAGGAAGTCATAAAGGGCCTAATATTTGGGAACCAGCAGGCAGAGGGCCCCAGTACTTCTAGTACTGGCCCCCGTATTGTACCAGGGCAGCATTTTCCTGATGAAATCCCCTCCACTGGAAAAAAGGGCAGGACACAAAAAAGGTGCAAAGTTTGCTATAAAAAGGGATTAAGAAAGCAAACTATTTTCCAGTGTGACACTTGCTCCGACAAACCCGGCCTATGTATAAAGGAGTGTTTTAAAATATACCACACATCTATGGATTATTAGGTTCATAATTTCACCGTGCTTCGGGGGTCTTGCTAATGCCACATAGCACCCACCATTCATTCCACCAGAATCTGAGCCGCAAAATCCAAAAATCACTCCTTCCCTTCTGAGTCCTGCCATGCACCCAACTGGTATTTTTCGGTCACATGTGAGGCATTGCCGTACTCGGGAGGAATTGGGGCACATATTTTGGGGTGCTTTTTCTCCTTCATACCTTCTGAAAATGAAAAATTTTGAGCCAGAACTGCATTTTTGTGTAAAAAAATGTAATTTTTCATTTTCACTGCCCAGTTGTACCACAATTGGTGAAACCCCTGGGGGTTTGAAATGTACACTATACCCCTAGATGAATTCCCTGAGGGGTGTAGTTTGCAAAATGGGGTCACTTGTGGGGGGGTTCCACTGTATTGGTGCTTGGGGGGTCTTGCTAATGCGACATAGCACCCACCAACATTCCACCAGAATTTGTGCTGCAAAATCCAAATATCACTCCTTCCCTTCTGAGTCCTGCCACTTTTTGGTCACACATGTGGCATTGCCGTACTCGGGAGAAATTGGGGCACAGATTTTGGGGTGCTTTTTCTCCTTCATACCTTATGAAAATGAAAAATTTTGAGCCAGAACTGCATTTTTGTGTAAAAAAATGTAATTTTTCATGTTCACTGCCCAGTTGTATCAAAATTGGTGAAACCCCTGGGGGTTTGAAATGTACACTATACCCCTAGATGAATTCCCTGAGGGGTGTAGTTTGCAAAATGGGGTCACTTGTGGGGGGGTTCCACTGTATTGGTGCTTGGGGGGTCTTGCTAATGCGACATAGCACCCACCAACATTCCACCACCAAAAATCACTCCTTCCCTTCTGAGTCCTGCCATGCACCGAACTGGTATTTTTTGGTCACATATGAGGCATTGCCATACTCGGGAGAAATTGGGGCACAGATTTTGGGGTGCTTTTTCTCCTTCATACCTTATGAAAATGAAAAATTTTGAGCCAGAACTGCATTTTTGTGTAAAAAAATGTAATTTTTCATGTTCACTGCCCAGTTGTATCACAATTGGTGAAACCCCTGGGGGTTTGAAATGTACACTATACCCCTAGATGAATTCCCTGAGGGGTGTAGTTTGCAAAATGGGGTCACTTGTGGGGGGGTTCCACTGTATTGGTGCTTGGGGGGTCTTGCTAATGCAACATAGCACCCACCAACATTCCACCAGAATCTGAGCTGCAAAATCCAAAAATCACTCCTTCCCTTCTGAGTCCTGCCATGCACCCAAATGGTATTTTTTGGTCACATGTGAGGCATTGCCGTACTCGGGAGAAATTGGGGCACAGATTTTGGGGTGCTTTGTCTCCTTCATTCCTTGTGAAAATGAAAAATTTTGAGCCAGAACTGCATTTTTGTGTAAAAAATGTAATTTTGCATTTGCACAGCCCAGTTGTATCAAAATTGGTGAAACCCCTGGGGGTTTGAAATGTACACTATACCCCTAGATGAATTCCCTGAGGGGTGTAGTTTGCAAAATGGGGTCACTTGTGGGGGGGTTCCACTGTATTGGTGCTTGGGGGGTCTTGCTAATGCGACATAGCACCCACCAAAATTCCACCAGAATCTGAGCTGCAAAATCCAAAAATCACTCCTTCCCTTCTGAGTCCTGCCATGCACCCAAATGGTATTTTTTGGTCACATGTGAGGCATTGCCGTACTCGGGAGAAATTGGGGCACAGATTTTGGGGTGCTTTTTCTCCTTCATACCTTCTGAAAATGAAAAATTTTGAGCCAGAACTGCATTTTTGTGTAAAAAAATGTAATTTTTCATTTTCACTGCCCAGTTGTATCAAAATTGGTGAAACCCCTGGGGGTTTGAAATGTACACTTTACCCCTAGATGAATTCCCTGAGGGGTGTAGTTTGCAAAATGGGGTCACTTGTGGGGGGGTTCCACTGTATTGGTGCTTTGGGGGTCTTGCTAATGCGACATAGCACCCACCAACATTCCACCACCAAAAATCACTCCTTCCCTTCTGAGTCCTGCCATGCACCCAACTGGTATTTTTTGGTCACATATGAGGCATTGCCGTACTCGGGAGAAATTGGGGCACAGATTTTGGGGTGCTTGGTCTCCTTCATTCCTTGTGAAAATGAAAAATTTTGAGCCAGAACTGCATTTTTGTGTAAAAAAAATGTAATTTTTCATTTTCACTGCCCAGTTGTATCAAAATTGGTGAAACCCCTGGGGGTTTGAAATGTACACTATACCCCTAGATGAATTCCCTGAGGGGTGTAGTTTGCAAAATGGGGTCACTTGTGGGGGGGTTCCACTGTATTGGTGCTTGGGGGGTCTTGCTAATGCGACATAGCACCCACCAAAATTCCACCAGAATCTGAGCTGCAAAATCCAAAAATCACTCCTTCCCTTCTGAGTCCTGCCATGCGCCCAAATGGTATTTTTTGGTCACATGTGAGGCATTGCCGTACTCGGGAGAAATTGGGGCACAGATTTTGGGGTGCTTTTTCTCCTTCATACCTTCTGAAAATGAAAAATTTTGAGCCAGAACTGCATTTTTGTGTAAAAAAATGTAATTTTTCATTTTCACTGCCCAGTTGTATCAAAATTGGTGAAACCCCTGGGGGTTTGAAATGTACACTATACCCCTAGATGAATTCCCTGAGGGGTGTAGTTTGCAAAATGGGGTCACTTGTGGGGGGGTTCCACTGTATTGGTGCTTTGGGGGTCTTGCTAATGCGACATAGCACCCACCAACATTCCACCACCAAAAATCACTCCTTCCCTTCTGAGTCCTGCCATGCACCCAACTGGTATTTTTTGGTCACATATGAGGCATTGTCATACTCGGGAGAAATTGGGGCACAGATTTTGGGGTGCTTTTTCTCCTTCATACCTTATGAAAATGAAAAATTTTGAGCCAGAACTGCATTTTTGTGTAAAAAAATGTAATTTTTCATTTTCACTGCCTAGTTGTATCAAAATTGGTGAAACCCCTGGGGGTTTGAAATGTACACTATACCCCTAGATGAATTCCCTGAGGGGTGTAGTTTGCAAAATGGGGTCACTTGTGGGGGGGTTCCACTGTATTGGTGCTTGGGGGGTCTTGCTAATGCGACATAGCACCCACCAACATTCCACCAGAATCTGAGCTGCAAAATCCAAAAATCACTCCTTCCTTTCTGAGTCCTGCCATGCACCCAAATGGTATTTTTTGGTCACATGTGAGGCATTGCCGTACTCGGGAGAAATTGGGGCACAGATTTTGGGGTGCTTGGTCTCCTTCATTCCTTGTGAAAATGACAAATTTGGAGCCAGAACTGCATTTTTGTGTAAAAAAATTAATTTTTCATTTTCACTGCCCAGTTGTACCACAATTGGTGAAACCCCTGGGGGTTTGAAATGTACACTATACCCCTAGATGAATTCCCTGAGGGGTGTAGTTTGCAAAATGGGGTCACTTGTGGGGGGGTTCCTAACTTTTAGCATCTTATGGTGCCTAGAAACCTACATGGTGCCTAAAAAATAATCTCATAAAAAGGAGGCTCCAAAATCAAGTAGGTGCTCCTTCTATTATGAAGCCTGTGGTTTGGTCAACGTGCACACTAGGGCCACATATAGGATATTTATGAAAACAAAAAAATTGGGGGAATCAATTTTTAGTCACATTTCTCTAGTAAAATGTACTGTGTTCCTTAGAAAAATGTATTAAAATTGCAAATCTGCAAAAAAAATGAAATTTTGAAATTTCACCTACACTTTGTTTTAATTCCTGTGAAACACCTAAAGGGTTAACAAACTTCCAAAATGCTGTTTTGAATACTGTGAGGGGTGCAGTTTTTGAAATGGTATCATTTATGGGGGTGTCTCACATACAAGTCCCTCAAAGTCACATCAGAACTGAACTGGTCCCTAAAAAAATCAGTGTTTGAAATTTTCTTGAAAATTTGAGAATTTGCTATTCATATTGTAAGCCTCCTAGTGTCCAAAAAAATTAAAAGGAAGTTGAAATAATGATGGAAACGTAAAGTAGACATATGGTCTATGTTAGTTATTAACTATTTTGAGTGGTATGATTATTTGTCTCACAAGCAGAAAATTTAACATTTTGCAAATTGCTAAATTTTCCATTTTTTTCCGACATTTTGGTATTTTTCACAAAAAAACACAGACTGTATCGACGAAAATTTACCACTAATTTGAAGTACAATGTGTCACGAAAAAACAATCTCAAAATCACTGGGATAAGTAAAAGCAAAAAAAAGTTATCCCCACTTAAGTGATACATGTCAGATTTGAAAAAAAGGGCTCTGTCAGGAACGCAAAAACTGGCTCTGTCAGGAAGGGGTTAATGGAATCTAGGTGTGATATTAGCACCCAGGAACATTGCAGTATGTACTGTAACTACATCAAGATGCTAGTTTTCTTTAGCCTGTGGATTTCATTGTATAGCTCAGATTCTATGTGCTTTGATGTAACACTTCTATATATAAATATTTTTATTTATTATATATATATATATATATATATATATATATATATATATATATATTATACTAGTAAGCTCGCTCGAAGCAAAAGTTTTGAAAGCTAGTCTGCTACATTCTGTGTTTGTGCATGTATGACAAAGAGATGTAGTTTCACTCTCTGCCAGCAGATGGCAGTGTTCTTATCATGCCTCTATGCCTGTAAATGCCAGTGTAAAGGTTGGAAGATGCAATAGCTACCGTCCTCCTTTCATGGGAGTGGGACTTGCTTACTCTGTTCCTCCAGAACAGAGTTTTCAATCGCTGGCAATAGGGCTGATGACCAGTGTGCCACAAGCATGAACAGAGACTTTTCCAGTACAGCGTGTGGTATGCAGCTTTCAGAATCAGCTTTATTGGCCAGGTATACTTGCGTATACTGATTTGGATTGCTGTGCAACAGCCATTTAGGTAACAGAGACAGAACAGATATACATAATACATCCAGGTATAGGCTCGATGTGCCCTGGGGATTGTAGACGCAGGGAACATATATTCACTGAGCTGCACAGCGCCTAGGCATCCATCAGTGGCGCCACTGGTCATTGCAACAGCCAGGTAGGTAACAATATAAGCAGAGACAGTACAGTTATCACACAGGGAACACCTACCCGCCGAGCTGCACAGTGCTAGGCAGCCAACAACGGCGCCACTGGTCATTTCAAACAGCCAGGTAGGTAACAGTTAAGCACGGACAGTACAGTTTTAGGTTGCTATGCAGTGTGCGAGACAGGGGAGACAAAGGGGTACATATGGCTGAGTGGCACAGTTCCTAGGCATTTAAAACCACACAGGATGCCATATCTAAATTTAAAGATGAGCCCTATTATAAGGAGAAAGAGTCAATTGTTAACACCAGACTAGAACAATATGAGAGTGAGATAGTAGCTAGAAAAGAGAAAAAAATTAGTAGGGATTTAAATGATTATAGCACTAATCAAGTGAGAGATTACAACAAAAAGAGACGGGAGGGAGAAGACAACTGGAGTTCAAATAGAAATATTAAAGAGAGACGAGACACGGTAAGAGAACATCCTAGATCACGTGTACCGTCCAGAAATAGTAGACATTATACCGATGTCTATAATTATAGGGATGAATCAATTGATTCCCCAAGAAGAAATCAAGGGGAGAACACCCCAAACTGGAGGCGAGTCTCGTATCGAAGGAATGGGAGGGGGAGCCTTAATACCCGCAATTATCAGAATGAGCCAACCCAACAAAAACATTTTTTAGAGAGGGGAAAGAGGATGGAGAGACCCCCCGATGCCCCTTACAGCCAATACCAACATCCCAATCGATACGAAACCCTTGCAAAAACACCAAAAAGAGCAAGGGTTTCAGACCAAGAGGCAAACGGGGAGGAAAGAGGAAACCTTCACAAAAATCAGAGGTTCAAATAGAACCAGTAGGAGTGTTTAACCTCTCCTCAAAAAAACTCACAGATACTGAATTGAGAGTTCTTTCTAAGGGTATGAAACTTGCCCCTACGTCAGCACCTAATTATTTCGAGCTATTCATAGAGCTTAATAGATTTGTAAGGGCCCTATGTCGAACTCGATTTTTTGCCATAAATAAAAATGATAAATATGACAAAGACAAAAATGAGCTGGAGGAGTCTGATGAGATGGGGATACAAATGCTCAATGACCTATTATTGGAAAATATTGATGCTACCCTTTTGGACATCATACCAGAAACCCAGATCTATGACACAAATAGAAAGATCTTTAAAAGGAAATCCCAATTTTTTCCAACTCAGTACAAATCAAGTGCCATAGATACATTCTACCAGACCACTCTGGAAGAATTCAAAACCTTGTGTGAAACAAAAACCCAACCCTGGCAGTTTAACTTGGGAATAGACGAAAGACAAGCCTTAAAAAGATTGTCAAACGACCCCACCCTTGTCATCAAGTCAGCTGACAAGGGTGGGGGAGTTGTAGTTCAGGATTATGAGGAGTATATAAAGGAGGGAAAACGCCTACTGTCGGATGAGTCCTTTTATAAGGTCCTCCTAAATGACCCCACACCCAGATTTAAAATTGAAATGTTAGAGCTACTACAAGAGGCACTAGAAACTAGTGCCATTAATTGTGATGAATTTGATTTCTTGAACTCACCCCACCCTGTCACCCCCATTTTTTACCACCTCCCCAAGATTCACAAAACACTGCATGATCCACCAGAGCGACCTATTATTTCGGGGATTGGGGGGTTAACGTCTAATTTGTCACAATTTGTAGACAGTTTTTTGCAGCCACACGCCTCTTCCCTGAAATCACATATACGTGACACCACTGGATTTATCCAGATGGTTGAAGGCCTACAATGGAATCCGGGGTACCAATTTGTGACCTGTGTTGTCCAAGCCTTATATACCAACATCCCCCACCACAAAGGTGTGGAGGCAGTTTCAGGATACCTCATGACAGATGAGGATATTTCAGGGGAGAGGCGTAAATTCATACTGGATGCAATTAAATTTATTCTCACTCACAATAATTTTTTGTTTGATCACTGTCACTACCTACAGGTCCTCGGTACAGCGATGGGGACCAGGTTCGCGCCTAGCTTCGCTAATTTGTATATGGGGGCGTTCGAAAATCAATTTATTTGGGAAGGAAGCTATGCGTCTAACCTGGTCCTTTATGGTCGCTATATCGACGAGCTGTTCTTTATTTGGCACGGAGACACTTCCTCAATCACAAATTTTGTAAATTATTTGAACACTAATAATTTTGGTTTGACCTTCACCTGCACACACCACCCTACACAGATTAATTTTCTTGATATTTTGGTGGAGGCGGTGGAGGGAACAGTGACAGTTACCAGTTATAAAAAAACGGTGGATGTGTGTAGCTTCATCCCATACGCCAGCAATCATAAGAAAAGCTGGCTAAATAATGTGCCCAAAAGCCAGCTACATAGGGTCCGGAGAAATTGTTCTTCAAATGAGAAATTTAGAGAACAAGCAGAGTCACTATTATGTGATTTAAAAAAACGCGGATACCCACAAAAAGTGTTAGATGAAGCTGCACACTACTCTGAAAATCTTGACAGAAGTGAGATGCTCAATAGAAATAGAAATAAAACTAAACATAAAAATGAAAATGATAACAAAGAAACCATAACTAAAAAGAATAATTATGATAACAAAACTCCCTTTTTTGTGTCTACATACAATGTAGCGGCAAATAAGATTAGCTCTATCATTAAACGGAATTATAAACTCCTCAGTACAGATCCAGTATTAAAAACCAATCTTGAGAAAAATCCCCCTATAATCTTTAAAAAGGCACGTAGCCTCAAGAATATTTTAGCCCCAAGTATGCTCAAAGATAGAGAAAGGAGCAATAAAAACTCAGCACAAAGAACCTTGATAGGTCCAGAGGTTTGTGGTTTTTTTAGATGCAACCACACAAGGTGCATAACTTGTGAATTTGTGAGTAATAAAAGACGGACAGTTGAGGCTTCTGTCTCTGGGAAATCCTTCGAAATAGGGTCATTTATTAACTGTACAACAAGTTATGTTATCTATCTCCTCATCTGCCCATGTCAAAAATATTATGTGGGACGGACAACACGTCAACTTAAGAATCGGATAACAGAACATAGGAGAAACATTGTGAAAAAATGTATGAATCACAGTGTTCCCAGGCACTATTTCGAAGCACATAATAGTGACCCAAAAGGGATGTCGGTCGTTGGACTTGAACAAATAAAAGCAACAAGTCGGGGTGGGGACCGCTTCAGGACCCTGTGTAAACAAGAAGCAGCATGGATCCTTAGGTTGCAATCCCTAAAACCCCAAGGCCTTAATGATAATATAGATCTTGAGTTCATTTAACATAAATATTGTTGTAATATGGGAATTGGGGCCGCCAATATATATATGTTTTCCATTGGGTAGGTCTTAAAGAAATTCCTATCCCTTATGCCAGTTCAGTTTGGGCCTAGCCCTCCAGCCTGCCGCCCCCCCCCCTTTCCGCTCTAATCCATTTGTCTATTCGATGTTCCCACAATCGATTGACCCCTATATGCCTAGAGACCATGCACAGTTAAGTGTGTTCTCTATGTATATATGAAAATGACTCCTCTCATCCTCGATATGTGAGCACTATTGCTCGGCTGTATGTACTGTATGTATGTGAATACATCGATTCCTCTCCTTTCTACACTCTAGGTATAAGTACTACAAAAAACGAATCAATATAACAAAAAATTTAAGATTAACAACTACGTATATATTTAGTAAAACTAGAGATTTATCCCTATAGATATATACCATAAAGTATAAGTTATTATGTATGTTTGTAAGTAATATGGTAGAGTAACCCCGTATAGTATCTCTGTATTTAAAGTGAAAAACGCACTGTGCTGCTCTATTATGGAAAATGCGACCTGTACCTTTTAAAAGGGTTATCTAACCCTCCAGTGCAACTATAACCTGGTGCAATGTATTCATTATTAAAACAATAATTACAGTGAATATAATTTTAGATGTTCTAGCTGAATGCTCAGTGCACTTGAGTGTGTTTATATATTCCCATTTAGACATTGTGAATTTGTCTGCATAGCAGGGAAATCAAATGATTCAATTGTTTTTAAATTTATATTTATTTTCATTTTTATTTATTTATTTCTCTTTTAAGAATGCATATAGATTAATGTGTGATGTGACCACTTTTGAAATAAGCGCAAACTCCGACTACTAACCTAAAAGTGTAATAAACACAGATATAAAAGGACAATGGAAACCTAAAACACTTTTCGAATGAGACAGGTAACACTGGAGACCGTGATAATTACCCAACAAGAGACACCTGTATATACAAACAGCTCAGCTATTTAAACAAGGTATGGAGACTGAGCACCATACTTGGTTGATAAAGCCGCCTAGTGTGCGGCGAAACGAGTCCTACAGAATATTCAGATCCCCTGCTGAAGGTACCTGCCTACCGCTGCCCAAAAAGCCGGAGAAACCTCCTCTACTAGCCGCAGACTCCTGACTTCAACAGAGACGCTGTGGCAGAGCGTCACGCGGAGATAACATCGACTGCGGCAAGGAAACGGCACCGGCCAAATACTACAGCCGGCTGTGCTCCTTCTCAACAGCTGAGCCAGCCGAGAAGCACAGAACAAGCAGGCGCTGCAGTGCAGGTGCACTAGCCCATCATTCCGATATCTGCCAACGCTACTGAGCGGTAAGATCTACTTCAGACGACAGGACGGACACTGTCACTGATCTTTGTGTGACAGAAGTCCTGTGCTCAATTTGTGGCTGCTACTACACCTATAAGCAGGATATTTGTGCTGCAGTAAATGAAAGTGTGCACACTAATTTGTCCAATACGGTGAATCACCCATGTGAACTACCTTGTTCCTAAAAGACATTGTATCCTGAAAATCAATTGGATTCATACCATTCAAATCAACCCCTTTTTCTACCATAAGGGGATAGATTATCTAATGCTTATTTCAATTGGTTTCATAATAGCACCTCAGTGATACCTTGGTTTTAAATGTATTATTGTATGTATTGTGATGTATGTTTTTTTAATAAATTGTGAATTTCTTGTCATACCCAAGTGCCCCACGTTCCTTTCTTGTTACAGTTCCTAGGCAGCCATTTGCGGTGCCATCTTGATCATGGCATGTTATCCGGAGTTCTCAATAGAAGGATTTTCCAGGGCTAGTTCGGCAATTGTCCACCGTTTTAATATATTTTTATAATGGTGAGGTTGTAAAGGCTTTGAGACACAGGGGGGGGGGGTTGGATTGAGAGACACGTGGGTTGAGTGTTCCAGTCGAGACAGGGGTGAGGCTATAAAGAGAACGGGAGATGAACGAATGAACAACTGGCCAATACCCACCAGGGAGGGATAGGCGGCCCCAATGAGTTTGTACTGGACCCCAAAATTTCTGTTGTCGGTCCTTTTATAGGTCTATGTATGTATATAAGGATCTTTATACAATATATATTGGTTTGGTTTTAATAAATTATATTTGTTTCCATTTAGTCAGCAGAGGTTTTGTAATTTTTATCTCAATTACCTGAAGAAAAAAAGATGTGAACACCAGCTGCTAACTGTAATCTTAATTTTTTTACGCAATTTCAATGAGATTTTTTTTATTAAACTTTCATGTAAAAGAAACATTGCATGACGAAGGTTCAGTTGTAAATAAAATAAAAACTTTATTGATTTTGTATACTTCATTGCACATTGAATTCTTATTTTCACAACATTTTTTTTTCTATAGAAATGGGAGCTACAATTCTGTCTTCTATTCTTCTAGTAAGTATATTATTCAACAGCACATGCTGTTGAATAAAAAGCATATACCCTATTGTTTTATCAGAATTACTGTAGTGTATCTATTCCTAAAGTTGTGAAAGCTTTTGAAGATATTAACCTAGAAACCTTAGGTAAACACTTCACTTGTACTTATATCACAACATATAACTCCCAACTGTTCCGATTACAGTGGGGCAGTCTAATTGCAGACTGTCCTGCTATCCCTCCTGAGGGGCACAGTGTCATGCAGCCGAGGGGGCAGGTTGGGGGAGCCGGCAATCACCGCTGGTGATTACTGAAATTATTTCAAGGAGGGAGCTGTGGGCTGCTCAGGGAGTGCAGGGCACGACCCAAAAGTATTTGTACATACCTGCCAGCTTGGCACAGTGGGGCAGATGTACAGTATTAAGCCTTAACAAGAGATAAATGCAAGGGTGATAAAGAGAGATAAACATCCAGCCAATCAGCTCCTTACTGACTTTTTTCAAACACAGCCTGTAACATGGCAGTAAGGAGGTGATTGGCTGGACATTTATCTCTCTTTATCACCCTTGCATTCATCTCTTGTTAAGGCTTAATACATCTGCCCCAGTGTTTGAATATAGTCACATAAAAGTAGGCAAAACAGGCATATTCATATAAAGGAGACACGGGTAACTATGGTTCACAAAGCATAGACTGCATAAGGACATTTTGTAATATAGTCTTCCTGTCCCCTACACTTATCCTAACCATGATTTCCATCTCTCTCCCCCAGCGTTGAGGCCCCCTCTGAGAATGTCAACAGTATGTCAGTATCCGGACATGCCATGTGCAATTATTATGTAGCTCATTGGCACTGGAATGATATCCTGAACTAAATCATTATATAGCAATGATGCAAACTAGATGATCTGTGGTCTGTACAAGATATGGCATCACAAAAATGAACTGTGAAAATAAAATATACACCAAAAGCACCACATGAGTGTCCTAACACTTGCAATTATTAAATTAACAAAAATGTTCTGTAGTTGAGTGCAACAGAAGTGCCAAGGAATATACTGCACTATATACGTGACAGTAAATATTAATAGTTGATGCATAGAATGTGAAATAGCTTCAATGTTTGTCCTGAAGATCATTTGTCACCTACAGTGGCAGAAGATACTTTGGGGTCTATATACTAAGCCTTGGGGAGAGATAAAGTGGACAGTGATAAAGTACCAACCAGGGTCGGATTAAGTGAGGTGGCTGCCCCAATGCCCCCACACACTGCTATTTAAACCAGAGGATCTCCTTCATCTACAGTCCGTCTTGCAGGATAGTGAAGTGAAACCCCAGGATATACTGACCCTGATCTACCTGTGCCTGCTGCTCTGGCATGCTGACCCTACCCGGGCTACTGCTCAGTGACATCCAGGTAATGTATGTATGTATGTATGTATGTATGCAGTGTGTATGTGTATTTGGTGGTGGGGGTGCTCAAGATTGTATGGCAGGAACTTTATCAATGGGAACCCCCCCCCCCCCCCACTTTGTTGCCCCTTCACCCCACCAGCTTTAATACTTTCCTTGTACCAATCAACCAGCTCCTACCTGTAATTTTTCAAATACAGCCTGTAAAATAGCCGTACACTTTCTCTTTCAGGCTTAGTACATAGATAATAGTCAGAATAACACTGTATACTGTATATTATAAAGAGAGCACATATAACAACATTTTTTTATTAAATATATCATTTTCATAATTACCATTTTTATCTTAAAAATACAATCAATATACTGTAAATTAAATAATACTTCACCCACTATTGGCAATAAATATTATGATGGCAGTCCCTTCTGGAGTTTCAGCTGTGTGAAATGCTCGGCGCCCTGGACCGGCTGCCATCCGTTTGGTTATCTGACTACAGCACAGGCACCTTTTAAGCTAGGCAATTGACCGCACTGGATAAATAAAGTGTATGTACTGTGTGTCTCATCAGTCAGAGAGCGAATGATGAGACACACAGTACTCTCCTTGAATTTAAATCTGGTGAAGACCTCAGTCGGATAGTTTATATATCCATCCTGAATTTTTGATATCCTGCCAGCCTACACCCGTTTCTAGGGTGTTTGATCCAACTCTGGTACTCCTACCATTCGTTATAGAATACATGTTTTGATACCTTGTTACCCGAGGAAGTCCCTATGGGAGGAAACGCATAGGGTCTCTCGGAAGTGGTATCTCACATCAAATTTATGATGCGAACAGCTGTATGAAATACATATTTTTTATACTTTTATATATATATCTAAAATATATATATACACACACACACGCAGCGTTGATGGCTTGTTTTATTGAATGACTATGTTGAGCTACTTATCTTATTATGTATTGCCAGTAGTGGGTGAAGTATTATTTAGTACTGGGATAGCCAACCCTAGTCCTCGAGAGCTACCAACAGTGCATGTTTTGCAGGTCTCCTCACAGAATCACAAGTGAGCTAATTAGCTCCATCTGTGTATCTTTTAAAATGTGTCAGTGATTAATGAGTGCAGCTGTGTAGCAGCTAGGTTGTCTGGAAAATGTGAACTGTTGGTAGCTCTCGAGGGCTAGGGTTGGCTACCAATGATTAAGTACATGGTAAAGTATATTGAATATCATTTTTAATATGTAAATTGCTATTAATTATTAAAATAACATATATAAATAAATTATTGTTCTATGTGCTCTCTTTATAAAATATACTATATGATATGACTAATTAATTGATTTGAGTAAACCAGATTACTTGTGACATTATGTATGTTTATGGTAATTGCTCCTGATACAATCTGAATAATTAGTACATAGACCCCATTGTCAGTTGGCACAGTATTTTTGAGAATATTGCCCTACCAATCACTTGTAGCAATCACTGACATACCATGTGAATAGAATTGATGAAGTAAGACCCCTAATGAAAACCATATAAGATTTTGGTAGTTTTCTAAGTGTGTACTCTTGTGAGACTTAATAGGCTGATTGCTAATGGACATTGGTTAAGCCCATTGTTGCCCTTCTTTTGTGTATGTTTGCTGTTCTTCAACATTTTAGTTAGGAATGATAGTATAGCAGTTACAAATTGTAAACATCTTAGAGGCAACAAAAACTGCTAATGTAGAAATCATTAAATATAACAAATACATGCAAACAAAAAAAAAAATCTTAAAAACACACAGAGTAAATATATACACTGTCTTTATAGCTGTAGAAAAAATACAAATATAATTTACATTTTAAATCCCTATTGAACATATTTTCGTCACTGGTAACTGATCATTGTGTTAATCATGATATCTATGGTAATATCCTTCATGGTGTCGATAGTCATCTTGATAACCGTCCTCGTAGCCTTGGTGAGGGTAACCATGGTAACCATATCCTCCATATTCATCCTCTGGACAGCGCATTCCCAGTGATTGCTGGATGGCCATTTCCTGTCGTCTCAGCTGCATAGAGTCAATTAAATCATACACAATTGCCATAGACCACATGGGTGAAGGATACCATGACTTTACATTACCATCTTTGCCAACAAGAAGCATAGAGAAATATTCTGGGCTGATCTGAAAATAATTTCTTATATCTTTCACCAAATTGAAAGAAAGATCCTCTCTTTCCACACTGGAACTTCCTGCAATGACAATTACAATTGGTTCACTTAATATAAGATCAGGGTGGTGCAAAGGTAAGTGTATATATAGTATACATTGTAGTATAGAGTATGAGTCTTCACCTGGTAATAATCGGGATACAGTCACTAGGTCGACCCCATTTAGGTAGAAATGCATTTAAGGCCGGCGCCACCACTAGGCAAATCTAGGCATTTGCCTAGGGCGCCGGCCACTGGAGGGCGGCATTTTGCCCCCCGTGCCGCGGGGGTACCTGTCCTGCAGCGCTGTGTATTTAAAGCTGGCGGCGGAGGCAGCAAGGGGTCCCTGCAGTCAATAAGAAATAACGAGCGCTATCCACCGGGCTATGCGGAAGCGCTTCTGTTGTGAAAACACTGTCCGCACGCTGATTGGCTGAGATTCAGCCAATCTGCGTGCGCCGTGCTGCCAGTGTTTTCACAACAGAAGCGCTTCCGCATAGCCCGGCAGATAGCGCTCGTTATTTCTTATTGACTGCAGGGACCCCTCGCTGCCTCCGCCGCCAGCTTTAAATACACAGCGCCGCAGGACAGGTACCCCCCCGGCACCAGGGCGCCCCCACCCCGACTCGCCTGGGGCGCTCCGGTGCCTTGCACCGGCCCTGAATGCATTGGGTCTACATGAGTCTTTTACGGTTTTTAGGTGACATGTGCGAGAGCAGTGAGCCATGTGAGGGGATGTGGTACATTTTGACGGTGTCCATGTCGATATTTGGGACAAAAAAAGACATGAAAATCTAATGTTGACTTTCTGGCTGTTAACCTTCCCATTGTTGACCTACTGCTTGTGTCGGGCTTCCAACCCTGTTGACCTTAGCCATGTCAGAATCAGCTTTATTGGCCTGGTATACTTGCATATACTTGGAATTTTTTGCGGTTACAGTGCAGCATCAAGCAGGGAACACAAGGGCGGGGGGGGGGGGGAGGAGAGGGGCATAACATACATCATATACATTTCTCGTGAATACAACAGTTTAAGTTAAAAATTTGGTGCGTTCAGAATTGTTTAGTTGTTGGACAGCTATTGGGAAGAAGTTTTTTCTGGTTCTTGTTGTCCTTGCTGGGATGGACCTATAGCGCCTGCCTGACGGGAGGGGTTAAAACAGGCAGTGGCCAGGGTGTAGCTTGTCCGCTGATATCTTTCCTGCGTGTCGAACTATTTCAGATGTCGACCTAAGCCCTGTAAACCTACAGTGCTCCACCCAATGCATGTCAACCTAAATTTAGTGACTGACACATGGTAACACCCAGCATTTCCTGAGCGTGCCCAGAAAAACGCTGGACGTCCTCATGCGAATGCAGACTTGGCAAAGCCAGCACGGGGCGTGCACTGACGTCACATGACTTCAGCACCTGCCCCTCATTCTCAAATATTTCCGAGCCAAATGAAAGTCAGTACAGACTAACTTTTATTTGTGAACAGGGGAAAAATCATTTGATTTGTGGGTTGTCGGGGGGGCAAGCGACCTCTGCTTAGCAAGCGGAACGGAATCACCCCATTGTGTATGGGCCTTGATGCTGATCTGTTGTCTGTGGTGTTGCTAATCTATGAACTGGAGTTCCGGACAGAATTACACAGGGGTTTCTAATTAACTGTTGAGCTTAGACTGTACCCAATATATTACCATTAAGAGTTAGCAGCACTGGGCTAATTCAGGGTTGTCTACCTGACCTTCTCCATAAGGGAGAAAATGCTCTCTTGCTGGACTTCCCTTATAATGAATGATTGCCAGCACCTGTGGTGAGCTAGTTACTTGATAAGAAAGGTGTGGCAATCATACATTACTAGGGAAGTCCAGCAACAGAGCATTATCTTCCTAAAGGAGTGGGTCAGGTTACGGCAACCATGGGATAATTACACTCCAAAACTTCCTGTTTCCTTTGTCTGGGTATTGTGGTTTGTAACTACTGTATGATCTCAACTAACTCCTCTGACTAATCTGGCATGTCCTCTGCTTGATTACCCATGTATTGCGTTTGACATGTGAGCCTGCTCTCCAGTTTTAGCTAACATAATTTCATGATTATTACCTGTTAAACCAAACATTAAATAATAAAACAAAACCCAAACAAAGCAAACGCCCCCAGGTAAGCAGTAAAGGAAACATGGCTTATTTTTAGACTAATTCAATTAAATGTGATGGTAAAAGCATTTTGGATAACATATTCCTTAACTTTATATCCAATGGCTATAGCTTTGGTAAATGAGTATCTAAATAATTAATTATCTTACTACAAAATCAGATTTCCACAAAAAACAAACAAAAAAAACCCACAATTATTACTGTATATCCATGTCTTACCATTAATTGGGAACAGTTCTAAAACACCGCTTCCATCAACTCCAATGCCAACCATTTTTAAAATGGCCAAGTGGCGTAGTCCTGAAAGAAAATAAAAAAAATAAATAAACATTTCCTTCTATCACTTATATGGCTTAGTGGCTATATATTTAATACATGTTTAAAAAGCTTTAAAAATTACTGTAGATTTGTTTAGTTTAGATGACTAAATTATTCAAGTTCACTTACAAATATAATAGAAACATAGACTTTGACAGCAGATAAGACCCACATCTAGCCTGTGATAAACGCATGTACTGTACGTACATGCACACACTTACACACTAGGGGCAGTGTTTTTCAACCACTGTGCCGTGGCACACTAGTGTGCCTTGAGCTGTTCTCAGGTGAGCCCCCAGATCTAGAGATGCCCAAACCAGTTTACAGCCACCACCAGTTCAACTGTTATTTACTGGTCTCTTCTTTTAATGTAAAGGGCCAATGTATTTTATTTGTGTTACCTGTGGGGACCAGTGTAATTGTGTTTTTTTTAATATATATATGGGGGCAAATAGGTTGAGTTTTTTTTTTTCTTGTGGGGGCCAATGTGTTTTGCCCTGTGGGGATCTCATGGTGTGCCTTGGCAATTTTAAAATCTTATTTAGTGTGCCACAAGGAAACAAGTTTGAAAACCACTGCACTAGGGCTTTTCTTTTATTGGGAGACAATCAACCTACCACTTTTTATTGGTCAACCTACCACTTTTTTATTTTATTGTCTTATGGATTGTAAAGTTATTTTGAACTGTAAATCGATGTACCAATGTGTTGAATAAAAAACTATTTAAAAAAATCTGCTTTAATATAGAGGTGAAAAAACTACTTAGGGCGCACATCTATTCCTTTTTCTTTCCATTTTTATCTCTTGTGCCTCTAGTAACAGCTAGGCACTATAGAAGTGCTGCCCCACCATTAGCGCAGTAAAAGGTCACATCTCTTTCCCAATCAACCTACCATACTTAAATTTTTATGAATGTAGGAAACCGAATTACCCAGAAGAGACCAACTTAAGTATGCACATTTCACATAGGTGGATATTGAAGCCATGTCCTCCATGCTAAGTGTGGCCTCTGCTGACCTTAGATCTGCAGCGCCCTTGTACGGGAAATCGGGTGGGCAGCTGACATCCACTGACGTCAGCTTCCCACCCCCCGCACCCGCGTCATGGCCACACTAGCATTGGAATTCCCAGTGTTTTCATGACAACGCCCATGGAACGTTGGAAATTCCCATTGGCGCTACCCCTTACTGTCACCCCACGCCCCCACCGGCATTGCTAGGTGCGAATGGGCTGGCGGATAAGCAATTTGCCGCACCCGCTGGCACAAAGCAACTGCAGATGTGCACAAAACTTTATGCATATGCGCAGCTACTAAACATCGCTTTTCTGTGCGAACGTGCAGGGGAGTGAATGAATCAGAAGGAGGGCCAGTAATTACTGCTTTCTTTATTCATACACTGCAATTTAGATTTCAGTATGAACACACCCCACTCTCTCTGCACATGCTACATTTGCCACACCTGCAGTGCAACATGATTTTGTCCATTTGCTAAAAAAGCAACTTTTCGATCAGGTCTGAATAACCCACTTAGGGCCAGATGGATCAAGCTGAATAACCCCCTTAGAGCCAGATGGATCGAGTTATAAACCATACCTCCCAACTGTCCTGCTTTCTGTGGGAACATCCCATTTTTGGGGGACATTCCCACGTCTCGTCCGGGCCAGCAGTCCCCCGTGGAGGAGGGGAGGGGGGAGTTGGAGTCTCAGTGGGGCTGGGGGCATGGCCAGAAGCTCACAGAGCCACTGGCCGTGCCCCCACAGCGGGGAAATGGGGTGTGGCCCCGTGGGACTGACACGATTTGCAGGCCATGCCCTCTTCCAGACAGCCCACGCCCCCAAAATTCAGGCGACAATGTTCCTTCTAGCAATCTTCTAAAGATGGCAGGTATGATAAACAACCAGCCAATCAGCTAATAACTGTAATTTTCAAACCCAGTCTGTAACACAACAGGAGCTGATTTGCTGGTTGCTTATCATTTTCCATTTTAAGCTTGATACATCGGCCCTTATTATGTAAAAAGTATAGCTTTCTATATCATTGATTTATTAAAATAAGTAAGACCAGCCATCTGGCTTGCTCTTTTAACCCATGTCCTTAGACAGTCACTATAATGCCACTCTTGGAATTATTTATTATGAGTCAATTTTTCACGCTGAGCATGTGTGCATGCTGATAATAGGAATCTTTCAATTCACAGCTTGGGGCTGAATGGGTGTAGCTGGTAGCTGGCCTGCAACAGGGTGTCTATATAATTTCAGATACTGTAGATCTTTTGCACCAGCTATATGTCTGGTACAAATGTGTGATGCAGCATTGCTGACCTGCAGACCTGCATGCTGCTTGCATGGTTCTGGCTGTAGGTGTACATCTTTAAAGGGAAATGTAGGGGGTACTGGTGGCTGCAAGTGTGTGCACTACGAGGGGAAAGGTAGGGGGTGCTGCAGGCTGTAGGTATGTGCTCAATAAGAGGAAGGTAGAGGGTGCTGTAGGTGTATGTGCTATGAAGGGAAAGGTAGAGGGTGCTGCAGGCTGTAGGTGTGTGTGCTATGAGGGGAAAGGTAGGAGGTGCTGCAGGCTGTAGGTGTGTGCGATACAAGGGGAAAGGTAGGGGGTGCTCTAGGCTGTAGGTGTGTGCGATACAAGCGGAAAGGTAGGGGGTGCTGCAGGCTGTAGGTGTGTGCGATACAAGCGGAAAGGTAGGGGGTGCTGTAGGTGTGTGTGCTATGAAGGGAAAGGTAGGGGGTGCTACAGGCTCTAGCTATGTGGACTATAAGGGGAAAGGTAGGGGTTGCTGTAGGTGTGTGCACTACAAGTGGAAAGGTAGGGGGTGCTACAGGCTCTAGGTATGTGCGCTATGAGGGGAAAGGTAGGGGTTGCTGTCGGCTGTAGGTGTGTGCGCTACAAACAGAAAGGTTGGGGGTGCTGTAGGTGTGTGCGCGCTACAAGCAGAAAGGTAGTGGGTGCTCCAGGCTGTAGATGTTTGTGCGCTACAAGTGGAAAGGTAGGTGGTTCTGCAGGATGTAGTTGTGTGTGCGCTACAAGCAGAGAAAGGTAGGGGGTGCTGCAGGCTGAAAGTGTGTGTGCGTTAGAAGCGGAAAGGTAGGGGGTGCTGTAAGTGTGTGTGCTATGAGGGGAAAGATAGGGGTGCTGCAGGCTGTAGGTGTGTGTGCACTACTAGAAGAAAGGTAGGGGATGCTGCAAGCTGTAGGTGTGTGAGATACAAGGGGAAAGGTAGGGGGTGCTGTAGGTATGTGCGCTACAAGCTGAAAGATAGGGGGGCTGCAGGATGTAGTTGTGTGTGCGCTACAAGAGGAAAGGTAGAGGGTGCTGCAGGATGTAATTGTGTGTGCGCTACAAGCAGAAAAAGGTAAAGGGTTCTGCAGGCTGTAGGTGTGTGTGCGCTACAAGGGGAAAGGTAGGGGATGAGGGAGGCTCTGGGTGTGTATGCGCTATGAGGGGAAAAGTAGGGGGAGCTGTAGGTGTGTGTGTGTGTGTGTTATGAGGGAAAAGGAAAGGGATGCTGATTTGCGGTAGGTGTGTGTGTTATGAGGGGAAAGGTAGGGGATGCTGTTTGCTGTAGGTGTGTGTACTTGAGAGGAAAGCTAGGGAGTGCCGATTGGCTGCAGGTGTAGGACGGCTGCATATGTGTTTGCCTTGGGGAGTGGGGTGTACTGACAGGCATAACCACTCTGGTGAAGACCTGTGTTGGGGGCCCCTTAAACATTTTTGTTTCGGCCTCACAATGTTCTAGATACGTGCTTGTATTCCACCCAGGGCGATCCTACGTAGCCCGTTCGAGAGGGCTGCCTCACCTAACGTGGGTTGAATATATAGCCAATTGAATTTATTACCCAAAATAACTGCACCAGCCTAACATTACGCTTATTGTGCTCTCTATGGGTTTTCCCCTGTGCTGTTTTCTACTTGCTGTGATTTAAATCCTGTGTAAAATGTGTTTTTCATTTTGTTCTATAAAGTGAAGTCATGCTGGAGAAAAGCGCTATATAAATAAAATGATTATGTTTATCAACAGTAATAGAATGACATTAAACAAATGTTTCAAATGCTCTATTAAAATGTACTCTAGACAAAAAAAAAGACTCCATACAAATATGCTTAAAAAATCATGGCCAAATCAAAGCCCAAATTTTAAAGGTCATCTATGTAATCCACAATTTCATTCCACAGAACTACAATTTCTAAAATAACCTATGATGGAATAAATTATATTTCAACCTAAGAAATATTTTCGTGGCTTTGGACTAGTCTACACTTATTGCTCATGGCTGACTAATATTTACTTGTCTCAGCCATTAGATGGAGATGTTGCCTTTCTTTTACAATCCGAATCTTGCAAACGTTCATTACATTGCTGCATAGATTAAGGAAATAGCAAATATTCTACCTGATATTATACAAAAAAACCACAATTTGCATTGTCAAATTAAATGTAGATGTCTTATAATGTTGTGATTTTTTAAACTTATTTATTAAAAAGAAATTTATATAAAAGTAAAGTATTTCTATTTTGTAAGAACATTTTTGAGATTATGGGGGTTATTGTAATTGATTCAGTCCCCCGTCCGTCTGCGCATACACATTTCTACTCATGTGCGGGTGTGAAGGGTGCAGTCGGAGGGCAGGGGGCGTGGGTCGGCGGCAGGGGCCACAGCCCCTGCCACCGACGTTCCCATGCAAATATCCCGTGGGCGCGGGGGCCGGGCAGCTGACGTCAGTAGATGTCAGCTGCCCGCCTGCTTCCCGCACAGGGCGCTCGCAGATCAGAGACACCATAGAGGTGTCTCTGATCTAGGTTTGCTGGAGAAATCATTCGATGGTCGTTGACTATTGAATGATTTCTCCCCCATACCCCAGGCTGCGAATGGATGATTATGCGAACCATCCATTCACAGACGCTTGGGGGGGATCGCGGGTGTTCGATCCACATACAATGCTGCTAAATTCGCGTGTGGACCAGAATAAGCAGGACGCTATGGAAAGCCATCCACCCCATCGCTCATCTGCTAGGAATACCAGCAGATGAGCGGCGGTGGCCAGCGATGATGCGGGAGCACGCATCAGCGCAAACCACTCAACACTGGCCGGTACACGCTGGCAGTTTTTGAGATGAAAGCAGCTCAAATGACAAAACTGAGCTGCTTTCAGCTCAAAATTGCCCAATCTGTATGGGCCTTAAGAGGTTTCCTGTCATGAAGAAAGATATAGCATTAATTAGCATTGCCAAACTAATGTAAATAAGCGCCCTTATTCTGGTTGACTCGCACATCTATGAATTTCACAGCTTTGCAAGTCTACCAAGGGCTGCCCGCCGCCCGCACGGCCGACCCAAAAATCTGAAAGGAAAATATATGAAAAGCATGTTTTATATGCTGTGAAATGTAGCCTTAGAATGTGTACCATACGGGTCAATGACAGCCACAAATCCACTCCTAATCCTTAGGCTATACCAGATGGGGCAAAGAGGAATTTCTACTGAATAGTATGGCATGTGTCCAATCAATAGCTTCTGAAATAAGCTTTATTTTTGCTTATTAACAAAAAAAATGCAGGGTTCAAAAGTGCACATTGGATCCTAGCCTAATATACACAAACTGACTCCTTTCCCCGCTGTGAAGAAATGTTCCTTACTAGCGTGTCTATGTCCATTCTACGCCTGGGTTCTGTGGAGTCTTATTTACATGCCTCTTATGACATAGTTAGCTTTGTATGCAACTCAGTTGGAAACAAACGTGACTTTCAGTAACCCATGGAATACTAAAGAGTGCCAGATGGCAACATCCAATACAAAAGACTTTCTTCTATTTCAGGGGAAAAGACTGTGCATGACCTCAGATTAATCCATTTTGCTGAAATGGCAGATATCTATACATGTGGTTGCTGATTTGATGCTACCAGCTCTAGGGTTCTCCCTGTTTGAGGAGAAATGTGTTAGATTCTTGATAACTCTACAGTATGAGACAATAACATGTGTCCCCAGGGCCAGATGTACTAAGCTGTGAAAAGTGATAAAGTTGAGAGAACCAACGAAATGACATCTAGAAGCGGCTGGTACTTTATCCATACTTCCAAGTGGCCAAGCGGGAAATGGGTGCGGCATGAATAGATGCTGTGCGAATGCTCCAAGCGTCTATTCACGGTTAGAGGGGGGACTCCCAAATGACACCCCCGCCCTGGGACACTTCTGGCCCCGGGCGGGATGCATGAACGTCCCCAAAAAATGGGACGTTCCTGCGGAAACGGGGGAGATGGGGAGGCATGCTTTATCTTTCTCTACTTTATCACTTTTCAAGGCTTTGTACATCCCAGTGGAAAACAAGTCTGTTGGATTAGCATTTGTAGTATGGGGACAGGCAGCCAAGGAAAAGTATCAGCTCTTGAAATTCACATGAACAGAGATTGCACATGTGAATGATTTCCATGCATATTCTAAAAACAAAATGGCTGAGCGCTGAGAGACTAAGTTGCAGTGCCTACAGCTAATAACAGTGATTGAGCATGCTGACAATTTGTACAGTTCATGTACAGCTCAGTACATTAGTGTGCATATGATACATACATTATTTGAGGGAATATTAAGGGATTATATTCAGGAATATTTACTGCAAAATAAGCTAATTAGCGGGAATCAGAATGGATTCATGAGGGATCGGTCGCACCAAACTAACGAAGGGCCTGATTCGGACCTGTTCGCTAGGCTGCTTATCTCCGAAATTGGGCCCCGACAGATCAAACATGAATCAGGCCCTAAATTTGTTTCTATGAGGAAGTTCATGGGAATTGGGACAAAGGCGAAGCAGGGACGTGGTTTTATATAGACTTCACTAAGGCCTTGGATAGAATGCCTCATAAGAGGTGGATCCATAGAATAGGAGAGTGGGGTATAGGAAATATCACATGTGGTGATGAACTGGCTGTGGAATAGGGGTTCAGTGCTGGGACCCCCTTCTCTTCAATATACTTATTTATGATATAGAAGATGTCCTACTAAGTAAAGTGTCCAAAATTGTGCAGGATTATCAAATCATGATGCCTCGATCTCAGATAGGGACTTAAACTTGAGGACTGTGCAGACATATGGAAAATGTCGTGTAAATTAGATGAGTGTAAGGTCATGCACCTCTGCAGAAGTAATCAGTGCGCCACTTATAAACTAAATGGGGTAGAACTAGGTGAATCACCACTAATGTACCTAGGGTACAAATGGATAACATACTTGGCTGTAGCGCTCAGTGTCAAGGAGTAGCAGCCAAGGCAAATAGGATACTAGCTTGTATAAAAAAAGAGGTATAGAGGCAAGGAATGACACCATAACATTACCATTATATAAAGCATTGGTGAGCTCTCACCTGTAAATCAGTTTGCAATTCTGGGCACTACACCATATAAAGGATATTATTGAATTGAAAAAGGTACAGAGAAGGGCAGTTGCAATTTGTATGTAAAAATGGCACATCAAGTGCCTAAGCGGATGTCAGCCCTCTTGGGGAGCTGCCAGGGAAGTTCAAGGGAATTCAGGTCTGACTTGTGCCTCAAACAAGTCGGACTAGTGTATGGGGGCATTGCACTTAGCAGGCTGTCATGTGGTGGCTATGCTAGAGCATAATACTCACACTAAGCATGGTTAGCGTAATCCAGTACACGAAACAGTGAGTAAGGGGACATGTCAAATGTCCTTACTGCAAGACTGGTATGCTGGCTCCCACATAGCCATTGTACCACTGTATTGGGAGCTGTACTGACAGCAAGGAAAGACACCTCTCTATATTTTCCCCAAAGCCACATAGTTTAGGTTTAGAAAGGTTTTTATTATTTGTTCCATTAAAAATGTACATTTGGTTGGCAAGCCTGGTGGCTTTTATCTACAGGCATGTTGTTATTTTGTATTCCAGCCAAGTGAGTCACAGAGAACTCCAAGGTGTGTATTACATGTACCATTCCGTTTCCAGTTCTCCCCCAAACTTTTTAAGTTTTTTTTTTTTCCTTTTTACTGTACTTAAATAAACATTAAATATTTCCCTGAGCACATACACAAACCAGATGCTGTCTTTGGAAAAATGTGCAACGTAAATATCATTTAGATGCCATTTTCTTTCAACTTGTATTTTACAAACACTGAATGGATGATTTCTAAAATGCATTATGGTTTCAGTGGCCTAAGAGAGCGTGAGGCATTTATAAAGAACTAAAAACGTCTGCTGAAATGAGTACATTAATTTTAAAAGAGGCGAAAGTTACGCTCCCCTTCACAATAACTAGTGCTGATTGGCAATCAATACAAAGTGCGAGTCTATTACATTCCTCTCTGGTTAACCAATACAATACATGTAAATTATCATGTACTGGTTGGTACAGTAGATACAGTACTTTCTCTGTATGTGATTGATTTGCTGTTCCAAAGAGCTGATGGAGAAAATAAGCTTATCGAATTGAGTGATCAGTTTGTCTTTGACACTCGGCTCACAGCGATACTTGGCTCTCAAGGACACTCACCTAACAGCGACACTCGGCTAAGCTCTCAGTGACACTTAGCGCTCAATGACTCTGAGCATCACTCAGTGCTCAGTGACACTTGGGCCTCAGCAATACTTAGCTTTCAGTGACACTCGGCTCACACAATACTTAGCTCTTAATGACACTTATTGCTTAGTGACTGAGCAGCGCTCAGTGACACCCTGGCCTCAGCAATACTTAGCTCTCAATGCCACCCATCACTCAGTGACACTCAGGGGTAGAGTTATGAACAAACGATCAGGGGAATATGCGCTATACCCGTGCCTTATGGCAGGGGATAGCGCTTCCCCTGATCTATCACACCTGCTGGCCGGGTACTTTATTGGCGGCGGTGTGGGCCAGGAGGCATACGATATTTTGTGCTGCGCACCTGCCTCCTGCCCAATTTATGAACGGTCAGCATCGCTGACCATTCCATCGCCTGCAGCTATCGACTTCGACAGCTGCAGACGGCGATGCCCTATGCCTACAGCAGGGACAGTGCTGTCCCTGCTGCTGGTTCTGAGCTGCGCTGGGATCTCGCGTGAGTAGCGAGATCCCGCGCATGCGCAGTCCAGCCGGCCGGGGAGAAGCAGACAGCGCGTCAGTGTTAACTGATGCGCTGTCAGCTGGAGGAGGCATCGCCGGAGGGGGGAGTTAGCGCTCCCCCGCTTCGGCGGCAAGATCTTAGTAGATCTTGTCGATGTCCCCTCCTGCTTCGCCTCGCTACTGAGGTGAAGCAGAGAGTGTTATAGCGGCACTCTTAGCGCCGCTATAATAAATCTACCCCTCAGCTCCTACAATACCAAGCTCTCAGCGACACTCTGCACTCAGTGACTCTGAACGACACTCAGCGCTCAGTGATGCTCGGGCCTCAGCAATGCTAAGCTCTCAGTGACACTCAGCGCTCAGTGATACTCAGCTTATAGCCTTGCTTAGTTCTCAGTGACACTCAGCGCTCAGTGACACAGCTCACAGCAATGCTTAGCTCTCAGTGATACTCAGTGTTCAGTGACACTCAACTTAAAGCAATTCCTATCTCTCAGTGACACTCAGCTCATTGCATTACTTATTTCTCAATGACACTCGGCTCCCAGCAATACTTAGTTCTTAGTGACACTTGGCTTACAGCAAAACTTAGCTCTCACACTAAATGCTCAGTGACACTCAGCTCACAACAATACAGCGCTCAGTGATACGTGGGCCTCAGCAATACTTCGCTCTCAGTGATACAGCAATAAGAATGAATATACCACTTCACCATCCATTCTGGGTATATGTGCATGTGTTAACTGGCCTTGCAGTGAGCTGGAAGCCTGGACTCAGACTCTCAGCAATAACTGGTCACCCCTGCCATTCTTGTGATAGGAAGCTGCTATCATTTGATGCATGCAGACCATTTTTTCTTTTTTTTTTTTTTAACGCACGCAACAATGTCATGGAATGAGCATTACCAAATGTTGGAATATATATTGTGTGCGTGTGTGTGTGTGTATATATATATATATATATATATATATATATATATATATATATATATCCAGGGTTCTCTTGTCAGAGAAATGCGCACTCTCCACAATAATCAAAGTCAGTGAACTTTTGATAAAATCCAATTTGGGATATTTATTTTTTATAAGTTCATCATAGTAGTGTATCAACAGAAAAAGCCCCCGGTTCCTGGTAACGATGGATGTCAACTCCCTCTACACGGTCTCCGTGTAGTGCGGAAAACTTTGGAGACAGAGGCGTAACTAGAACGATGTGGGCCCCATAGCAAAATATTGGACGCCCCCCCCCCCCCATTGTCACTACAATGCCCATTGGGGGTGGGGGCAGGGGAGGGTGCCAGGGGAGGGAGAGAGGGAGAGGGGGAGGGGGAGAAGGAGAGGGGACTAAGACTAGGGACAGAAAGACAGGTGGAGTGAGAGTTTGGGCTCTGCTACTTTACCCCCATTACTGCTACTTTTCCCCCATTACTTACAGGTGCCACTGTGTACCTTTTAATACCCACCCCCACCCCGATACCCAGTAAATGGGCCGCTGTGTGTACAAGGTGTGTGTCCTCTGCACCCACAGAGTACTCACCCTGCCGGGTCTCCGCAGCACACCACAGCACATCAGCGCATAAACATCAGCGGCCGGGGGCGGGGCTAACAGCAGATCAAGCAGCAGCATAGCGTGCCGTGCAGGGACTCTCTTTCCCACAAGCCGGACAAGCAGCCCGGCCTGGGGCTCGCTAGTACCAGCAGCAGGAGCTGCTGCTGCTGCTGCAGACCTGCGAGAAGGATGATCACGTCGGCGGCGTCCTCCCCCGCCAGCCCAGCATACTATACTGTGCAGTGACTGACTCACTGCACAGACAGACAGCCAGCCCAAGCCTCTAGCGGTCACGGTGCAGGGGGTGCTTGCTTGCTGTCCATGGGGCCCGGGCCCCCCCAGCCGCCGGGCCCCATAGCAGCTGCACCCCCTGCACCCACGGTAGTTCCGCCACTGTTTGGAGACAAGGACGACACTCAGTCCACCGACTGACTTCTTGGTGGAGATGGCAACTCTTATTCTGACGTGCAACCACTTTCTCTATAATCACAAATACTACGTCCAGTCAGCCGGAACAGTTATGGGCTCCAATTTAGCCCCATCTTACGCCTGCCTGTATATGAACGAATATGAAAATAAATATATTCTACCCCGATACGGCAAATACATAAAAATGTACAGGCGTTATATCGATGATGTCTTTATCCTATGGACTGGTACTAGAGAGACACTTACAGAGATGATCGACCACCTCAATACTTTGGCCTCCCCCATTCGCTTTACACATACAATTGAAACTGAGTCAATCCATTTCCTGGACATCAGTATCCAATTCAATGGGGCCACACTAAACACCAGCCTATTCCGCAAGAGCACCGATAGGAATACCTTATTGACCACCAGTAGCCAACACCCCCCTGCGCTCATAGAACACAGGGGCGGATTGGCCCACCGGGAAACCGGGTGATTTCCCGGGGGGCCGGCTGCTCACCCACCCTGGCTGGGCCGCGGACCGCACGAACCGCCATCTACGCGGTCAGCGGCCGCAGCACTATGCCCATATTAAAGATGGCCGTGACCAGCCCCGACTCAATCAAACTTAAAATGGCCGCGGGAGGGCTGCTGCGCATGCGCGGCCACAAGCAGCTCCTCCCGCGGTACTTTACTTGGTATGGCAGCAGCGTTGCGCAGTTTAACTAGCCTCAAGGCTGGAAGAAGAGTCCTCCCATCTGCGCTGCTTTTAACTTCCAGCCGCAGCGTCTGCAAAGTGTCCATGACATTGTGGGAGCTGGGAGAGGACGGAAGAGCACTGTGCAGAACGCAACAGCAGTGCTTCCTCCAAGACTGAGAGCCCCCCCCAAAGGAGGGAGATGACTTGCCTGGCTGCTACTGTGCATGGACGTCGTCTACCTGCGGAATGTGCTGCCTGTCAGCTGAGTCTGCCGTCTGCCCTGCTGAGACCACGGTGATGTCAGGTTTGTGCAGAGGAGGGGTTTTGTGTATGTGGGTTGTAGGCTGTGCGTGGGGTGATATAATTGATGTTACATGTGAGCAATTTAAGGGGGGGGGGGAGCTGTAAAGATGTTATTAGTGTCAGGGGGAGGGTAGGAGGATGCATAAGGTGTCTGTCTGAAGGAGGTCTCAGAGGGATATTTAGGGTCTTTGTTTTGCAGGGCACTATGCAAACTTTTAACTTGAAAATCTGCCCTGCTTGTTGAATTGATTACTGTGTGATTTTGGAGTTCTATCTATGGATCCACCATCATAGATGTCAGTGACCAAAGACTCTTCCTGGATAACTGTATGGTTACGACTGTTCATGAACTATATTATCTGAACAGTAGCGGTCCTGTGCCCACAAGAATTGGTCCCTTAATGGCTATACAGGAGCTGAGGATGCTAGTGTTTTGACGTAACGCTCTCTGTTATCTATGAATTAGTTACCTCAAATATCAGTCCTTGCTGGGTACTCTTATTGTATAAGGGGTACTCGGTAGTATCTTTATTATTTTATATATTGCTCTGTTATGTTCCTTGTGGAGATAATGGCAGGTATTCAATGCCATGGGCGAGCGGCGACCACGAGCAGAGCTTCCTGCTCGCTGTCACCACTCACCCTGTCAGTATTCAACTCACCCCCCTCATACGCCAATTCCCCCTCGCTCCATTTTTTGAGCGAGGGGGAATCGGCGTATGTGGCTCCAGAAGCAGCGAATACCCCCCAATGTATCATTGAATTAACTCTTTACTGAACTTCTGTGCATGGTTTTGTGTACAATTAACAAAGCAATAGCCCTCAGTCCGTTATTGCTGACGGCAGCTGTCGGGAGTAGTAGTACTTAATTGTCAGATTGTCTACAAAGTCATCCCCTCGGTAGCTATATGCGCTTCTGAGGGCGTTGCATCTCTCCCCAATGTATATTATATGATCAATAGTGATCCCAGTGAACTGTTAATGATGACCGCTCCCCTTGCTCCTCTATTGGTGTGGTATACAGGGGCTGGACTCACCACCTCCTCCCTCTATCCAATCTCACTCTCCGGGACGGACAAGAAATGGCGCTGCCTTCCCTGATGACGCCTGCTGTCACTCACCGGATCCAAACAAGGACATAAGACTACAGAGCCTGCTATTACTGCAGTAACCTCTGGGAAACCGCTGTCAACCGTATCTCAGCTTCTCCGGTAAGCGCCTCTCTCCCCCAGCTCCGCTGTTTTGCTGCGTCACTCTCCTCCATTATTCTCTCGTGAGGGGAACTGTCCTCTCGAGCTCTAAGTCTCCCCTTTATATATACTCCCTTTGAGCGGGCTAATCCAACATCTCTGTCCCTCGTGCACCCCAACTTTATTTATAGTCCAAGAGTTTATTTGATTGGGTTTACTGACAAGTCTCTTCCCCAATTTCCATAATAATGGAACTATCCTGGGCACAGGTGTATGCGTGAGACTATATGAGCGAGTCCATTTCTATTGCTGGAAGGGGTGTTTTATTATATCAGCATTTTATCATGTCTCCACAGTATTAGAGTCTTTTTAGTGAAACGTTAACCTTAGTGCAAAACATATTCCCTCTGTGAGGACTATACACCAAAGTTTATCTGAATTAGTCACCATAAATGCATATAAATTGTAGTACAACTATTAATGTCCATACCCAGTGCTAATACAATTTGTACAAGTCTATTTTACATATACCAACCATGAAGGGGTATCACATACAGTCCTTGTACAGGATGTCCTTGCTTCTGACCCTACTGCTGCCAGCACTAATGACAGGCTGCCACTGGTGCTAATGATGTGACCGAAAGGATTGTGCTAACCCCCAGCTGACCGCATTGCCCCACCGGCAGTGTGGTCTGTAGCCCATGGGTTACCGCCATCTCAGAATGGTGGTGGTGGCCCAGGGACCCACTGCGATGCTGCCCGATGTTGATACAGTGTGTGGTATATTATGTAATGGGCACTACGGTATGTGGCATAATGTAGTGGTGGGTATAGAGGGGTTACTAATGCAGTGGCGGGTATAGAGGGGTCAGTAATGCAGTGGTGGGTATAGAGGGGTCAGTAATGTAGTGGCCGGTATAGAGGGGTCATTGATGTAGTGTAGGGTATAGAGGGGTCAGTAATGTAGTGGTGAGTATAGAGGGGTCAGTAATATAGTGTATGGTATAGAGGGGTCAATAATGTAGTGGCGGGTATAGAGGGGTCAGTAATGTAGTTGCGGGGATAGAGATGTGAGTGTTATAGTGTAGGGTATAGAGGGGTCAGTAGTGTAGTGTAGGGTATAGAGGGGTCAGAGATGTAGTGGCGTGTATAGAGGGGTCAGTAATGTAGTGTAGTGTAGGGTATAGAGGGGTCAGTGATGTAGTGGTGGGTATAGAGGGGTCAGTAATGTAGTGGCGGGTATAGAGGGGTTAGTGATGTAGTGTAGGGTATAGAGGGGTCAGTAATGTAGTGGCGGGTATAGAGATGTGAGTGGTGTAGTGTAGGGTATAGAGGGGGTGTGTGGTATGGGGCTCTGACATCCGGGATCCCGACTGCCCATACTCAGACAGCATGGCGAGCGCAAACAAGCCACGCTGCGGGCACGGTGGCTCTCTATGTGAGCCACCTATTCTATTCTCCCTCTATGGCTGGGCACCCGGCTGTTTGCGTTTTGACAGTCGGGATCCCGACGTCGGGTAAATGACTAGAGGAGATAATCCGCACAGTCTATTGGTACTGTATGCAATGGTCTATTATCAGCTATTCCCTATATATAGTGTATTGCCTCTTATGGGCTAGATATACGTGGGAAGGTGCTGCCCAGGAATTGGTATAATCAATGACAGAAAAAAGAATTCCTACAAGGGGCACTCAAAGCACTCATACGTAACACAGTAATGATATGGAACATCTAATTGGTGCCAATCAAGAAATATTATATAACTGCATGGACTCGTAATCCATAACGGTGACTGCCTGATTACAGTATTACAATTGCCAATGACATGGGACCCTACAGAGGTTAAATAATTGTTCCCATGCAGAGCATATTTGTATAACAACCCCACCGAGTGTATCAATCTCCACCAGCACCAATTTATATCAACTGTTAGTGTGATCACGCATGTAACAGTTTTTGGCATTAATGTGTAGCTCACTCAAGCAACACAGTTGCAGGTCAATTTGATACAGATTAACCACAGAGCTACCACACACTGGGAATTTTTCTCAGTCAGATACTGCCATTCATTAGCTTGGTGGAGATAGCCAAATAGCACACATACTGTATTTATAACAACACACAGACGCATGATAGTCATTGCACTATAACAAGAATATACACACTACGGTCTGCTCTATTTTAAATTTATTGTCACATGTCATGCACTTTTTTTCCACTAATGTTCACAATGTTCTTAATATATTTTGCAGCTTTTTTTAAACTTGCATAATAAAAGTTACATTTTATCAATATTTTTCTTGGGACACTAAACCAATATATTGATTGCTGAATAAACCAAAACTATCAGCTTTGAGTGCCCCTTTTAGGAATTATTTTTCTTTTTTTCTGTTGGGTAAATGACTGTCGGGATCCCGACCGCCACCCTAGAGGGGTCAGTAGTGTAGTGTAGGGTATAAAGGGGTCAGTAATGTAGTGGCAGGTATAGAGGGGTCAGTAATGTGGTGTAGGGTATAGAGGGGTCAGTAATGTAGTGGCGGGTATAGAGGGGTCAGAAATGTAGTGTAGGGTATAAAGGGGTCAGTAATGTAGTGGTGGATATAGGGGGGTCAGTAATGTAGTGGCGAGTATAGGGGTCAGTAATGTAGCGGCTGGTATAGATTGGTCATTAGTGGTGGGTATATAAACCACCCCTACAGGGTTTTTTTTATGACACCAATTTTTATATTGCAGAGTACCAGGGCATATTTCTTTTGATTCTGGCAACCTTGGCATAAAGTTGCATATGCAACTGCATCAAAAAATACAAGGAGAGTCGCAACTGCATGCAACTGTGAATCAAATTATATAAGTCGGGATCCGCCCCCTTTTGACAGACTCCACCCCCATCAGACCCCGCCCCCAGGGCTGCTTCCATAAATTTCCCGGGCTGGTTTTACATCCCAATCCGACCCTGATAGAACATTTGCCTATATCACAATTTATGCGAGTGATTCACAATAATACGCTACCAGAGGTAATGGAAGAGCAATTATGTGAGATGTCAAATAGATTCATTGAACGTGGATATCAACCCCCTGTCCTCAAAAGGTGCTTATCCAAAGCAAAGCATAATATCGCTATCCAAGACCAGAAACTCGCTACCACAACGGGGGCACCACGTATGATATACGTAAATACCTACAACCATACATCCGCAAAAATACAGAAGAGTCTGAAGCACCACTGGCCGATCGTATCATCAGATAAGGCTCTTAAATTACAACACCATGGCCCACCAATGATAGCGTATAGAAAAGAGCAAAATCTCAAACAGATCCTGATGCGACCCACTCTGAGTATCCTGACCCCAAGACCACAAGGCTGTTCTCCAAAAGACCCGGGTGCTTCCGTTGCACGGGATGCACCACTTGTAACGGGATGCTCACTGGAGCAACCTTCCCGCACCCCCTTTCGGGTAAACCGATAAAAATAAAATTCAGACTACATTGCCTCATGGACCACGGCATATACCTTTTGACGTGTCCATGCGGCCTTGCATATACAGGGATGACTACTCGGAAGTTCCGTGAGCGCATGGCAAATCACCGTAACTCCATCCGTGCAGCGATCGAGTCCGGTAAAGCAGAACTCCCCATTCCACGCCACTTTCTTACAGCTGGTCATCAAATTGCCAGCCTTAGATGTCGGCTCATTGATTGGGTTCCTCCGATGTTAAGGGGCGGTGATAGAGCACTCCTCTTGAGAAAAAAAGAAAGCCGCTGGATCTTCGAATTGGGAACTCTGGCCCCCAAAGGGCTGAATGAAAACAATCCGCTCAATATGTTCCTGAAATAACTACTTGTTCTATCATCAAACTTTATTGGGACTATGGACACTCACTGTTCCCCTCCTCAGGATAGGTGACCGTCAATGTTCTGTGCATGGGGCCTCCCATTAATTGACACTATCCATCTATACGATTGTTAATTTGCTGTATGCCTTGTGTCTACACTCAACACCGTTCCATATATATTTGCTGTTTATTGATTGTGAGTTCATTCGGATGCATAACCGTGCTCCCAGGGTGGCAGGCACATGGTGAACACCAGACCTCTCCCCCCTATACTGTTCAATTAACATCTGCTTCCACAGGGCACACTGTGCTATAGCATGATGGACATAGCGGGCGCATGCCTTGCGACCAATTACATACATTACTCATGATGCTGTCTGGCATATATATAATACAATTATATTATATTATAGTATAATATAAAATTATACTTATATTCATAGGCAATCCCGCTCTATTTATACTCTAATGCAGCCCACCTCCCGGGACGCATTATAAAATATATATATACACTCTCACGCCCTTTGGACATAGCTTCGCATGTCCTACATTTGATGCCCAATAGAGCTCACCTTGTACTTACCCTGGGTCCGCATATTTTAACTAATATTTGTGTCAACTTATATGTGATAAATCTGATGGTGTGATCCAGTCGATGAGACCACCATACTTGGCTTCAATCTAATATGCACGGCTATATTGCTGCCCAATCATCCCCAATGACATGTCGACATAATTGCATGTTGTTCATTTAATTTCTCCTCACATGTGTATGTATGTTTGGAACATATGTCACTTAGGTACGCTCTGCGGGCTCCCGGCTTATACCTAGCGTACATCACGTCTTTAAAACCCCTCACAGTATCTTTAGCTGCGTAGCGTACGCAATGTACCCAATCAGAGTGAGCACATCTTGGTGTGCGCTCCACGTGCGTGTCACAGCGCACCACGGCATCCGTAGTTTACTGATGTTGCTATGTTACCCCCGATCACCCTATCTCAGGGAGCGCACCTAGACTTGCTCTCCAGTTGCAGGTCACAGCGCATCACGAGACCGGACACCCGGCTAGCGCATACACGCCTGTAGGATAATCACCGCTGGCACCCCGAACTCATTGGCTGTTTGTTCACATACGCAACTTGCAGCGCAAATCGGCCGCCCACGGGACTTCCGCTATTCAGGTATTTAAGCCGGGCCCGGGCAGTCTGGGATACAGCCATGGTACCTGCACCATGCTGATCCGTATTACCCAGCTGTACTGCGCTCCATCTGACTGAGACGCGCGTGCGTCCCCCACGCACGCGCTTCTCAGTATCCGGGCGGCGAGGCGGTCGCAATCCTGTCCGCCTCCCGCTTCAGGGGGATGCCGGGGGGCTTCAGGGGGCTGCGGGGGGGGGGGGGGTGTGGGGACCCGGTGTAGACACTACTATATATACTACTATATATGGCTATAACAAAACTCCAGCCGGCATCGCAAGCCAATTGGAGTTTGCCGTTCTGGAGCCAATCAGGAGCGGCAGTGGTAACTCGGCTCCTGATTGGCTGTCGGACTGGGCTCCGAATGACTTGCTATCTTGCGTGGGTTTTAAAATAGCCACGGCAGACCAAGGAGCAGCAAGTTAGCTTTAGCTCCTGGCTCAGCTTCCCATCAGCAAGCTGGTTGCATAGGCGTAGTGTGGGGTCAGTGTGATGGCAGCCGCGGTGTTGGCTAAGGGCCCTAGAGGAAGCTGCGGTCACCAGTTCACTGAATTTGAGCGGCAGGAAACAGAGTTTACGCGGAACGCAGCAAGACTTCAGTGACCCCACGCATGCCAGTGAGAGGGCCGGGATTGGGGTAGAGGGCAGTGGGCAGTGATCGGGTCACCGGCTGCAGCGGCTCTGATGCTGGGAAGAGGTGGGTGACAGGGCGGGCTGAGCTAGTTACATGCCCTGCTGCAGACAGGACAAAGGATGTTCGGGGGATACATTGTGAGCATTGATGTGGCTGCAGAAATAAGTGTGGCTCCCGGGGGCCACATAAAGTGTCATGTATTATTTTCCAGGAGCAAAGTGCAATGTGTTTGCTCTGTGTAGCATCTCAAAGTAATAGATAGAGTCCCCTTTCCCCTCTGGCACTGACACATACATGCAGGTACAGTATGTGAGGCATGTGATGGCACGGGTGATGCTCCTGTGCCACTGACAGGTGAGCTCGTTTTCTTCTCAGTCATTTTAAGCTTTTTATATTTGTTTTGTGCAGCCTGTGAAGAATCCTATTTAGTTACACTTTTTTTTGTACTACTGTGTATATGGAGTCTTTTGGTTTTTGGTTTTGCTCCAGCAGGGCTATGTCATAGATTGTGAGCTAGCCAACAGTGCTTTCTTACTTCTTTGCTAGAACCCAGTCTTGTTTAATGACTGGTTTGGTCCCAGTTGTAATTTAAGTTAATAAATAATAATCATTCACCCCACATCCTGGACAGTAATGTGTTCTATTAACTGCAGCTGCCTGATGCACAGGACCATTTGCATTTTTCTGTTTGGTTGTTTAGCTTATAATGTATAGTAAAGTATCAGTAGCCACTTTAAAGGCGAGCCCCAAAACACTGTCCCTGTTATAAGTTTATCCAGCTCCTACATTTTCATCCTGGCTTTTAGATTTTACAGAAATTTGTGGAGCCCTGGGTTAATGTGTTTTGCCCTGTGGGGATCTCATGGTGTGCCTTGGCAATTTTAAAATCTTATAAATACTGCTTTCACACTGCCAAAACGTTTCAAAAACCACTATCTTTGAACGGTATTTAAAACGGGTCTGAGCATTCACATTGCAGTAGATTATCGTTTTAAATACCGTTTAAGTACCATTCACATCAGTCAACCCGTTTAATGCCCTGAACACGTTTCATGGCAGAATGCAGAGGACAGCCTATCACAGGTCTGTAATCTGTTGTTGTTACTAAATAGCATTTCAGAGCCATTCTCACTGCATAAAAAACGGCTCTGAAACGTGTAGGACTCTAAATCAACTCTGACACTTTCCCACTGCAGCCTTAAATGTTTGAAGTGGGAAAAAAACATCAATATACCGTTTAACAAGTGCGGTGTGAAAGGGGTATTAGTGTGCTGCAAGGAACAATCACTGGTTTAGAGGCTGAGTAAGTGAGACTAGAGTAAGGCCAGGGGAAGAGGTTTAGCTTAGTGCATGAACAGTTCTCTGATCTTTGCCGTATAAAAGGCATGTTTAAGACGCTTATATAGAAAGGGTGGTATATCCAGGAGTTAAAGTGAGGGGGAACGGGGTGGAACTGAGTTCCACCACCTCTAAGGGTGAGGTGGAACATTTTTGACCTCCACATTGTCCCTGCACAGTAATTCTCACAGAAAAGCATTCTAGTTTGCAAGGGGATGCCAAAAACCTTACCACTGGCCCTGGCTCTGCCTAATGGGGAGAGGGGAGGCAGGGGCGGATCCAGGATAAAATGACAGGGGGGGCACCATGATAAAAAAGGGTTTAGGTGGGGGAGGGGCGGTGTTAGTGGTGCCAGTGTACATGCTAAGAGAGCGGCAGGAGAGGGTGGGAATGGGATTAAAAATAGGCCCTGGCATTTAAAGTACGCAGGCCCACCATGGCGACAAAAGTGAAGGATGTAGTTGTGCGCACGCCAAAGGCGCGCTCCGGAAAAGGGTGTGTGGCCACTCAACAGGGGGCGTGTCAACACCATATACAACTTCTACACATTATGCAACAAAATACTAGACCCCATTATACTTGCCCCTTACACATGATGCCAAATGGAATGAGCCAAAATTCCCATAATGCAGCATGGATTGAGCCAAAATTCCCATAATGCCACATGGATTGAGCCAAAATTCCCATAATGCCACATGGATTGAGCCAAAATTCCCATAATTCCACACGGATTGAGACAAAATTCACATAATGCAACATGGATTGGGAAAAAATTCACATAATACCACACGGATTGAGCCAAAATTCTCATAATGCCACATGGATTGAGCCAAAATTCACATAATGCCACATGGATTGAGCCAAAATTCCCATAATGCCACATGGATTGAGCCAAAATTCCCATAATGCCACACGGATTGAGACAAAATTCACATAATGCCACACGGATTGAGCCAAAATTCCCATAATGCCACACGGATTGAGACAAAATTCACATAATGCCACACGGATTGAGCCAAAATTCCCATAATGCCACACGGACTGAGCCAAAATTCCCATAATGCCACACAGATTGAGACAAAATTCCCATAATGCCACACGGATTGAGACAAAATTCCCATAATGCCACACGGATTGAGACAAAATTTACATAATGCCACATGGATTGAGCCAAAATTCACATAATGCCACACGGATTGAGCCAAAATTCCCATAATGCCACATGGATTGAGCCAAAATTCACATAATGCCACATGGATTGAGCCAAAATTCACATAATGCCACATGGATTGAGCCACAATTCCCATAATGCCACACGGATTGAGCCAAAATTCCCATAATGCCACACGGATTGAGACAAAATTCACATAATGCCACACGGATTGAGACAAAATTCACATAATGCCACACGGATTGAGCCAAAATTCCCATAATGCCACACGGATTGAGCCAAAATTCCCATAATGCCACACGGATTGAGACAAAATTCACATAATGCCACACGGATTGAGACAAAATTCCCATAATGCCACACGGATTGAGACAAAATTTACATAATGCCACACGAATTGAGACAAAATTCACATAATGCCACACGGATTGAGCCAAAATTCCCATAATGCCACATGGATTGAGCCAAAATTCCCATAATGCCACACAGATTAAGCCAAAATTCACAATACACTTCATAAACAGGGACATTGTCCACCAAAGGCGCGCATTAAACATTTACACCGTCCATCACACGTTAAGTTACACTCCATTATGTCCATTATGTGTTATGCCAAACACCATAATGCCTATTAAAAATTATGCTACATAAGTGCTGCTTCTCTACATGCTCATTGCCAAGGGTTCTATGCTCATTGCCAGAGGTTCCATGCTCGTAGCCATGTGGGATTACATGCTCATTGCCAAGGGGGAATACATGCTCGTGGTAAATGGGGGACAGCCGCCGCCAGGCAGAAGTGATAGCCACTGACAGTGGCAGAGCCTGGCTGTATTCAGAGCACTGCAGGTCCCGGCTATTTGAAATAATACCCCTTTCGTACCAGAAAATGCATTCCCAGGTTGGCCCCTTTTACACCAGCCTAGTCCCTGCATTTTCTGGTGTGAGGGGGAGAGAAACCCCCCCCCCCCTACTTTAACCAGTTATCTCATTTAACCGGTTATATCTTCGGTACCAACTGACCCATTTACATGACAAGTATTATATTGAAGAACTTTTGAGTGGGCTTTAAATGATTTTGGTCCAGTGAAACTGGAACGTTTGGTTCCAGAGTAATCTGCCCTCAAAGAACATGAACAGCCATGAAATTACATTTTAAAAATAAAACAATCGGTTTACACGCAATATCTCTGGAACTGATTAACCGATTTGGACCAGTCTGGTATCATATTGAAGGCCCAGCGATTTGGAATTGAATGAAATCAACCACAAGCTTCTGTGATGCCAGGGCGGGAACTGGCAGCCATCAGAACCGGGTGGGGGTCGGAATTGACAAGTCCCATATTATCCTATGGGGAAAAAACGTTACAGGTTTGCCAGGCGATATCTCCGGTTCCCGGGGGGGCTAGAGACACGGGGCTGGGCTCGTTGGAAAGCCCTGGTCCTCAGCTACAAAATAATAAATAATAATAAATGACAGGGGGGGCACGTGCCCGGGTGCCCCCCCCCCTGAATCCGCCACTGAGGGGAGGGGATGTAATTAGGTGGCATAGAGAAATGAGTTCCCCCACCTCTGCATGACCACTTTTAGTCCTGTGTATATCTATATGTGAGGATTTGCGGGGCTTTGGGAAAGTATTCAAAATGAATTATTGTACAGATGAAGCAGCTCCTTTTGTTAATTTTATGACAAAAGTGAAAAACCACTTTATGGAAACTTTTGGAGACAATGCAGATATTTATTAATGAAGGCAGGGTTGTGTCCCCACATTACAGGTAGAGAACAGGAGCTCTCGGATGATGGCTTTAACAGACTCTGTAATCATAATAATAATCACCTTTCCTCTCCTCTCTTTCTGCAGCTATGTGCCTAACTACAGAAAGGGCTAACTGGTCTTTTAAATTGCACCATTTCTTGAGACTTCATGTTTCTAACTGCTCCTGATTAGGTTTCATGTGGATTGTAATCAACTCACTATGAACAGGACAAGTCAGATTAATGTTCTGTAGAATAAAAACAAAATTCTCGATGTGTGGTACTGCCATAATGGCACAAGCACACCATTTATTATCAAGTATGTACCATTAATCAGTTAATTAAAGACTTTATTGTTTACAATACACTGGAAAAATCACTTTTTTTTTTATATAATGGCAATATAGACGTAGAACTAAACAAATAAACATACAGCATTTATAATATAGATTATTGGAAATGTTACACTTTAATTACATCCATCTTCCATCACAGGTGGAAGTAGCAATTTTGTGGATTAAGCGACATATTTCTACATTTTTGCAGCCATCCCCTAATAGTAAAGAGTCCTTATCACTGCAATTTGAGGCAATAAGAAATAATTATTAGCAGGAATGTATAATTCCTGAGTCGAGAGGATAGGTACTTCATGTTTCTACTGGCGTATGTGCACGCAGACTTCACCGGGGATGGATCCGTCTCCCCCAGAAATCTGCAGTAAGTGCCCCATAGGCAAAAGCAGACTAGGCAGTTCACCAACGAAGCGTACCTTTTCTGTCTCCCAGCTCTTTTTAGAGACCCCGTTTTGCCCATCTCACTGATCTGCTTATTCAAGCTTAACTGATTTGTGATTCTGCTCTGTGTCTCAGTCTGACTCAGTTCATGCTGCCAGGCAGACTGTGCATTGCTGGCTCATTGATTGTGCACCTGTTGGAAATCCAGACTGAAGCTGGAATCACCTGTAACCCTTTGCTCTCCTGTTCCCTGTGGCTCACCTGTTTATTTCAGGCTGAAGTTTGGATTCATGACTCAGATTGCAGATTGCCCTCTGTAATTTACTCCAATCAATACAAGGCAAGGGGATTAAATATCTTGCTCACAGATTGAGAACAGCCTTCAGCAACTTCCGGCTGCATGTTCCAGATGCTCTTCACTGTTCATGCTTGATTCCTGGAGTCCCTGCGTGAGTCTTCAGCATTCAGCTCCGAGGCTCTGCTTGTCCAGCGTTCCCGGTCCAGTTCACAAATTGTCCTATTCCTGCTCCTCTAGTTCCTGTGCTTATCCTCAGTATTCTTCAGTTACCCATTATATGCCAAGTTGGCCATCCTGAGTTGCCGTTTTCCTCAGTTGTCTGTTATATACCAAGTGGGCCATACTGAGTTGCAGTTTTCTTCAGTTATCTGTTATACGCCAAGTCGGCCACTTCAGTTCTGTTATCTCCGTCACCTGTTCCTGTGTCAACGCCAAGTCAGCCATTTCAGTTCTGTTATCTCCATCACCTGCACTGGTGTTAAAGTCAAGTCAGTCTTTAGTTTCCATTATACAGTCAGAGTATCAACACCAAGTCGGCAAGTTCAGTTTCCGCGTTCATCCCTCTGAGGCCTACCCGGTCATTTCAGCTATACTTCAGTCTGTCGCAGCCGGTTGGTCTTTCAGTTGTCCTAGTTGCCTTTCAACCAGAGATTCCTACGTCAAGTCCTCAACTGCGCAGCCTCTCACCGCCAGTGAGCACTTCTAGCGAGGGGCCGCGTCCTGCTGTCCAGATGCAGTGAAACCCAAACTCCTTGCGGGGGTCCCTGGCAAAGTCCGCTGGGCAGTTAGACTCCGCACCCTCGTCAAGGAGTTCTGCCAAGTCTCACATCCAGGAGGTTTATGCACAGGTCCCATATCCAACCCGCCACACTTCCAGCTCCCCAAGCGCAGCCTGTCCTGGGACTGCAGCCTGTGACTGATCCACAACAACCATCCGGTGTGACAGTTTGCACCAGCCACCAGACCATCAAGGTCACGACTGAGTCCACAAACTCCTAGTTGTGACACAGCCCTTTTGAATCCTACAGGGGCAGCAATTGTGAGCAAAAATGAGGGAGCAGAGCAAATACCCACAATATGTGCTGCAGGCCCTTGTAGATACACTCAAGGGGATATGTAATATTTGAGGGTATCCTTTAAAATGGGTATGTTTGGGGGATATTCTGCAGTGAATGAAGGCCAATGTCATGCATTTTTGTGGCGATGTATAGCTTTCATGAAATGACGGCATACAGAGACCAATAAGAGAAAAAAAGAATAGAAAAATGACATAGTAAATAGTGTAATAACCTAAATATTGTGACTTACCCATGTTGCAAGCTTGTCCAGTCAGTGCGTAAAGTTGCTGCTGATAAGCCCATTCTTCATCATTGGCAGCAGATATAACAAGCAGTCGTCTTCTCCAACGAAATCTATAAAGAAAATCCGAAAAACGATTAACCTTAAGAATAAGAATAGCATGTACTGTATTAGAGGCAAGGTGGATTGAAGCTCAGGAACACAAAATGTAGTGGTAAGTCACTTATAGAGCATTTATGAAAACTGGTACTTAGAACAGGAACTTCACCTGCTGCATTATTTATATGTTCTATTATTTGTAGCATTTTAACATTGTAAAAATATCAGATGTACGACAACCAAAAAATTGTTTCCGTTTGAGGAGAACATTATATTGCACTCATTTTTCACTAAATTTCTTTATACACTAGATCAGGGGGTTCTCAAACTATTTTGCTCCGGGACGCCATCAAACAACTCTGCAGAGAATGGTCGCCACATGCAGTGATGCTGAGGGGGTGGGGGGGTTGACGGTGTAGGTTACTTTTTACCCGGTCCCTGATCTGACTTCCCCCTCCGCCATTACAGAGCTCAGTGCTGTGTGCTGACCTGAGGAGAGAGGCAGTGGCACCCCGACGGCACCCTGCCGCTGCAAAAAGTTTTTCGCATTGGGCATGTCTAATGTGTACCCATTTCTTTTTATATACTGTATGATTCAATTTCCAACACTGATTCAACCAATACAATCTTAGTTTAAATTTGTTTTTAAATAACATTTTTGAAAAGTAGATCTTACAGTACGCCTGTGAACTTAGAATAGTTAATACTAATTTCTTGTGGCTGAATATTGTGAAATATATTGAAGTAACAAACCTCAGTTATACGCCATAGTGTGAAATCACTGTATTTCAATTTAATTGAAAACACTTAAGCTAAAAGACCGGCGCATTTAAGGGAAACAGGGGGAAAAGACTACATACAGTAGTACAATAATTAAGAATGTTCTTTTGCTAAATAGGAATATTTTAAGGACATACACTGATTGTTTTGTTAATTGTTATATGCCCCTTATACTCCTTTCACATCACACAAATAACCCGGGTCCGACCCATGTTGTTGCCTGGTCGACGTGTGGTGTAAAATTACCTGGGTCCAGCAACCTGGCATTCCTGGTTGCTGTGCAGTGTTAACGGGTAGCCCGGGTCCCATTCACACTATAGGGAGGAGGCAGCATTGGCTCCAAGCACTACCTCCTCTGTCGCCACACGATGAACTGGCACCGATCAACCCCGCCTCATTCTGACTCCAGCGACCCAGCAATGGCAGGCTAATATCGCAAAATGCAAGGTTGCTCTCGGGACGGACCAGTGTCAGAAACCTGGGTGTAACCTGGCATATGCGATGCGAAAGGGGTATAAGTAGGAATGTGCACCATAGTTGAGGTGATTGAAAGTTTTCCATTATGGAAGGAAATACTGTAGATAGTTAATGGCGGCATCATACAATTTCCAAAATTTCTTGTCCAATACTGGGGGTTAGGCGCTGACTCTAGAGCCCACTGCAAGACAAGACGATTAATCAACAGTATGTGATCATCACATTTGGAAATAAGTGTGTACATTCAAGACTGAATAGCTTCACACTTTAGCAAGTGCCATATTCAAGCTCAATGGGATAGCGTTGTTCTTTTTGGTAGTTGAATGCTGAACCAGTGACTGACATCAGATATACATGTTCTGGATTGAGTTCTGGATTTAATAAGGTCTGTGGTTACCCTGTGGTGCAGACACACAGTGTAAACAGGGGTGGAGCTTGGAGATGACATTATCAAGCGTCGGGACCGCCAATCGCCATGCCGGGGCCCTGGACCACTGCACTGTATACACTAGATCAGGGGTTCTCAAACTATTTTGCTCCAATACGCCATCAAACAATTCTGCAGAGAATGGTCGCCACATACAGTGATGCTGAGGGGGGGGGGGAGCAGGTTTCTTTTTACCCGTTCCCTGATCTGACTCCCCCTCCACCATTACAGAGCTCAGTGCTGTGTGGTAACCTGGGGAGAGAGACCGCCGCAAATTTTTTTTTGGCATTGGGCATGTCTAATGTGTACCCATTTCTTTTTATATACAATATGATTCAATTTCCTGGATCCGACCCGGTATTTGGAACACGGTACCAAGCCCGGTCAGATCTGGGATTTGCACCGTTTACCCTGCGGTGCCGACATGCAGTGTAAACAGGGGCGACAATTGATGACATCTTCAAGCGTCGGGACCACCAATCGCTATGCTGGGGCCCAGCACCAAGATAAACTGCTGGTGGGCAGGATTTAGAAGGAGGACAGAAGGTGGGATGCCGTTGGAGGACAATACTCACCCAGGGTTGCCAGTCCTTGGTGCAGGTCCAGGATCCACACACGCGGTGGGCGCAGATGACAGGTCAGATGGCTGGATGACGCAGTGAGGGCGCCGGAGAGGTGCATCATCTTTATCCACCACCTGTCCAGTCATCTGCGTCCTCAGCCTGTGTGGCTCCACGAGAAAAAAACAGAAAAAGCAGCGCTGTACAATTATATCTATTAGGTAACAAGTGAATCCAATTTGCTAGAAAGTATAACAAATTTATTGGCACATATAAAATAATGATCCGGATAGGAATAAAAAAAACACACAATAAAAAGCGAATTGATAAAATAAGGTGCGGTGGAATAACAGCAATATAACCTGCACTGGAACGGGTTTGAGTCTTTTGGATAAGAGTCCTTGGGTGAACCAATGGGGAGTTCCTTCTTTTAGAAGCCGCTGGAGGTTTGAAAGCCTTATTGGAATTAGGGTAAGGAATACCCACACTTGAAGCCACCTCAACGATGTATGCGGAGGAGAAGAGTGTCCCAATTGTGGATAGGTTCTTCCAGGTTTAGGTACTCAGGTCCAGAGAAATCAGCAGGTGACAAAGTCCGATGGATGGATTAGGAGGATATGGTTCCACACAACACCACAGTACCTACGCGTTTCGCTGACCTCTGTCAGCTTTAACACCTTGATAAAGCTTTTTTAAATACCTAAACCTGGAAGAACCTATCCACAATTGGGACACTCTTCTCCTCCGCATACATCGTTGAGGTGGCTTCAAGTGTGGGTATTCCTTACCCTAATTCCAATAAGGCTTTCAAACCTCCAGTGGCTTCTAAAAGAAGGAACTCCCCATTGGTTCACCCAAGGACTCTTATCCAAAGGACTCAAACCCGTTCCAGTGCAGGTTATATTGCTGTTATTCCACCACACCTTATTTGATCAATTCGCTTTTTATTGTGTGTTTTTTTTATTCCTATCCGGATCATTATTTTATATGTGCCAATAAATTTGTTATACTTTCTAGCAAATTGGATTCACTTGTTACCTAATAGATATAATTGTACAGTGCTGCTTTTTCTGTTTTTTTCTTGTGTTTCTTTATGAGGGAGCTGACTACTCCCTTTTTAGCAGCTGCTTAGCTATTGAGGAAACAGCCGGTGTCAAGCGCTCCTAATCAACTTTGGTTGAAAACTTCTTTGCTTGTGTGGATCCACGGCCTGACCGCCCACACAGTGGACCGGCAACCCGGGTTAGTACCCCTACCCCTTTCACACCGGCCAGTGCCAGGACCCCGGGTTGAACTCGGGAACAACCCTGCTAGCTAGCAGGGTTAAAATCCCAGCAACATTTTCTGGGATTTTGGTCTGGAAACCTTTCACACCAGTGCTAGTCGCGGGTTGTTCTCAGGCCCAACTTGGGAATTTAGGCTGGTGTGAAAGGGGTACAAGTGTATGTGATCCATAGCAATGCAAATGCAGAAGGAGCTGCATACTACCTCCTGCCTGCAATTAGTTAAAACTACAATGATGAGTAATTGTAGAGGAACATAGCGATGTTCATCTGCGACTGCCACCTGAGTAAGATTTGCAGGGGAATTGCGAGGCCAAAGAAACTGCTTTGCAGACCCAGTCCTTGGCCTTGCCACACTCAGGAAATGGAGCGACATTACCTTGCTTACCCAAATGCCGGCTTCCCTGCGCCTCTTCCAGAACACCTCTGCCTGTCAGTCAAGCAGAGGTGTTTGCTAAACTGTGCTGTGATCGGGTGTGGTACAGGGTTCCGACAGTTGGGATCCCGACAGTCATAAGCCCGATGTCGGGATCCCAACTGGCCGGACTCAGACAGCATGGTGAGCGCAGCTAAGCCCCTTGCGGGCTCGCTGCGCTTGCCACGCTGCGGGCACGGTGGCTTTCTATGCTCGCCACCTATTCTATTCTCCCTCTATGGGGGTCATGGACCCCCACAAGAGAAAATAGCAGGTGACCATTGGGAACCCGGCTGTCGGTGTTTTGACAGTCGGAATCCCAATGTCGGGTAAATGCCTGTCGGGATCCCGACTGTCGTCCCATCCGGCACCCGCTGTGATCGCAGGACCTGTTTTGCACATGAGCAAAATGTACATGCTGTGCATTTTTTTAAATATCAGGAAATTGCGGATTGGAAAAGCATTCCAACTTGAATTAGTCTCCCACAAAAATGTGGGCTAGTAAAAACTGTGTATAGCAGGATAGCATCACAAAAAAGTACTAACCGCTTCAGATATGTACAGTAGACATTAAGGTAACAGAGAGACAACAACCATAATAGAAGAATATTTATTCAGGCTAACACTGGAAAAAAAACAAGACAGTAGTTGTTGATACTGGAAAGTAAAAGCATTTCAGAACAAAAGTAGAGTCTATGGAATGACTCACTGATATCCTGTTATTCATCTCTTTCTCACAGGTCTCTGCTTAAACAAAATAAAAACAAAAGGAGAAGTGTCATTTGTTCCTAAGCCATCTCCACTTTTCACACTGATGAAAATGTGTCATAAAATCTGATAATAGATATAATTTATTTCAATTTTCGCTGTAGATCAGGGAAAAGAGTACATTATAAGTTAAAAACTCACCAGTTACTTTCATTGGTCTGCATAACACACACATTTCAGTGTGTGTTATGCAGGCCAATAATCACAGACTATTCCTTTTTATCCCAGGGCTATTTGCTGGTTGATTGCTGGACTTCAATTGAATAGCCCTGTCCCTTTAGGTGAGAGCTAAAGTCACGCTGTACAACCCATGGTTAACTGAATCTCCCCTTTTGCATACTGTAGATGCAAACCCAGTTACAACCATTCAGTTCCAAGTAGAGATGCTACTAAACCTCTGCTCAATGACTGTGTCATAGAAACATAGAATTTGTGGCAGATAGAAACCACTTGGCCCATCTAGTATCCCCTTGTTTACCTTTTGGTAGCCGCTACCCTATTTGATCCTTAGTTCTTTGTAGTGATTTTTCTTTTGTCTATCCCTAGCATGTTTGATTTGATCTACTTTTTTATCCTCTTCCACCTCTGATGGGATGTTGTTACTCCTATCCACTACCCTTTCTGTGAAGTAATCTTCTTCAAATTTCCCTTGAACCTATCTCTCTCCAGTTTTAGCATGTGTCCTTGTGTTCTAATACTTCTATTCCTTTGAAGAATATCTCCTGTTAGCACCTTGTCTAAAACCTTGGTATATTTGATAGTTTCTATCATGTCCCCCATATCTCTTCTCTACTCCAAACTATACATATTAAGATCTTAAAGACTTTCCTGGTCTAGACCATGCATCATTTTAGTTGCCTTTCTTTGTATCATCTGTAATTTATTTATATCCTTCTGGAGATATGGCCTCCAAAACTGGACACCGCATTCTAGATGAGAATCCCAATAACCTATACAATGACCTATACAGTGGCATTATTACTTCTTTCTTTCTGCTGCTGATTCCTCTTCCAATGCAACCAAAGATTTGACTTGCCTTCCTCATTTCTTTGTTACATTGCTTACCTGCCTTTAAATCACCCAGTATTGTCACTTCTAGATCCCTTTACTATATTTATCCTGTGGATTTTTGAGATGCAGGAATTTACATTTTGTTTATATTAAACTGTAGTTGCCACATTCTTTACCATTCCTTGCTTGTCGACTACCCAACTCCTCAGTAATTTGTTTCATCCCTCCTGGTATTTCTACCCTATTGCATACTATTGTCATCTGCAAAACTGTTTTCCCTTAAATACCCTTTGCAATATCCCTAACAACATTTTTTTTAAAACACTGGTCCAAATACAGAACCCTGGGGTACTCTACTTGTAACCTTCACCTCCTGAGACTGTATTCCAATTAATGCAATTCATTCAACCATCTTAGAATCCAAACCCACACCATCAAATACATTTAGTAGTCTGCCTTGTGGGACTTTGTCAAAAGTCCTACTAAAGTCTAGATATGCTACATCAACAGCAACCCTTAATTTATTTATTAGCCAGTCAAAACAACTCAATAAGGTTTTTTGACATGATCTCTCACCAATAAATCCATGCTGTTTGGGATCATGTAAATTGCTAGATTTGAGATATTCCACAATTCTTAGTTTTATTAGTGTTTCTATTAATTTCCCTATGACTGATGTAAGGCTCACTGATTGGTATTTGCTTGCCTCCACTTTTGTGCAGTGGAACATCCTCAAATATATCTTTGTTGGCTTTTACACCTGTTGCTGACCAATGGTTAAATAATTGTGTTAATGGTGTTAACAGCACCCCTTTAAGCTCTTCTAGTATCCTTGGATGTATCTCATCTTGCCCCATTTCGTTATTCACTTTCAGTTTTGAGAGTTCTGTTAGAACCCCCTCCTCTCTAATTGTTCTTGTTTGTAACTAATCTTTTAATTTTCTTATAACTTAGCTGTGGCCCCTGTCCCATTCAACATTCATTGTGTAATTTTTGACCCAATCAGCCTATTCGATGCTGTTTAATCTCTACCTGTTCAAACTTTGCAAAATAATTACTGGGTGTCAGCTGGGTGGCTACCTTGGGAGTGCATGGAAGAGAACAATATGGTGGTAGTTCCATGGGTGTGTAGACAGACTCCACTCCTATAATTATGGATGCGTATGATGAAGGGATGCCCAACAGACCATTTACACCCAGCATGGGACTGTTGTAAGTACTAATACTTAACATAAGGTAGTAAATCTAGGTGCCATAGCCATCTGTGTCTGACTCTGAATCAAACCCAATAATTATAGCAAGGTAAAATATTTATTTTAGGATTAATACTAGTGTCTCATGTTCTTCATAAACTCATCATGTTTGCAAGTTGACCCTTGTGTTTTGGAAATGGGCTTCAGGGTACACTGATGACATGTTTACTCAGACCCATTAATGCCGTTATGTGCCTGTGTGTGGTGTACATTGTTTCATTGCCAATCACTGTAGAATCATATCATATATCACATAAAAAGTAAATGTTAAAAAAGGAATTAAAAATTGTCTTGATATTTCTGCTGCTGCCAGACATACACAAGGAAAGTGCTCAGATGATTATACAAGAGGCATCTCGCTGCCTATACTATTCAACTACCTAGGCCTTGTTATATATTACTAGTTAAAGCCCGTCAAAATGACCTCTAAGTCTCTACCTTCTCCAACCTTTAATCTTTGCTTTCACAGCTACCTCTATCCATATCCAGGAAGCCTGAAACAAATCATTTTGGTTTCACTTGTGACAAGGAGTAATTTGGTTGGTAGAGTCCCCCTAGTGGTCACTGGCAGTACTTCACCATATACAAGTATAAGTCGACCCGAATATAAGCCGAGGCACCTAATTTTACAACAAAAAACTGGGAAAACGTATTGACTCAAGTGGGACCCTCACTCGAGTATAAGCCGAGGGGGGCTTTTCAGCATAAAAAATGTTCTGAAAAAAGTAGACTTATACTGGAGTATATATGGTATGTATATATATATATATATATATATATATATATATAATCTAGTGATTTTCCATTTTTAGAACTGGTCCAGCGAATAAGTGATGTAATGGAAAATCCTAAAATTTGTACTGCCAGGGAAAATATCTGTTGATCAGGGGAAGCACAGAGAGTCATGTCAGCAATTGTCCACCACTGGTTTAATAGCGTCATACTGTATATTTCTACAAGTCTGTTTTTCCTACTGTCATGTTTTTGCAGTTATATAGTGATGTATATGTATTAGCTATACATGTGGTGCCCAGATTCACCATATGGTGACAGAGTGAGCTCCCTGATCTTAGTTTTGTGTTTATATAGTAAAAACTGCATTTTAGTTTCTTAAAGAAAAAAACACATTAAGGGGCCGATTCAGGTTGGCTCGGTAAGCTGCGTCCATTGCAGCCGGCCAAATACATGCCCCCTCCCCACCGCCGATTCTTCTTAAAAAAAATATTCGAGGGGATGTGTACGAGAACAAATCCCCTTGCATAAGCCGCTAGCAGGAGATCATTCAATGGTCACCGAGACGAAGATGGGGCAGGCTTCAACCCGCCCATGCACCGATGGCAATGCCCAGCGTTTTCACAGGGAAGTCCATAAAATGTTGGGCGCTCCCATGGTCCAGTGCCGTTACCGCCCCCGGCCCTCCGTCCCCGCTGCAAACCGGCCAGCGAGTGTGTTACTCACCACGGCCATTCGCTTTTGGGGTTTGCACATGCGCAGACATGTGCAAACCCCAACCATCAGGGCAGGGGCCCTATTCAGATCACTGCGAGTTATCCTGAATCGGCCCCTAAATTGTTTAAAATTTATTCCAAAGCATATATTTTTTTCTGTAGGGATTACTGTATATTTACTAAATATCGCAAGAATGTTTAATCCATTAAATAGAAATGACTTATTAGAATTATGACGACTTCATTAACACTGACTTATTACAAGAGCGTTTGTGAAACTATAAATGTGTTGTACGTACAGTACTTGTGCTTTTACATGCCAATTATAGTACACTTCAAAGCATTTTATCTAATCCTAATAACATAAACCAGAGCAAACACTGCAGTGGGGTGTTCAGTGGAAGTTCTAGAACACTGTCAAATTATCATTTTTATAGTGCAACAAAAAAGAAATATTGCTTGATACATTTCTCTATCTATGATACTAAGGGGGTACACTTTTTTAATTCCACTTTAGTGCACAGTTTGTTTTTTTATACTCCTAAAGAGACCATTCACCTGAATCTATTCGCATGTATACTAGGGCATGCTGGCACTTGAGGTGCCACAAGTGCATCCACTACATTTAAACATTTTAACCCTATTAACCAGTGGCGGTTTTTACCTATGGGCTGCAGGGCTGCAGGGCTGCCCCCCCCCCCCCTTCCCCAGGAAAAATCTGCCACATATCACTATCCATTTTATCACTTTTGAAGCTTAGTTCATCTGGCCCTGAGCCTTTTTCATTTTTTTTTTTTTAAATATTCCAAATTAAAAAAGCCATAACAGACACACACATTTACATACCCCTGCATACTTTTTCAATATGCAATTTAGGTACTATATTGGTTGTTCTGCACAGCATCACACAAATATAACAGTATCTCCAGAGTTGTGGAATTCAACCACGTATTCTACACTCTTTTTATTGGCAGTATCTGGTTCATACGTCTACAGTGTCTAGGTCGACACCAATATGTCGATATGCAAAAAGTTGACATTGACAAAAAGTCAACACAAGCTCTTCCCCCCTAAGTAGCTGCTTCACGGCACACCCCTTGCCAGCACCCAGTTGGTTGCCTAGGCAACATCCATCCAACACAAGCAAAAGGTCAACATGAAAAAGTTGACACTTGAAAAGATATCTACAGACATGTATTATCCAGATACATGTCTGTAGATTGGTGGGATATAAAACCTGGGTACTCTTTACCTAGATGGGCGCCAGCGATTGAAATCGCGGGCGTCGGGGGTAAAAATCGCGGTCATCGCGGGCATCGCGGGTAAATCGGGATGCCCGCGATGCCCGCGATGACCGCGATTTTCCCATAGGGAACAATGTTAAAAAGGCTGATTGACCGCGATTTTACTGTTAAATGCCTCAATGGACCCGATTTGGCCATAGGAATCAATGTTAAATGGGCCACAGAGCCCAAATAGGCACAATTAACCCTTAAATGTCCCCCCCAATTTTTAACGCCACCCCACGATCCATAGTCATATAGACATGGAGTTGGAATACTCCAGACATGGATACGGAGATGGTGTCATGTGAGGTTTAACCCACAATGCAATACAGTAGCAAAGGATTCCTTTTTTTAATTCAGTTGAACAGTACAGGGGGAGTTTGAGTGAAAGTGTATACAATACATCCTGATCAAACAGGTTTTGGTACTCTTTACTTAGTTGGGCGCCCGTCGCGGGCATCGCGGGTACATTTATGTCTGGCCGCGACGCGACCGACGCGATGCCCGCGATTTCCCATTGAAACCCATGTTAAACATGGAAATCGTGTCGGTCGCGTCGCGGCCGGCCATAAATGTACCCGCGATGCCCGCGACGCGATGCTCCCGATTTGCCATAGGAATCAATGTTAAAAGGCCCGATGGACACGATTTTACTGTTAAATGCCTCAATGGACCCGATTTGGCCATAGGAATCAATGTTAAATGGGCCACAGAGCCCAAATAAGCACAATTAACCCTTAAATGTCCCCCCAAATTTTCTCCCCGTACGCGTCCTCCGACCTTTTCATGCCCTACTATCCACTAGGGCGTGGAGTGAGAATAGAATAGTGTGGCGAGCGCAGCGAGCCACCGAGCCCGAAGCGTGGCGAGCGCAGCGAGCCCCGCGAGGGGACGCGGATACCTTCACAGGTAGACGCGTCCCCTCGCGGGCTTCACAGGTGTCCGCGTCGCCACGGACACCTGTGAAGCCCGCGAGGGGACGCGTCTACCTGTGAAGGTATCCGCGTCCCCTCGCGGGGCTCGCTGCGCTCGCCACGCTTCGGGCTCGGTGGCTCGCTGCGCTCGCCACACTATTCTATTCTCACTCCACGCCCTAGTGGATAGTAGGGCATGAAAAGGTCGGAGGACGCGTACCGCCGCCCCTCGCGGGCTCGCTGCGCTCGCCACGCTTCGGGTTGGCGTGGATCGTGGGGTGGCGTTAAAAATTTGGGGGGACATTTAAGGGTTAATTGTGCTTATTTGGGCTCTGTGGCCCATTTAACATTGATTCCTATGGCCAAATCGGGTCCATTGAGGCATTTAACAGTAAAATCGTGTCCATCGGGCCTTTTAACATTGATTCCTATGGCAAATCGGGAGCATCGCGTCGCGGGCATCGCGGGTACATTTATGGCCGGCCGCGACGCGACCGACACGATTTCCATGTTTAACATGGGTTTCAATGGGAAATCGCGGGCATCGCGTCGGTCGCGTCGCGGCCAGACATAAATGTACCCGCGATGCCCGCGACGGGCGCCCAACTAAGTAAAGAGTACCAAAACCTGTTTGATCAGGATGTATTGTATACACTTTCACTCAAACTCCCCCTGTACTGTTCAACTGAATTAAAAAAAGGAATCCTTTGCTACTGTATTGCATTGTGGGTTAAACCTCACATGACACCATCTCCGTATCCATGTCTGGAGTATTCCAACTCCATGTCTATATGACTAAATATAAATAAGCAGTGCACCTGAGGCCAGCGGCGGGAAGTAACCAAGGTAAACGTTCATTCTATAAAGAGAAGGTTCTAGTCACTGTGTTGTTGAAATTGCCTAAGCGGATAATTGGAACCATGGCACAGTCAACAAACCTCCATCACAGAGGGAAGGAACATAAATATTTGCAAGGGACACACAAACCTCTTGTGTTACATTGCAGAATAATATAGCACACAAATAGTATAGTATTTCTCAAAAGAACTTTCCCCCAAAAGCTTTGAAACAAACAAGGATATTCTAAATGTACTCTTAATGCCATTGGAATTCCATAGAATTAATTTAATATCCACTATAATGTAAATAAATTTAACTATCAGACATAGTATTCTGAGAACAGTATACAGAGATTTAAAACTGGTATAGGAGGAGAGAACACACAAGACAAACTAAATACATCTATCCCCAGTAGCATAACTACACAAACTAATGTAGGCTGAATTAAAGTACCAAATCACCCAGAATATTCTGTCTCACTTATAAACAGGTGGAACAATGTGAACAAAAAGAACAAAAAGAACAAAAAGAAACTGCTGACCCATTAGCACAGAGGAGCAGACTTTGGGGTTTATTCAGTGATTGCAGATCTGACAGATCTGACAGATCTGGCTAAATATATATTCTTTTTATATGCTTTTTATGCTTTTTTAATATATACTTTTTTATTATAAATGAGGTGCAGAATAATTATGTAACAAAATCAATGTCTTTATAAATTATATCAGAAATGTATCTACTGTATATGTTTAAGTTAGTAAAGAGACCTGCTACAAAGGTTTTAAAGAAACAGATCAGAATAAATCTTTTTTATACACTTGTTTCCAGTGCAGCGCTTCATTCCTTCTTCCCGTTTGGAAAGGTAGCGCTCCTTCCATTTTTGAAGCTGCAGCTTGGATACAGCGGGTAGTATATAATAAATATAAAATGCACCAATTATATAAATATATAGCGCCATCACACTTTTTTCTCCTTGACATGCACAGTCTATAATCCTGGCGTATTCGCAGCCATGCAATCAGGTCTGAATAACTCACTTTATTCAGGATGCACTAAAGGTGCCCACAGACGCATCGATCCCGGCGTGCGTTCTGTGCTTAACTAGCACACATAGCATTGCATCGTATGCCTTGTGCATGCGATGTGCATGCGATGCGATGCTATGTGATAAAAAGCTTGTACAAAAAGTATGTGCAGCACATACTTTTTGTACTGTGCGATGAGGTGCCGTGGGAGCGCGCACCCCATCGCATAGCATCGCACCGCCGGGATCGGTGCGTGTGTGGGCACCTTTAGTCTTGAAAAGTGAACAAAAGGACAGTGCCAATCCACCAACCAATCAGCTCCTAACTGTCATTTTGTGCAAACACTGCCTATAACATGGCAGTTAGCAGGTGATTGGCAGGTACTTTATCACTCTCCATTTTGTCACTTTTCAAGCTTCGTACATATATCTCCCCGTACTTACGTGGGTTTCCTCTGGGTACTCCGGTTTCCTCCCACAATCCAAAAATATACTGGTAGGTAATTTGGCTCCCAACAAATTAACCCTAGAATGTCTGTGTGTGCATGTACATGTGGTAGGGTATATAGAGTGTAAGCTCCACTGGGGCAGTGACTGATGTGAATGTTCCAATATTCTCTGTAAAGCGCTGCGGAATATGTGTGCACTATATAAGAAACTGCTAATAAATAAATAAAATATAGTCCTTTGTGAGGAATGGTTAAAAAATGTGTGGTATAATAAAGAACGGAAAACTTTAGTGTGTATACCATGGTATTTACTGTAGGTGTCCAGTTGTATCTCATTATTTGTCTCAGTTCTATAGATTGAATTGTTTGCAGATACCAGTAGAAAAATCAAGACACAAAAATACCTGCACATTGTTAAATTCATTGACCCTTTATGCAGCCTTACAGATGACACATGACTACATCTGTTGCAGTACATGAGGAGCCGTGTCCACATAGATCTCAAAGTTGTTTCAGGGACAATGTAAGATGTTTTGGGGATCAGTAAACTCAATCAATGGAAAAATGGAGGGATAGCAGTCCTGGGCACATCTGTACCACATCACAAAGCATTACACAACATTATTCCCTCTGGATCATTTTGGTATATCACCATTGACCACATTATTCGTATATAGGTAATACAGGTTGTCTGCTCTGGTTGTGAAGGCTGCCAGCTTCTGCTAAATGTAAATGTTATTGTCAGATAGTGAATTACACATCTCCTCCAGGATTCCAATGCAGCCTCTCGCTTATTCTCTAAATATCATGTTAGGATAGTGAAGTCCTACCTAAGCACATCAACCTCATAGACTATAATTGCCTGGTGAATATTATTGCCTATGCGCCTAAGTACAATATTATTTCACATAACTGTTTATTGCCAGAGGTAGTCCTTAATAACAGAGGTAGACAATCCTGTATGACATTCAGGCCATCATTTCAAGCTTTTTGGTGGCATAGGAGAGCAAAAACTCACAGTACAGGTGTGCCATCTAGGGACATGTTGCCAGGGGTAGTTCTTGCTATTTATCTTGTCACCCATTGGCCACTGCCACACCAAGGCAAACCTCAATAACTCATATCAGAATGTACCCGGGGAACTGCCCACGTCTCAATCCTAACCAAATCCATATAAATAAATAAAACATCGGAGCACAGTGAAGACAATGGACAGTGGTCTGACAAAGTGACAACAGTGAAGACAATGGACAGTGGTCTGACAAAGTGACAGGGAACACAACAGAATGGATCCTTTCCACTTCATAGCAAGGTGTTTATTTATTATGTGTAGAAAACCTTCCTTTTGATGGCCACTGGCCTATAATGATCATTCCCTTACTGCATGTAAGAGGCTCAAGACCCATAGATTTTCCTAGTTAATCCACATACATTTTAGAAGTAAAGAACATTAATATTAACATTTATATAACTTTCTTGCATATGTTTTGGACTTGTTTTAGTACGAAGGTTGAGGATTTATGTGCAGAATACATTTCATGTAATTCTTAAAGTAGACAACCACTGTGTCTCAGTGCACATTGGACACAACACAAGGTGCACAACATGATCACAAGCATATTGTAAGGACCACAAAGGAGGAACCTTCGTTATGTGCATACAGTATTGCTGTGACCTTTCCCTGTGGTGAATAGTCTTCCCACACACTAGGTGGTTTTAAACCACCGTGGTTACAATAAAGGCCTAATAATCAGATGTTTCTACTCTACGCCTGGTGTCGAATACACAGGCAGCATGTGTGAGGTTTTTCCTTTGAAATAAGTAGACATATTTGTTGTTGCATGAAAAAGTACGGAACAAGTACAAGTAAAAACAGTTGAGAAAACTTCTATACAATAATTAAATCAAGGAAGTTCCAAATTGTCTGAAGCCACATACAAGAGAACACAATGAACTCCTAGATATTGTTTCTGATAATAGCCCAGTGTTAGTCTATTACTCTAGACTGGTGTTCTTGTACATCTGCACACTGCTGGCCTCATTCTGCCAAGCTTCTCTAAGGCCACATTTTCAGAAAAGGAAAAACAATGAAAATGAATTGTGAGAGAACAGAAAAATATTAGTGACTGCTCTAATATACACTGCTCCATATTGGCCCAGTAGTAACAGCATCCTTGGACTATGGGCCTAAATCAGAGCTGATCACGCATCTGCGTATTTGCACTTTTGCAGATGACTGGGAGTAATTCATGTAAAACTACCATCTAAAACAGGTATGTCCAAACTGTGGCTCTCCAGCTATTGTGAAACTACACAGCCCAGCATGTCTTGCCATATTTTTTTATCATTACCTCAAAGCAAAACTGTGGCAAGGCATGATGGTACTTGTAGTTTCATAACAGCTGGAGGGCCATAGTTTGGCCATGCCTGGTCGAAAAACTTTTAAAACACCTACTGTCACAGACTATAAAATAGACTAGTTTTTTTAGTGCTGAAAGGGGAACACCTTGAATTTATATTCAAACTAATTTAATGTACAGTACTAGAAGGTGTGGGGATACTTGCACAGGTTTAGTCCCACATTTGGCAGCTACAGTCCACTGCACACCGAGATTGATATTCCACCCCTACAAAGCAATAGGTTTGGACTACAAGTAAAGAAAACCCGCCTCATGCAAAATTGTGAGAGAACTGCGTATAATCGCTATTCGCTATTATCTACACATCCATATGCAATTCACTTACCATTTTCTGAGTCTGTGCAAATGTGAGTAACTCAGACCCTTCCACAACTCTGCGAGAGAGGCAGGCTGATCGAGGTCGGCACTGACGTCACACACCCTCCCTTAAAATGCCTGGGCACGCCCACAATTTTCCTGACACTCCCAGAAAATGGCAGGTGTCCACCTACAAATGACAACTTCCTGTCCGACATATTGTGAAGGGACTGTTATTAGATATTTTCACTATTTCTGTTGCTATATTCCCTGGTGCATATGCACTATGAATCATTCCATAATCGATATGATTGTGAATTTGCACAATACCGATCAACTCTGAATAACCCCTGTGTCAGCGGCGTAACTACATTTTGGGCGCCCCCCCCGCCGTTAAAGGGAGGGCGCCCAGCCACTCACCCGCCCCTCCGCCCGCCGCACCAACCCCCGCAGTCTTACCTAGGTTCAGTACGCGCTGGTCCCGGCTCCCTTCTTCTGCTATGAGGACCACCACAAAATGTCCGCCCCCATACAGCAGACAGTTTCAGAGAACTGTGTGCTATATGGGGGTGGCCATTTTGTGGTGGTCCTCAGCAGAAGAAGGGAGCCGGGACCAGCGCATACTGAACACAGGTAAAGACTGGGGATGGGGGGGTTTGCGGGGGTTGGTGCGGCGGGGTGTAACGTAACTATAGCACTGCAGCCCCGGCGCCCGCACATGCATAGCGCCCCCCCGCGGTCGCGGGGGCTGCGGTGCTATATTTACGCCACTGCCCTGTGTTTATTACAGACTTCTGTATTATAACAGTAAAGTGTAGCTAACAACAAAGTATGTGTCTATTTACTAAATGGCCTAATGCCTTATCTCCAACAAAGAAAGCCCTATCTTTAGAGACGTTTTCACTGGTGGCTACTGGCTAGAACAGAGGTTCCCAATCTTTTTTTAATCATGGCACACTAAAATATCAGAATTTTTCACAGCACCCCTGGGTCCCCAAAAAATTTAGAAAAAAAATGAATAAACAGTAAAAAAAAATAAAGTAGTTGGTGTATATATGTGATCCTTAGGTTTAGTTATGTGGTGAGGGACAGGATTTGCTTCTGTTTGTGGAACAAAATTAACCAGATTCGGAGCTGGAACCTAAGGACATCCGTGTTGCCTGCTTTGCCCCAGGTTTTTTTTTGTTTCATGCTTGATTATTTCTACTTACTGTAAGTGTACATGTTTTCTAAACGTGTCTGTTTTTAAAAGTTACACACTATAGCTGCCCATACATGGTCTGTTGTGTACGGCTCCGTTCTGTACTATGCTCCCGCGCATCACATAGTACGGTACAAAAAGTATGTGCTGCACATTCTTTTTGTACTAGCTACACATCGTATCGGATCGCAGTGCATGCACAAGGCATGCGATCCGATACGATGTGTACTATTTAAGTACCGAATGGATCCGTTAAACGGACCGTGTATGGGCAGCTTATGTCCTCTTTCTGATTTACTCAACACATTTTATTATTGCTTTTCACCCACAAGTGGTGCTATTGCATTTGGGAACCCTTTTAGTGCAGGACATCATTGTATTCATTTTTTCCATAGCAACAATGTACTGCATGTTGTATTGTAATAATGATGGGAATTATTTGTTCTAAAATATATATATATATATATATATATATATATATATATCCAAACCAATAGTGTTATATAGCGCCCTGTATGATTATCAGGATACTTCCTGTCTTTCCTTTATAATACCATAATCACCATAAACAATTTCCAATATAAAACATTTATTAAAACATTTAAAACAGAAATCTCAAAAAAAATCTTGAGGTAGATTTTCTAATACAGGTGTGTTCTTTGGATTTATGGATCGCAATGGTTGTCAATGGTTATCCAACGCGTTTCGTCTCTTTATGAGACTTCATCAGGGGTGAACAGTTTTATATTAGATCTTAATAGGTCTTTTATCAAAGGAAAGACAGGAAGTATCCTGATAATCATACAGGGCGCTATATACCGTGTTTCCCCGATAATAAGACACTGTCTTATTTTTTTTTTCTCAACAAAAAAGACAATAGGGCTTATTTTCGGGGTAGGTCTTATATTAATAACATGCCCCCAGTCCTCCTTTAATGACATGTCCCCAGTCCTTTTAAACAGCCCCATTCCTCCTTTCAATGACCCCAGTCCTCCTTTTAACACGCCCCCAGTCCTTTTAAACAGCCCCCATTCCTCCTTTAAATTACCCCAGTCCTCCTTTAACACGCCCCCAGTCCTTTTAAACAGCCCCCATTCCTCCTTTAAATGACCCCAGTCCTCCTTTAACATGCCCCCAGTCCTTTTAAACAGCCCCCATTTCCCCTTTCAATATGAATTAAGAGTCCTGCTCACCAACTTTCCACTTCTTCTTATTGGCTGCGCCACTGCTCCCTGCTGCAGCCGCATGATGTGCGCGGCGACATCCCTGGGACCAGGAACTAAAACGGCTTCAGTCGAAGCCTGTACGATACAGCAACGCAGAGGTGAGGGGGGGGGGGGTTAGCGTGGGTGGCGATGGGGTACAATTTAATGCCTGCACTCCGTTTTAGGCAAATTTTAATAGGGCTTATTTTCGGGGGAGGGCTTATTTTGGACCAATGTCCAAAATCTGGGGTAGGGCTTATTTTCGGGGTAGGTCTAATTAGAGAGAGAGAGCGCACTTCTATACTCTTTTGTTCCTCTATTCACATTGAGGTTCTATAGAAGTGCTGCAACGTTTACCTCAACAAAAGGGTCACATTTTTGGTGATGTGTGTGAGTGTGTGTATATATATATATATATATATATATATATATACACACACACACACACACACACACAGACATAACTATAATTTGTTCTGCGAAGAAGCTTACCTTGAGAGGAAACTTTCCAGTGACCTTGTTTTCTCTTCTTTCTTACATGTAATCCCATCCCTTTTTTGTTTTTCCATTTCTTTGATTCTGGACTGGAATGTATCAACGATGTCAAAAACTGATTTCATCGCAATAGGAACCTCATAGTATTGCTGTGTGATACAAAGAAACAAATAACATGTCATAATCTATACATATATTATTTTCACTCACAAGTTAAATAGCAATATGATCCAGGGCCTTCACATTTTTGTAGTTTAGTGTAATATCTCTATCACACTAACACCCTTATCACAAACATACACACACTCTCTCTCACACACACAAACACACACAAGTCATAGTCTGGGAAAACCCTGGTCTCTCGGGTTGCGGAGACGGTGCTAGGGTTGCAGAGTTGGGTAGGCACACACTGTGTTTTTTTCCTGTGTCCTTGCCTCTCTGTGATAGGGTTACCAACAGTTGAAACCATATTGAACACCCAAGCTCAGATTTCTGTATGAAAGGGGTATTGTACATTAATTAAAAATCTACCTTTCCTATAGTGTTGAGAATCTGTATTAGGTGCTTACTTTCCCAAGGATTCCAGTGTCGGATCTAATCTCAGTTTACTTCCCATGCTAGCTGGGGGTGTGGTATAGGGTTCCGGCACCCGCTAGCTGGTAATATATTTATATTGGAGAGAGATAAAGAGGGATATGTTACTGTTATCATAACAAGAAAAGTAACGCATTGTAGTTGACTCCGTACTACAATATACACATTTTCTGTCCACTTTTTATTTTATATTTTATTAACATAATTCCCACATTGCTTTGTGCCCTTTTCATTTTTTTTCCGTGCAACCATTTCAGTAATGTTTTTTTGAATTGTTGCTACAGTATGACAAAATTCACCTTTTTCTCTTTCTTGACATTTAGAAAGTAGTTTGCTGCTATTAAAATATATAACATACTGTTCAATGTGGGTTGGTTGGTTTGACCTTGCAAAGTTTGGGCCTATAGACAACCATTTCCACTTACTTACCAAATATTTTTTTTTTAATCTTTTTTAGGAATTTAAAACAGAGAGTCTTTTATTAGAGGATAGGTACAGTAAGCCATCTATGTCATGCTACGTGCTAAGTGAAAACATAATTCCAGTTGCTAACTACCGGACTCGCAAACACATGATTCATAGTGTTCATTTTTAGAACCTTGTATGACTTCCCTATCTGGGGGACCTTGCATGACTTCCCTATCTGGGGGACCTTGCATGACTTCCCTATCTGGACAATAACATTTTATCTAAATTAACAGTGAAGTAAATTGTGTTTGTCACATAACATTAATGACTTCAACACCAACAAACAACATTTTTAAAACCAGATTCCCCTAATAGTTGTGCAGAAAAATGAAATGGAAAATTCCTTACCTTAACCCTCATATCTAAATCTGTTAGCACCATGAAGAAATCATTGTAGGTCATACCATATTCTTTCCTTAATTCCGTTATGAGTTCATGGTCCAGCAAATCATCATCTCCAATTACTTTCATTGGCTTTTCATTTTCTTGAATAGAAATATAGAAATTAGATAAACAGATCTTCCCCAGCACATCTAGATGGTCCTACTTCAAGAGACATGCCTAAAAGTCTTCTTCAGGGGCATCTTTCACAAACTAGGCAAGGCAAAATGTGCAAGTACTGTATCACAATAAAGTTCAACTCCAATGTAAAGTTGCATCCTGTTATTATGACACAGGTATGTAAAAATTAAATATAAACACTTCAGTTGCTCATATACATTGACCAACTCTGAGTAGCTCAGCAATATACAGCCATTGCTGTATATGAATGTCAAGTATTTGACTTAACTATCACTTTAAACATTGTGGTGAGAGTGAGGAGTCTATTTAGTAATCCTTGGCAACACAGTGGCGAGAGATATAAAGTACCAGCCAATCAGCTCATATCTACCAGGTTACAGGCTGGGTTTGAAAAATAACAGGAGGTTCTTTTCCTATTTGCAAGGCTAAGCAAAGAGACACCATAAAGAGGAAATGGTGTCCCATCTACTAAACACTACTAGTACAATCAGTGAAAAGTAGTAGGGTTCTTCTAAGAGTCTAAGCAATGGGCAGTATCAATATCCATGCTGCTACTTGTCACTGGTATACTGCCTCCCTACTTAGTGGAAAAATAGTAAAATACCATTAGACCAGTGGTTGTTGCAGAAGAGGGGCTGCAGCACAGTTCAAAATTCAAATAGAGGAGCCACACCAACTGCCAGTGAGTCAGTTTAGAATGGCAGTTGGTGGCAGCTGTGTGACCCCCCTATTTGAATTTTTTTTTTTTTTTTTTATTGTGTAATTTTTATTTGAAATTTGTACAACTTACATAACCATGTTCAAAGGGCATAATAATGGTGGCGGTACATAAATGTAAAGTAGAGAAGGGTACAATTAGACATTATCAGCTCTGGGTGCATACAAAGGGGTAATAGACAGCTGAGCAAAGGTCGCAATAGCACATAGAATAACACTCCGTACTTAGGATAGATATACATATTCAATATAAACCCGAAGGCGCCATTCAGGTAAACATTCAAGGAGAGGAGTGTCGGAGGTAAGAGCTGTACATATATCAATGCAAGTGCACCCAGACATTTAGGATAAATAAATAAAAAAAAAACACCACAGTAAAGTATCGTAATGACATCAGGATATAGAAAAAGGAAAAGAATAAAGTAATATTATGCCCCTCCGGATACTTGACTAGATTCTAAATATGAAAACAAACCTCTCCAACCTCCCACTAGACCCAAAATAAACCTCCCCATAACCCCCCACCCTGTATGACCTAACCCCAACTCTAGGTATACCTGGATCCCGACCAACTAACTAAGCTAACTAACTCTAATATCTACCCCACTAACTGCAATATACTATAAGGGGGAGTAAATCAGTGGCCTTTAGCTAACGCGTGTTAAGCTAATCCTTGCCAAAAAACTAATTTACCCCGACCACCCACCCAATTAACTAACTAACGAGGATTATAGATCGGAGAACTGACAGGGGCTATATTAATGGCTCTTGATCGGATATGAGAAGTCTTGCTAGGATTAATAGACATCCCAATATAAGAGATAATAACATGTATAGAAATATAGTAATATAGCAAGAAAGAGACCTTATAGGAAGGTAAAAAAAATGCCATGTTCAACAACTCTTGGAATAGTAAGGACAGATAGATTACTTGGATATACATGTGACAGAATATATATTTCACAAGCGGAAATCAATAACAGATATAAAATAGGACATAATCCAAGATAGATCAAGTGAAAGTGTCAGTCTGACCAAAGTACATAGATGAAGTTAGCGCTCCCCCCCCCTCCCCCTCCCCAGGCAGACGAGGTCTTGCAGTAGTCTCGTTGGCACGTGGGTGAGGCGTGAAGAAATATACAAAATCAGAACAGGGACAGGATCTTTGTGTTGAGTAGCAGAAAACTGCATGCCTGAGGCGCGACAGTCGCGTATTCGTGTCCATAGTGCAGGTCGTCACAAGATGAGACATAAGGAGGGCCCCGGCACTATAATAGGATCTTTGTATGCAGTCCATATTGCCGGTGTCCCCGGCCTGGAGCGTATTAAGATCCATAGCAACTGGGTAGAATCCCTCAGTGGGATGGCATACAATCTCACACCTGTGGGTAATCTTTGGTGTAGCTAGATGCAAAGGGCAGGCAGGCTCAGGGTATTGTATGGTGTCAGCTAAGGCAACAGATGAAGCCCCCTGCGTGGACCCCACAGCTACTTGATGACAGGGAAGTAGAGCAACATCCCCATTTCCAACAAGCACAGGAGCTTTAGGAGATGTATGAGGAGGCAAGGTGACAGCCTGCAAATCAAATCTGTCCATCATCCTTTTTGTAGATGCAGAGATAGCCTGCAGGATGGTTTGTAGTGAATCAGCCATGGCCACTGAAGAACCAGCACAGTAAAAGGTTCAGCCCTCTATTCAGAGTGACGGGGCTAGCACATCGCCACTCAAGAGATGTCTGTAGATTGCGGATAATATGTGGAGCTAGAACCAGCAGGGTTAACAGTGTCTTTGCACAGCAGATTCACCGCATAGGAGGATCCAGACAGATAGCTCCCAAGATGGCCACCGGAGCTCCAGGCAGGGCACACGAAGCAACCCGGAAATAGCTAGGGGTCCAAGATAGGGCTCGACAACGCTCCCCCACGCGCCGGTCACCAGCCGTAGTGGTAGTCCTCAGGCAGGATAGGTCGTCCCAGTCACCCCTGCCGCCACATCCGCCCGGTACCAATACAAGTTCAACAGGCAAGCAGAGAGAAGACCGGAGGCAAGATGGCGCCCGGGATCCCAGAGCGCGGCAGGCCCAGCACGGCGGATTGGCACCCGGAGGATTCACAGGAGATCAGCCGGTGATGCAGGAGACACAGGAGAGGCTCCGGAGGGTAAGGGGGTAGGAGGAGATATACCACGGTCCCTGGGGAAGGATCAGTAACAGGATTTCTGAGGAGCTCTCCCCGGACACGTCCTCTCACGGGTCAAGCCAAATCACGCCCCTCCCCCTATTTGAATTTTTAACTGTTCTGCTGCCCCACCCCTGGCACCGCCACTACATTAGACCATGACACAACTCCCCATAATTGGTGGGTTTCAGATTTTTTTTTTCTTAATTGCCCACCAAACCATTTCAAATTCTTTAAGAGCTTTTCCTGAAATAAAAAAGTTCATCCCAAACTTCTACGAAGGTCATAATTACATAACTTAGTAAGAAATGAGGCCACCACACAAAATGCCCCCATTGTAATGCACCACCGTGAAATATACATATCATAAAAAGATGTCATACATATCATACATATCCTAAAAAGATGCATTGCACTGCAGTATTAATAGAAATTATTAAAAGTTATAGAAGAATTACAATTTCCTTCATTTCTGAACAGATATAATCATATTGATCACACATCCAATTAAAAGCATCTAACTTTAGCAAGGTGAATAAAAGGAATATACTGTAATTCATATATTGCATAGTTTCTATGGCAATATGATGATATTGCAGCTTGTTCAAAGAACTTTGAACTTAAATAGTACAGACAGAAAACATGCTTAGACATCTGTTCCACCCTTCTGGGTCTCATTAGTCTGAAACAGGAATTATTAGACATCTGAATAATAAAAATAACACACTTAAATGTAAAAAAGGCACAGTGAGACCACAATCTCTCATCAAAGTGTTCCGTTAACATGTTATTGGATATTATTAAATCGTTGTATATGAAACAGTCCGAAAAAAAAAATTTAAAAACTGTGCAAGATATATACTGTATTCTATAGGAAAAATATTGTCCATATTGTGACTTCTAGTGAATGTAATCATTCTTATTGTGTAAAGTTTATGCCAGCAATTTTTTAAAAGCATAGTTATGTGAAAATACCCCCTGAAGAATGTGGCTTTAATGCCATGAGTCCTGTATTCTTCCACCACAGTTTATTACTCAACGCAATTTTATTTCTATCATATAAATTGCTCTAGATCAGCGGTTCTCAAACTGTGGGTCCTGACCTTCTCAGCATGGGTTCTCGACTCCATGTTGCTGACCATCAGGCTGATGACTTTTCTAATCTCAGTCAGTGATTCAAGGAGTCTGAGCAATCTGTTGAATTGTCTGTTATGTTAGACTTCTCCCATCACTCTGTGCCTCCACAATGCTGCCATGTATGTGCTGCCTGCTGCCTACACATGTGATGTGATGACCTTCTGCAGTAACTTGCTGGGGTCCTGTCAAAATAGTTTGAGGAACCCTGCTCTAGATGACCTAGTATAATGTTTTTGGTGTGACAGTGACTTACACTTAGCCCTACTATGGGGTAATCCAGAACGGATGAGCAAATTAGCAGATAGATGCTGCACCGCTAGAGTGAAATCTCGCCTTTGCGAATTAATGTGTTCCCATGAGGGAGAAAATGCTCTGTTCCTGGTCTTCCCTGGTAATGTATGATTGCCGTCACCTGTGGGGAGCTAGGTAATCAATAAGGAAGGTGTTTCACCACAGGTGATGGCAATCATACATTACCAGGGAATTCCAGGTACCAGTGACGTAACTCTGGGAGGCAATGGAGTACTCTGCCTCCGGGCTCTTGCTCCCAAGGGGGCACCTCTACTTCCCTGCAAGTTTGAATGTGTTAATTGAAAACCATTGACAGCTTCCTTGGCTGACTCCCCCTCCGAACAGGACCAGAGACATCATACTCTCTTTATTTAAAACATAATATCCATAACATACATTCACACACACATACATATATATATATATATATATATATATATATATATAGAAATCTGGAAAGACCGCACTCTCACCCAACAAAGCAACAATTGGGGTGCCCAGCAAAGGTGCATGCAAGTGCATGTACCCAACAAATAGTCCGGGATCCACACTCAGTGTGGAAGCAGAGCACTCTCCAAAATCACAAATCAGCCTTGTGATTTATATAAAAGAAGATTTTAATCCAATAGGTGCAATGAGGTAATATACTCAATAGTAAGTATGCTCCGACGTTTCGGTCCCAACATGGACCTTTATCAAGGAGCGTTTTCTATTGCATTCGCATTCAGTCAACGGCGTGGGTATCAGCCTGGTGCTGACCCTAGCCTGCACCAGGCTGATACCCACGCCGTTGACTGAATGCGAATGCAATAGAAAACGCTCCTTGATAAAGGTCCATGTTGGGACCGAAACGTCGGAGCATACTTACTATTGAGTATATTACCTCATTGCACCTATTGGATTAAAATCTTCTTTTATATAAATCACAAGGCTGATTTGTGATTTTGGAGAGTGCTCTGCTTCCACACTGAGTGTGGATCCCGGACTATATATATATATATATATATATATATGGTTGTGTGTGGGTGTGTGTGTGTGTGTGTGTGTGGGAGGAGGGCACCAATATTTATCTTGCCTCCAGGCAACTGGGACGAACTTATGCCACTGCCAGGAACAGAGCGTTTTCTCTATCATGGGGCCTTATTTTGGTTCATTCTTTCTGACAAAATCCTTCTTAGATGGGCAAAACCATGTGCACTGCAGGTGGGGCAGGTGTTACTTGTGCAGAGAGAATTAGATTTGGGTGGGGTTTTACTTCAAAGTGAGATCTATATTGCAGTGTAAAAATAAAGCAGTCAGTATTTTCCCTGCACAGAAACAAAATTACTCACCCAAATCTAATTCTCTCTGCACATGTTACATCTGCCCCCCTGCAGTGCACATGGTTTTGTCCATCTAAGAAGGATTTTGTCAGAAAGAATGAACCAAAATAAGGCCCATGGAGAGGGTCAGGTAGGCAAGTATGCTTTGGACAAGGTTGAGTTGTATCTTTAACTCCCTACAAAGCATCCAGATTTTTTCTACACATCCTGGCAGGAGGCAGACATCAGATCTGGGCTTATATTATAAATGGGGTGTAATAATATTTTCTATGGAAAAACACGTGTAGGAGTACAAATAATGACATCCTAAATAACAAAATTCACAAAAATGCTAAATGAAATGATGACAGCACATACTGTAAGTCACATTAATCTCTCTTCCTTGGCCAAGGAAACACAATTTTCAACATTAAATTAATCACAACTGGCTGGAAGGCTTATCAGCAATACACTGTAGCTCTTCAAAGTGTATCAGGATTGGATTGTATCTAAACAATGCATGATCTGCTCTCATTCTACCCTGCGGCTCCTTTTAAAGCAAAATAGGACTCACAGCTGCAAAACTTCCTTGCCAATTGCAATCATTATTAAACACTGATAAATTTGAGCTCTATTTGCAAGTAAAAAGGAATATTAACTAAAAAAAAAGAGTTGATCGATAAGTCATTAGTATTACAGACAATTCAGCAAATGGGTGCAAAGAATCTGTTTGAAGACACTGTAAAAAAACGTAACCCTTTATCACCCATTGGGGCAGATGTATTAAGCCTTAACAAGAGATAAATGCAAGTGTGATAATAAGGAGAGATAAATGTCCAGCCAATCACCTGCTAACTGCCATGTTACAGGCTGTGTTTGAAAAAAGTCAGAAAGGAGCTGATTGGCTGGACGTTCATCTCTTCTTATCACACTTGAATTTATCTCTTGTTAAGGCTTAATACATCTGCCCCATTGTATGTTTCTGGTGTGATGACGCTGATAAAGTAGTTGAATGAGACCCTAACTAACCACCCTAAAATATCGTTTGGTTATTTCTTCAGTTTTCATATTTTGCTATATCGAGCATAAACTCACCATCGGGTATCCCCTTGGCCCACCCTGTCTGTTGATACACTTAAATACAAACTTACTTTTAAACCTTATCTAGAACTTAACCTAAAATAAAGACACAACACAAAGTGCTGGCGTTTCAAAACAGAATGTCAAATTTATTTTGACAATTAACTAAGACTATGAATGGTGGCGGCACTAAAGAATGGTCATTATAGGAAAGGTGGGGTTAAAGATCAATTAAGCATACATACAACGCTGGATGACCACTCTCCCTGGTCAGCCACCAGGCCTGGTGGTGACGGCCATCCCCCGGGCAGAAGCGTGGCCCATGACAATCGGTGTCGAGGGAGAGTGCACCCCCACTACCTACACACATACAGAGTTCTTAAAGAATGACCGTTCTTTACCGCCGCCGAAGAGGAAGAGAAATAGGGAAGGGTGGGTGGGGCTTCTTGGACAGAGGGTGATCACTCTAAACTCGTGATCATTCCTACCCTGTCTAAACCCTCCCCCTGCTCTGAAAGGCCTTGTGCCCATCCTCATTAGCATAGCATGTGACCAACAGCAGAGTGTACCCTGTGAGAACCCTCAATGGTTTATGTCACCTCAGGCTTATTCAGCCTTCTGTGTTTCTAAAGCATTGTAGCTCATAGACCAAAACATTGTAACTCATTCTAAATTCACTATTTGGATACTGTAGCATCTTCTGGAAAATGTTCACAGTAATTTTGTACATGTTCTTCCTGTTCCCTACTGTGGCTTCTGTTTCGTCCTTTTTTGATTAGACTGCAAGCCTTGAAAAAGGTCCTTGTTGGACCGAAAAGTCGGCAGCAGCAGCAGCAATTTTCTCAATATGTACAAAGTCTGGTGAGTGCTATTCTTTCCCCATTTGGGGTTAATACACTGTAGCAGAAGCATTGGCACACACCGGTGCCTCTGGATGGCACTCCAGCATTTGACCCCATTTAAATGAGAGTGCAGGTTTGTGTGTGTTTATATACCCCAGTTCTTAATACTGTGTATTGCCCCCTTTAACATCAATGACAGCTCAGTGGCAAACACAGGTCACCACATAGTCAGCACAGCCCCTCCATAGTTAGATAGCACAGACCCCATTGTCAGCATAGCCCCCATAGTCAGCACAGCCCCCCATAGATACAGTAGATAGCACAGATCCCCATAATCAGCATAGCCCCTCATATACAGAACAACCCCTGATCTGAGACCCCCCCTCAAGCACAGCCCCCTCCCCCATAGGCAGACATGTCAGACATATTCAGAATTTTAATAAGTCTGATATGTCTGCCTATGAGGGGGTAACCTGAATATGTGTGACATGTCTGCCTATGGGGGGGGGGGGCTGAAACACCCCTCCAGCACCCCCACCCACCCAATAGGAATACGTCACATTCAGAGATCCCCTCCAGCCTTACCCACACACACAGTTGTCACAATCTAGCATAATGTAGACATCGCAGATTCGCAGTCACAAGCCTTCAAATGCCTCCTTATTGTGCATCTTGAAACAACCACACCACAAGTTATTTGTGGATTTTTCTTTGCATCCCGAACAATTTTCCTGCCAGTTGTGGCTGAAATTTTTCTTGGTCTACCTGAAAGTGATTTGGTTTCCACAGAATCCCTAATTTTCCACTTCTTAATTAGAGTTTGAACACTGCTGATTGGCATTCTCAATTGCTTGGATATCTTTTTATATCCTTTTCCAGTTCAATTACCTTTTCCTGCAGATCCTTTGACAATTATTTTGCTTTCCCCATGACTCAGAATCCAGACACTGGATGAAAGATGCAAGGGAGTTTCAGGAGACCAGAATCTCACTGACCTTTTATACACACACACTGATTACAAGCAAACAGATCACAGGTGAGGATCGTTACCTTTAGTAGCCATTCAAACCCGTTTGTGTCAACTTGTGTGCATGTTATCAGGCCAAAATCTCCAGGGTATGTAAACTTTTGGGTCGTTTGGGTAGTTTCTGTTGTCATTATGATTTAAAATGAGTAAACGCAGTTGTTTGACAATAAATGGCTTCACCCAACCACTAACCATGAGTGAAAGAAAAGTTATCATTCATATTCTCTGACAAATGGCCAGAAAATCACAAATTCTGCTAGGGTATGTAAACTTATGAGCACAACTGTATATCAACCCTAAAGCTCTGTGTAAAAATTCTCTTGGTTTCCAGAAATTCTATCTAGAGCTGTGGCAGGCTCTTTTTCACGTGCAGCAGTTGTGTTGAATATAATTTAATTTAACACCATTTACAATTATTTTTTGAACAGTGCAGGATATAGGAGTGTTGTTGCACCCTTGTGATCCACCACTCTCTATCCCCATCAATGCCAAATATATCTAACTTTTTAATAAATATTATTGCCAGTTTGCTGAGCTGTGGAGATAGGCTACTACCTGTAACAAAGGAAGGGGGGAGTGTTACCCTGGCCACCCCAGCAGACCCGGGCACAGGTGAAAAGTAGCCCCCCCCCCCCCCCCCTCGATGCCAGTGGTCATCTGGGATGCTATAAAAGTGTTCTAGCCTAACGGCACCCAAATCCTCAATCAGACCCTGGACATAAATCCCATCAGAAAGCTTTGTGAAATAACACAGGAACAAGTTGGACAACACAGATAAAGAATGTTCAGCTAGAGGAATGTTTTAGTGCACTGCAGCCAAGCAACTGAACTAAAAGATAAGATGCTTTTATTTGGAAATAACTAGGAATGATTTATACAGATACAGTATCTATCAAAACAAATGAGGAAGGGAAAAGTATGTCTTGTGTCTTCTCCTGTATTTCCTATTAAACAATAAGTATGATTGCCACACGATTAAATTTTTTAACAGTTTCTTATATAGCGCACACATATTCCTCATCGCTTTACAGAGAATATATGAACACTCACATCAGTCCCTGCCCCAGTGGAGCTCACAATCTATTCCCTACCACATGTACACGCACACAGACATTCTGGGGTTAATTTGTTGTTAGCCAATTAGCCTACCAGTATATTTTTGGAATGTGGGAGTAAACCGGAGCACCCGAAGGATACCCACGCAAGTACGGTGAAAATATACAAACTCCGCACAGTTAGGGCCATGGTGGGAATCAAACCCCTGACCTCAGCACTGTGAGGCGGTAATGCTTCCATACTGTCCCGATCAAGCTTCCACAGATCTGGCAATTGGGTGGTTGGTTACAGAAGCTTTGGTGCAGTGACCTCACATATATTCTAATATAGTCCTCAGGTGAACACTTACAATCTTTTAATAAATATCTGCACACTGTAAATATATGGCAATGATGGGCCAATTTGGAAACAATACATTGGCTTATCATATTAGTGCATGTTAGATCAGTATTATATCTACCTCCCAGGGCTCTACCTTGGGGTTCGGGCACCCCTAGCAAAGTGAAGAATGTTCTAAAACACTAATCTTATGCCACCATAAATTACCAACCAATAATGTACCAACCAATCAGCTCCTAACTGCCACATTACAGACTGTGTTTGAAAAATGACAGGAGCTCTTTGTTTTTTTTTTCTCACTCCAACACCTCAGGCAAAGGGGACCAAGCCCCATTTTCATCACTATTGGGGGCATAACTATCTCTCTGTGAGCTGCTGGCCACACCTCTCTGTCTCCAGAAATCGATGCTGTGGGCTCACGGACAGCATCTATGCCAGGCAGCAGTAGGGACAGGGGGGTCTCCCAACTGCCCCCCTCCCCCCAACATGGGACACTGCTAGCCCAGGGTGTGACTGTCCCAAAACAACTGGACTGTCCTGCTAATATTGGGACAGTTGGGTGGTATGCTTAGTACAGTACATCTGCTTCTTTTTGTGAGACAGGCTATGATATCTCTGCTATAGTATATGACGATCTTAGGCTCTGTAAACACATTTATTATTTAATAATTAGCATCATTTTTTTGTTATTTTTTTTCAAGTCAATTTCAGCATTGACTGTAAAACACAGAAGCATTAGCATTAATGTCTGACATGCCCCTTATGTGACAACAGACCCCTCCAAATACCCCTGTATACGCCATCAGACCACTCCACATGGCAGAGAGGGGTGATGGTGTCCAGGAAGATGAAAATGTCTAGCTACAGCTGTGATAATAGGGCATGTTATTGGTTATATGCAGCTGCAGCTGTGACTCACTGAGTTACGGCTTCTGCTAGCCAGACATACCACAAGCTATGTGCATAGATTTTAAAAGTTCTGTCAGACATAATTGCTGTTAAAACAGTATTTGGGCATAGACATTGTTTAGGTAGCGGGACTCATTAAGAGTACTGTGGCCAAAATCAAAGCCGTAAAACTTTATAAATAACATAGATGCCAAATAATGCTATACATAAGTTAATAAAAAAATATTAGGTACAAAAAGTCACTAGTATAACCTTGAGCATTTGGACACAGCGTTCTCTTTTTATAGTTCCTGCTTGAAACATAAATTGAAAGTGGTGTTTTAACAAGAGTACAATTATATTGAGAGTGGTAATAAAATTGGGGTAGGAAAATGACACATCAGAGTCATTTACATGTACTTTGCAGAACAATACACTAAATGCATTTTAAGGTATGAAAACATTTTTGCTTTAACAATCAAAACTTTAACTGTTCAAAAAATCTAGCTGGGGGATTAAGGAGCAGATGTATTAAGCCTAGATAAGTGATAAAGTGGAAGGTGATAACACAGCAGCCAGTCAGCTCCTAACTATCATTTTCAAACCTAACCATTAATTTGACAGTTAGGAGCTGATTGGTGTGTTACCACCTTCTACTTTATAACTCCACCAGGCTTAATAGCTGTTCCCCTTAGAGTAGGGGTGGGCAACATACTGCCCGTGAAATGATCCTACTTGGTCCCCGCCAGGTAGCGTTGACAAGCGGCCCGCTACAGCATCCGGCACTGCTAAGGAAAACCTTGTTATTGTCACAGCGGGGCGGCTGGCCGGGATTTCTGTAGTCAAACTCTGGATGGGACCGGAGCCAAAGCGCGAGAGTGGATCCCAGCGGCACACCATTTAATCTCCACTCTAACGCTTTGGCTCCGCCTCAATGCCGCCCAGCGTTTGACCTAGGGATGACCATCGTTGCCTTTGCCATCGATGGCAAAAGTGCAACCGGCCATCGATGGTGCATATCTATGCAATGGATGACCAGCAATGTTTTTACATATTTATGGTCATCCATTGTCTTTGACTGATTGACCTGTGGGCCAATCAGAATATGGGGCGGGGCTTCACAGGTGCCAGGGGCGGAGCTATGTTCAGTGTTCCGGCACCTTGGGGAAAAAGCAAAAACAAAACTATTCCCTTAAGCTTGACATCGGTGTGGGAAACCATCTGGTTCTCCCCCATCGATGTAAAAACTATTCGACCTCGGCCATAAACCATCAATGTTTTCTAAACATCAATGGTCGATGGCCATCCCTAGTTTGCCCTCAGAAAGGAAATCCCTGCTGACTGCGCCACTGACGTGAACTAGGTGGTTCCTTAGTAGCGCATTTTAAAAAAGGGATAACATCCCACCCACCATGTCTGCAGGAGAAAAGACGGCATTAGGCCATTCCAGGTATTTGTTTCAGACCTGCTGAGGGCGGCAAAGTTTTTCTATCCTGTCTTTTCACCATCAGACAAATTTGTAAGGCTCCATTATATAAATGCTTAACTTCATACAAACTGTTGTTGCTGATGCCTTGTTTCATTAAATGTACTCCTCTGGGGAAAAAAACTGTGCTGGGGGAAGGATGAAAGGCTGCAAACTCTGCCAGGAGGAAAGGGGGTGTGGGCATGGTAGAAGCCGCTGTGTTAAAGTGAAAGGGGGTAGAAGCTGCTATTGGGGGAGGGGAGGATAGTAGAAGCTGCTATCTGGGTCCAAGGGAAAGGTAAGGGAGGGGAACTGGTATGTGTGCCCAGGGAGAGAGAGTAGATGCAAATATGATTGATGACCGCATGATACAGGATGCTGTTTTCAGCGCTGTTTTTTTTTTTTTTTGTTACTGGATTATGGCATGTGAATTTTAGCTCATATATTGTGTGGCATCATGTGAAATTTGGCACAATCCGGGTGGAATAATGTGAATTTGGGCTCAATCCGGGTGACATAATGTGAATTTGGGCTCAATCCAGGTGGCATATTTTGTATTTTGGCTCAATCTGGGTGGAATAACATGCATTCGGATCAGTCCGTGTGAGTTTTGGTTTATTCCGTGTGGCGTAATGTGATTTTGGCATATTCTGTGTGAATTTTCGCTCTTTTGGGGGTCTACTATTGTGTTGCATAATGTGTATAAGGCTGCCGGGGAACTTCAGCAGCCAAAATATGAATCTCTTCACCATTGGGAAATACGAATCCTGAGAATACTGCAGTTTAGTACTGTAATTTAGCCGTAATCTCAGTTTGTGTTTTCGGCCCGATTACGGCCAGTTGTGTTTGTACCCATTGGTACCCAGGATAGACTGTAATTGAGAATGTTAGTACATTTACCCTGTAGACTCAATGCCAGGTTGAGTTGCTGCACTTCACTGGACCTACACGATACTAGGTACTTAGGGCGGGCTGTTTTAATATACATCGCCACCCCTCGCCACCCGGCCGCCATGATGTCAGCGCATATGTACTAACATATGCGGCTGGCATTGCGGTGCAGTGACGGAGGCCCCCCACGATACCTATAATGTGGTTTGTGGGGGATCTCCGTCACCACCAGGGCTCTGCGGCGTCCCCGGCATCTCCTCCTCCCCCTGAAGCCGGAAGGACATCCCCGGCTGTGACATGCTGCTGGGGGAGGAGGAGCAGCACGGAGGACAGGGGAGGTGGGTGCGGACGGTGGGCAGCGGGCAGCGGGCGGCCCAAAGGTGGCGATACCGCCGAAGATGGTGCAGCCGGGTTTTAGTAAATTTGAAAATGCAGTAAAACGGGGGTTTTACCGGATTTTCGTCAACTTATTACATGACTTCTGGCACTTTGATTTACTATAAATGGGCTGGTATACATACTGTAGCAAGTCCATGGTCCATGACTTAAAATGATATAAATACAAGTTATTGAACATATTATGCTCATATTGAACAAATCATGCCCATAAGGGTAAATAATGCAAATTTCCCTATTTTGACTTTGACTTAAACTATTATAAAACATAAACTATTATAAAACATACTTTATAATGAATATATATATATGTATATGTATATCTATATACATACACACATATGCATACTTTTGACTAGCTAATAATAAGCATGCTAATATATATATATATATACAGATGTAGCGGGATTCATCTTTGCAGGGGATGGCGATGGCGTCGCCATCCCCTGCCCCGCCGCCATCTGTATGCCGGAAGGGGACGCGTGCGCAAGAGGTGCGCGCGCGTCCCCTTCTGACGGTGCTGCCCTCGGTCGCCCGGTGCCCGCTGCCCCGTCACCCGGATACTGTGACGCGGATCGCCAGCAAGGATAAGACCGGATTCATCTGTGTATATATATATATATATATATATATATATATATATATATATATATATATATATATATATATATATTACCATATATACTCGAGTATAAGCCTACTTTTTCAGAACAATTTTTATGCTGAAAAAGCCCCCCTCGGCTTATACTCGAGTGAGGGTCCCACTATATATATATATATATGGAATAAACTTACCTGATTTTCATGAAGACTCCTGAGTGCCGCATATTTCTTCCTCTGTATATGGACATACCGTTCAATGAAGGCACCTGAGCATTTGGTTCAAGCTGAACATTGGGAGTGCCGGATACCGTGACTATCTATCTATATATATATATATATATATATATATATATATATATATATATATATATATATAGGTAGCAGACCAGGGGCTTATGGCAGAGCCCTTGGGAATGAGGCGGCACTCCACGGGTTTTTGTAGAAATCAAAAGTTTTTAATGTAGTTAGAGTCTATACATTGTGGTTGTCAACGTTTCAAGGCCGTGTCGGCCTTTTTATCAGGACGTGCAATGGTGTGCATAAAGTGCCAGTGCATATATATATTTATATATAAATCCAACAACGTTCTGGAGTTAACATACATCATTCCAATGACTCATCTGACTTAATAGACACTGTCTAATACATGACTGATTTAAACTCCCCCACGGCCTAGATGTGGTATACAGCTTGGGATTCAATGTGTGCATCATCAGCCACATTGGTAACAGCACATTTTCCATTTGACGCACTGGGACACAAAATTTCTACACAACAATTACAAAATTCTTGGTGACTTAACTCTTTATTTTCCAAATTAATGTTTTTGTCTACCACCTTATAAATAATAATATTCTCCAACGGCGATTAAAGAAATGAAAAATCATGTGTCATACTAATTTTTTTGTGTATTGTAATTTAAGATGAGATTTATGTTGATTTTACATCTTTTGAACTTGTCACCAGGGGATACATTAATGTGAGTGTAACCAATATTTAGTATGGGATGAAAGTACATGCATTAACAAAGCAATACTATACACAATAATAACCATTGTTTGAAACATCTTAATCTATTAATATTAATCTACCAAAAATCTATTTAAAAATGAAAAATAATATTTCTAGATAACAAATATGTATTTTTTTATGAAAAAACATTTTCTTTTACATTTCATGCAGTGGAAACAAATATTAGTTTCATCCCATTATCATACGTCTATATGATACAAATCCAAAAAATTAAATTTCAGGTCATATCAGTTGCCTTATGCGGTTTATACTTCTAAGCAGAAAATTCCCCAATGGCAATCTCTGACTCATCGATTCCGATCATTTTGGGGTCATAATTGATGAATCAAGCATTTCCAACATGTTGGATTTTGCCTATTGCGTATGAAACTCCAGTAAATTACCATTACTAATAGCATCGAAAATCCGTGTGAGTTTGGATCACTTTCCCTTCAGATCTGTCTACCCATTTGTTTTAAAATGAAGGTAATGCTGAGTACACACTAGATGACACTGCAGACTATACAATGCCATCAACAATTTCCATTTTCTTCCCTGGAACTCCTAGACAAACGATATGGTGCATATACACTGAGCGATTTTACAAAAGATATTGTCAGTGGTCACATGAAGGAGTAAAGCTGTGGTTGACGATATCCTCAGATTGAGCTGCATGTACAGATGACAGAGGACATTACTAACCACTCGCGGTAGCCCGCATCGTTAACGATATAGTGCGTTTATCACTTGATGATAAACACAAAAATGTTTTTATGATGCTATCGCTATCGTGTATATCATTTTTAAAATGTCATTTAGTGTGTACACATTTTAAGAAAGGATCAAAGACAGCAAATGCAGATGCAGGATTTCTTGAAGGAGAAGAATGTTTGAACAAGGCATAGCGAGCCAACTCCGAGTGTGTGTTGAACACATAAAAAGCTCTGAGGACAGCTAGACAAGACAGAGACAAAGCTCTCCATCCCACAACACATCTACAGCAAGAGATGCCATGACCCCATACAGTACTGCACACACTGATGCACGAGAGGTGCCTGTAGTTTTGTCAAACTGCCTATCCTAGGACCCTGAGCGCAGGAGGTCAGATGAGCTTATGCTGAACTCAGGGGCATTTAAACAGAGGAGGGGCATGTGTGGGTCCCCTCCTCTTCACAATGTAGTAGACTCTGGCATTGTGTGGACAGATCTCCAGTATCCTACCCACTTCAGTGATGGTGTGGCCACATAGAACTGGCCACACCATAACTGCTTCTCCTATTCTTTCAATTGGCCCATGATATTTTTTCAGCCCTAGCACATGTTGGCTCATTACGGCCCTGAGTAGCTCTTACCTGATGATAAGTCGCTATCAAGATCCTATGTCCTAAACCCTCCTTCTGCCAAGATAAGGAGAAGCGCATAGTGTTTATGAAACGTTGATCAGAAAACAAAAACGTTCTGGTAAGCTGTAATAACTAACAGAAACACTGTGCCCTGACCCCAAAAAACATATGCAAAGTAAATTAGGAAGTAAGGATTGCCATTGACTATTGATGATTTAAAATCATTGATGGTCTATAGCCAATGTTAACTACTTATTCCATAGATGGGGGATAACCAGAAGATTTCCAGACATCAATGATACAATGCTATTAAATATTTGTTTTTCTTCAAGGTGTCGTACACGGCACCCAACTCCGCTCTTGACAACTATGAAGCCCCTCTCCTGGGTCCTGATTGGCCCACAATTCATGGAACACTAAAGCAGGGGCGACCATTGTTGGGTGAAAACATTGATGGTTCCCTTTAAAAGATGGTTTCACACCATCAATGTAACCCATCAATGGTTCCATCTATGGGTGACCCATCGATGGCTATCTCTACTAGGAAGAATATTCTTTTAATTTAAGTTAAGAACTCAAAGGGTTCATTTACTAAGATGGGAGTTCTATTGAAGATTAAATCAGATTATATTTCTTACTTACCTTCTAGAAGATAATACAATCTGATTGGTTGCTATATGCAACATCCCGACTTCAATAGAACTCCCATCTTAGTACATTTACCCCAAAGAGTTCTACTAACTTAATTAAGGCAAGTTTATAAAAGATCCATTTCTACTGACCAATTTAATCATTTTTATTATTAAAGATATATATTTAGAGAATAACCATTTCTTCAATGTACAAATAAGAATAATATAACAAATAATTATAAAACAAAATAGTAAAATGTAATAAAAAAAGATATAATGAATGCACTGACCACAGTTATAATATTTTAAAGAAAAGCAGAATTTGCCTTTCTCTGGAATAAAAACACATCACACAACTATTTTTAAAACACCGCAATGACGAGTTTACCGTAATACAGATGTACACTGGACCTTCACAACAAACCCATCAGTGTTCACAGGTAAACACACAGAACCCACATTCACGTCTATTTTGGGATTTGAAGACCTTTTACTGAAATGTCTCAGGATTTGGAACACATATTCTATGCCAGGTGCTTGAGGTATTAGAAAATGGTATTTAGATCATCTATGGAATTTTTTAATAATTTTACCATTAAAAGTAAAATTGGACATTGGCCACATAAAATTAATTTTATATGTAAAAGTCTTCCTTTATCCGCAGATAATTGACACTTCCCATAATGTTATGCTCATGTGTATCAGAAGTAAAAGAAGCCTAGCACAAATATACTCAATAAATACAATACAACAAGCATGGTTTGTGAAAGCGCAAACAAAAATAGATGACTCTATATCTATACTAATGATGTGATATTGACACATAAACAATTTAATGTAATTTGATATTAATGTGGCTGCAAAGCAGATCAAAATATATTTCCTGGCTTGCTGTTACAGTATATCTATAGAGTTAGATTTGTGTAAGTTATTTTGTTTCTGTGCAGGGTAAATACTGGCTGCATTATTTTTACACTGCAATTTAGATTTCAGTTTCAACACACCCCACCCAAATTTAACTCTCTGCACATGTTACATCTGCCCCACCTGCAGTGCACATGGCTTTGCCTATTTTCCAAACAAATTTGTACTGCAATCAGATCTGAATAAGGGCCATTATGGGGTAAATTTATTAAGACCCCCAACTAAGATCTAATGAAGATGGGATGTTGCATAGCAACCAATCAGATTTGATGGTACTTGTGTATTATCACGGCGCCCGTCTGTGCAACGTAGTTAGCTCGGTGGCTTGCTGCGCTCGCCACACTTTATAAGATCTACTTCCCGCCGACGTGGATAGTGGGGGTATGAACAGGTTGGAAGGATGCGTACCACTACAACTCGCCACGCTTCGGGATAGTGGTGGTGTGCTAAACGTGGATAGTGGGGGTCGTGCTAAATTGCATCATACGCGATCAAATTACATGCGATTTGCGTGCGATGTGATCCCCAGGCAGGGGTGCCGTGAAATTACACAAGTTCCATCGCACGCAAATCGCATGCGATGCGATTCGATCCTACTACGCTGAATAGGACAGTACGTTAAATACTTAATGGGTTCCGTGATAATACACAAGTACCGATTTGACTTCTTATATATTTAGTGCCTTCTAGAATACAATAGATAGAATCTGGTTGGTTGCTATGGTTAACATCAGATTTTCATTAGAACTCCCATGTTAGTACATTTACCTCTATGAAAGAAATCTGGTTTGTTAAAGATTAAATTCTAATGGGAAATGTATCATGCCTTGAATATAAATAAAGCGGAGAGAGATAAAGTACCAGCCAATCAGCTTCTAGCTGTCATTTTTGTCAAACACAGCCCATTTAATGGCATATAGGAGCTGACTGGATGGCACTTTACCTTTCTCCAAGCATTAATAAATCTAGGCCTTTTACCTCTCCGCAAGCTTTGATACATCTCTCCCTGTATCTGACCTAAAAGTGCCTGGATTGAAATTCTCACTTACTGTATATTATGATAGGCTGAGCCCTGAACTATTGTTATGGGCACACAATGCTGACTCTCTTGTTCCTGCACTAAAGCTAATTGGTTATAGTTTTACTGGACCTTCCTTGTTCTCTTTCTCCAGTTTGAGCAAGTTAATTGCTCCCAGATGTTGGCTCTCCCCATACTTAAAAAGCTTGCACTAAAGTATTCCATTTTAGCCCTGCTAATGAAAGTGTATACTCACATGTACTTTATATTTTCAGGTTTTCTTTGCACACCCTCTGTCGTCATTTATATATGGGATTATTACCAATCTGTGTTGACACAGCTGTTCCCTTTCCAGTCTTTGCTTTGTTACAGGTTTGCTCAAGTTGCTTCTCTAAATTTGAAACAGTTTATTTAAGCTGTGTCTGACTGTGTTACTTTATCTCCTGGCTGATGTCAAACTTACCATCTGTACCTGCTGAATTCAAGGCATTCCCTTCAGATATTCATTCATTACATCACAAATAAGTGTGGATTCATAATATACACCACACCTAACATAGAAAACATTTGTCTCTCCTTCTGGCAGAGATGGATTTAGACCTCATGTGGCCCTAGGCAAGATATCGGTTTGGGCCCCTGCTTCCCATTTTTTTAAATACACTATAGGCTTAATTTTTTGTGGCACTGTAAGTGGGGAATGGTCAGAACTGTAATAATAAATAATAAAACACATAGTATACCCATGGTTGCCTACCTGACCCTCTCCATGGTGGAGTAAATGCTCTGCTCCTGGACTTCCCTGGTCATGTATGATTGCCAGCACCTGTGGTGAGCTAGGTAATTGATAAGAAAGGTGTTTCACCACAGGTGATGGCAATCATACATTACCAGGGAAGTCCAGGAACAGAGCAATTTCTCCCTCATGGAGAGGGTCAGGTAGGCAACCCTAAGCATACCCTCCAACATGACCCATTCCATTAGGTACAAAATGGTCTTCTCCTTGACTTCACTCTAATGTATGATTGTCATCACCTGTGTAGAAAAACTGATTGAATCCTTCGGAACTGACCGCTGCTGTACACAATGCACGATGCCCTGATATATATCTAGATATATCTCTAGTTATATTGGGCATCGGCTGTGTTGCAGAGTCAACGCAATATATCTGTGAATGATGCCGTTCACAACATGTATATCGCTCGTACACACTGGTCAATTGTGCGTCAATATATCGGCCATTCAATGGAGCCTCTGTAAAACATACTAACTTAAAGCCAGCCTCTGTGATGGATCATGGGCAGGCTGTTTTTTATGGGGTCTGTCCATGGGCCCTAGGCAGGTGCCTAGGTTGCCTAGTGGAAAATCCGGGCCTGCCTTCTGGATGAAATGCACTAAATGTAATCTGACAGACGTTTGACTGAATCCATTCTCACTCAGCGAATTAGAATTCTACCACTTTAGTCCAGGGTCAAAACACTTTACAGAAGTTAGTACATTTGTCCTGCTAAATACGGCTTCTGCACACTTTGTACCAACAGTTTGTTTGCTGTTGAAATATTCTGCATCGTAAAGGGGAATTTCTTCCATGTAACTATCTGTTCATGTTTAATCGACTTATATACTATTGCTGAAAGATATAAGCAACATTATGGCTGAATAGGCCGGTCCTAGTGAACTATTAATATAAATATGAGTGTACAGATCAGGAGGGAGACTTATAAAAACTTTTCCAGAAGACCAGTGGGGGGTGTTGCCCATAGCATCCAATCAGACATTACAGTACTGTAACTATTGTATATCTATTGCACTCTATAAAATGATAGCCAGTATCTCATTGGTTGCCACCTTGCAACACCTTCACTGGTCCTCTTTAGAAGGTTTAAAAAATCCCCCAATGACTGACTGGTTCCCTGACTGATGTTTTCCATCCATGTAAAGTGGTGCACATATATTTCATCTGTACATACCAACAGGAAAGAAATGTCTGCAGTAGTTCAGGATTAACCCCATCAGTGGTGTTTTTTTTAGGGAGCGCTCCCCACTGGGCAAGTTTTTTTCTGGGAGCGCTATCTAAACCCCCCCCCCCCCACACTGCATTTCCCTGGCCTGGGCAGCGCCATTGAGCACTACATCAGCCTCTGGCCCAGCAACCTGGCTGTGTGCTGCATGATGTTAGCAAGGTCACGCCGCACACAGCTGGGGGAAGGAGGCAGGACCGGGCAGCAGGAGCCGGGCAGTGGCTGAGGTCACGCCACACACAGCTAGGGGAAGGAGGCAGGGCCGGGCAGCAGGAGCTGAATGAGTGCAGTGCTGAATTCAGCGGTGCTGCCCGGCAGGAGGGAGCGCAGGCAGTGGCACTCCCGGGAATTTTCCGGGTTTTCCAGTCTGCGCACTGGAGCATAACCCAAAAAACTCCCGGGAGTACCAGCAAAGGGGTTAAATAACAACGTGTGTGACTATTGTATGCATGCTGAGCATAAGAGGAATTCTACCTATGCCATTTCCAAATATACTGCACCTCGCATCAAGCTGTAAGCACTTCCCCCTCTAAATTGAGTAGTTTGGAAATATTCAGTATTTAAAACTGACCTAGGTAAAAATCCATTGTAGGGTTTATCTAAAACTACTTTCAATACAGTTCATTGGGGTGGAGTTTTTATTAAATCACCGTAGAGACAACATTATCTTATTGTAAAAGTATGTGAGTCTTCAGATTTACAGTATCAATTTGTGGCAGCGGCACACCATTTATTTGCTGCTATTATGCTGCAGGACCGTAGTTGCTTACTTTAGAAAACTAGAATCAGTGATATACGGTAACAGTAAAATGCGCACTTGATGGGGCGTGTCACACTCTGCTTGAAGGGCGTGTCTACATACATATGGGTGTGCCTATGCTTAAATGATCGTTGTTGCGACATTAGTAACAATATATTTTGGGAAGTTTTGCAAGTATTGATACATCCCAAAGCATACTGTATATATTGGTGTGTTATTTTTTTTTTATTATTATTATTATTATTATTATTATTATTATTAATCATTTATTTATTTTACTGTGAACACTGACTACTGGATATAGTGGCATATTTATAGTGGGTGCACATGGGCACCCATTTCTTTTTTAATACTTTCCCCACTGGAGTCCTGCCAGCGGTAGCAGCACTGTAGAAATCTATGGAATAATGGCAGCATTGCTATTTTTCAAGAGATCTGCGCATTAGAGTCTGAGGGCCAGATTCTCTAAACTTCAAAAGTGCTAAAATTGAGAGTGATAAACAGCCAGCTAATCAGCTCCTGTCTGACATTTTTCAAACACAGTCTGTGGCATGGCAGGTAGGAGCTGATTGGCTGGCTGTTTATCACTCTCCATTTTATCACTTTTGAAGCTTAGACAATCTGGCCCTGAGCCCTTTAGTGCTCAGTCTCTTTAGCGTGGCGCTGCTGCTGCTGGTGGAGAGGAGGGGGCTGCACTCTGCTATTAACACGCCCCTGTGCTGTTATCTATACCATTATAGGCTAGCATTAGCCAAATCGTTATATTGACTATAGGAAGGTTGACATGCATTGGGTCAACCACTGAAGGTTGACATGCATCAAGGTCGACACTCCTGAAGGTTGACATGGGATTAGGTCAACGGGGTCATTAGGTTGACACATGCATTAGGTCAACATGGGCCAGGTCGACAGTCAAAAGGTCAACATGGGATTTTTCACTTTTTTTGAGCCGACATGGGCCGACAGGTGGTATTTCATGCCCTACCATCCACTAGGGCATGGCGGGAACATAAAACAGTGTGCCAAGCTCAGTGAGGCACCATGCCCAAAGCATGCCGAGCGCAGCGAGCCATGCCTTTTTTAGTATCCATGTCGACTGTGAAAAACCCCATGTCGACCTTTTGACCGTTGACCTATGCTGACCTAATGCATGTGTTGACCTATTGACCCTGTCGACCTTACCCCTTGTTGACCTTCAGATGTGTCGACGTTGACGCATGTTGACATTCAGTGGTCGACCCAATGCATGTTGACTTTCCTCTTGTTGACCCTATGACTCATACCCAGCCAAATGAGTATGGACACCAGATGCTCTAATTAAACAAATGTGTTTAAATAAAGAAAGACTAATAGGAAAAGTCTTAAGGCCCCCATACACTACACGATTTGGGCCCGATTTCACCCGATTCTGGAGGATCGGGCTGAGAAATCGGGGGAAATTGCCCAAATTGTGTAGGGTATGACATCCAATCTGATCCGATGCGCGGTCCCGTGCGCATCGGATCAGATCTGGATGTCGGACGGTCTGCACATAAGATAAATCTTATGTGCAGCCGGCATTGAGCTGGTCTGTGGGCGTGGGGACCGGAGAGCAGGGTCCATGTGTGATGAGAGAGGGTAGTCACCTAGCGGCAGGAGAGGTGGCGGGGAGCGGGGTCCGGTCCAGCTGCAGGAGGGGTAGTGAGCTAGTGTGTAGACTGGAGACTAGGTAGCGGCAGCTGCAGGCGGGGAGCACGGAGCGCACGGCGCATAACAGAGTCCGGGTAGCGGCGAGCAGGAGAATAGGAAACATCCTATTCAAAAGACTGGGCGGATGCTGATTGGCCGAGAGCTCAGCCAATCAGCGTCCGCCCTGCCCGCCCAGTCTTTTGAATAGGATGTTTCCTATTCTCCCGCTCGCCGCTACTCGGACTCTGTTATGCGCCGTGCACTCCGTGCTCCCCGCCTGCAGCTGCCGCTACCTAGTCTCAGCTGGACGTGCTCCCCTCCTGCAGCTGGACTGGACCCCGCTCCCCGCCACCTCTCCTGCCTCTAGGTGACTACCCTCTCTCATCACACATGGACCGGACCGGACCCTGCTCTCCGGTCTCTGGTCCCCGCTCCCCCAGATGGACCCTGACGCCCCCCTCCCCCACCTGCAAGCTCCCCCAGACCCTGCTCTCCCACAGCTCCCCCGGATTTACATGTGATAAATCGATCCGATTTATCATATGTAAAAAATGGAACATCAAGTGCCAAATCATATCAGGAGCTGCCGAGGGAGCTCAGGGGAAGTCGGGGCCGACATTAGGCCGACTTGTCCTTAGGACAAGTCGGCGTAGTGTATGGGGGCCTTTATCCTTATAGTTAACAGTAGCAGCAACACACTATCAGCTAGTGCACACCACAACAGATAAAATGTATGATCATTGTTCTGCTGTCTCCCTTTTGTCAGGGGTTTCCACAAGAGATAAAATGAGAGTTGTCAGCAGAGACTCCTGACCTGAGCAACTACAGCAAATCACAGTGATTACAGCAAATCACTGTCCGTGTCAAGAAAGTACTTAGTGGTACCTCAGGCGGAATCTGCCTGAGGTACCACTAAGACTAGGAGGTCATTGCAGGACAGTGGGAGATTTATGACTGAAACCGGAGCCTACTGCCAAATGTGGGAGGTAACTATGAGCAGGACATATGAAAACATATTTCAAATCTGCGGTCTTTCCCACTGTAGCCATCTTCTTTTATAGTAACCTGGTCATTTATGGGAGCAAATTACAGTTAACCATTTGCTTCAAATTGCTGGATTACCACATTTTTGTTCCAACCAGCCAGATTGGACAATAAATCTTAAGGTCTATAGCCATCTTTAGGGCTTTGCATGTCAATGCTGGAGCAGAACATTGTGCAATGATGCCCATATTTTACAAAAATTCTGCTGTCACTCACATTGGAGAGTGTATTGTCTACTTTTTATGCTCCATCTAAGCAAACAATTTTGTATGTTCCAGATGTACAGTATAGGGCCATATTCAATATCTGTAGGAGGATAGCTTTGAGCTTTAATGCCATGCACATTGGCGGGGATCGACTCTGGCAGGGCAGCGTCGATCCCAACCTGACCGCTGGGCTCTGAAGATTTGCAGCCCAGAGACCAGGGCCCTATGGGCCTAAATTAACCTGATGGCAAAGCTGCCTTTTTAGTAAAAAAATCATGCTGCACTGCAGAAGGGGCAAATGTAAAATGTGCAGAAAGAGTTAGGGTGAGTGATGTGAGTTAGGTTTGGGTGAGTTATTTTGTTTCTGCGCAGGGTAAATACTGGCTGCATCATTACACAGCAATTTTGATTTTAGTTTAAACACATCCCACCCAAATCTAACTCTCTTTACACATGTTACATCTGACCCACCTGCAGTGCACACGGTTTTGTCCATTTGCTAAAAAAGCAGCTTTGCAATCAGGTCTGAATTAGGCCTTCTGTTAGGGTAGGCTTACCATACCTTGCCTTTAAATCAGGGCTGGGCAATTGCGGCCCTCCAGATGTTGAGGAACTACACATCCAAGGATGCTTTGCATTAGTTTTGCTATGTGGCCATGCTGAAACTGATGCAAGGCATGCTGGGATGTGTAGTTCCTCAACATCTGGAGGGCCGCAATTGCCCAGCCCTGCTTTAAACCAAGACACTCATGAATTACACAGATTCTGCGGCTGTCAGATTTCAAACATGTATTTCACCTGGTTTCAATCAGCCACAGAACCTGTGTTATTCATAAGTATTCTGGTTTAAAGGGATAGTATAGTAAGCCTAGAGTATGATAGAGCATCACTGTGGAACACACATTTCATTCACATAGCTCCAGTGGGACCTACAAATATCTCTGAATATAAAAAAAGTGTTTAATGCTGTGTGACCGAGAGTATCTGTCAAGGCTAATCTGGTCCTTTCACAAGATGAATTGAACATGATGACTGTTTCAATCTACTGACAAATGTGGACTATGTGCAGCAACAGACAGAAAATAATTTAGCTGACTAGGAAAAGTCGCCGTGAATAGGGTGAATACACATTAATCCATCAGACTTATAGCTGTCCAGTTTTATTTGTTCCTTTCTCTATTACAGTGTTCCTCAAACTTGGTCCTCATGAAACCATATACAGATGGAGCTGGCCTAATCTATCCCCGGCGCTCGCCAGATCCCTTGGCGGCACCGGCGATAGAGACTGGGGCGCCTGTGCGTCTCACACGCACGCGCATCCCTGAATGGCGGCGGCTGGACAGCATATCCAGGCCCCTCTCCGGTTCAGGGAGATGCTGCCCAGTACGGGGGGGGGGGGGGGGCGGGGTGGCGAGGTGGACCGGTGGAGACGGTGGGGGAGGCATCGGGGACCCCCGCCGAGCTCCGTTGCCATCCACAGCAAGGACAAGGCCGGCTCTATCTGTGTGCATATTTTATAGATTATTTAGCCGGAGCACAGGTGTGTTCATTTACACGATAGATCTGGGTGCGGAACAGCTCACACACAGGGGTAAATTTACTAATATGGGAGTTATATTGAAGATGGGATGTTACCCATAACAACCATTCAGATTTCGTTCTACTTCTTCTCTAATAAGCACCTTCTAGAACTCAGGTTCTCAAACTCGGTCTTCAGGACCCTACACAGTGCATGTTTTGCAGTCAGAATCGCAAGTGAAAAAATTAACTCCACCTGTGGATCCTTTTAAATGTGTCAAAGAATAATGAATGCAATTGTGCACCTGCCGGGTGACCTGGAAAACTTGAACCATGTGAGATCCTGAGGACCGAGTTTGAGAACTCATGTTCTAGAAGACAATAGATAGAAACTGATTGGTTGCTATGGGCAACATCCCATCTTCAATAGAATACCCATCTTAGTAAATTTACCCCACGATGTCTAGATTGACCGTCATTAGGTTGAGAGGCACAGTCAACCTTGACGAAAGGTCAACAAGCAGATGTTCTACATGGAAAAGGTTGACACATGAAGAGGTCAACGAGAATTTTTCACTTTTTTTTATGTCAATGTCAACACCTTCGCATGGCCCACTTGCTTTAGGCCAGTTGCCAACTGCTCTTAGTCAGAGTTCACGTGGCTGGTAATGCATAAAAAAGTCCATGCCGTGTGCATTGGTTCCCAAATACCACAGCTGAAAAGTTGAGAGGTATGCTGTTTTTTGATGGATGCTAAAGGTTTGTGTTCCTTAAACTTGGGCATCACGTAACCGTAATAGTATGGTGTTTTTGGTGAATTTTATTTTCCAATTATTTATATAGTGGGTACATATTCTATGGCGCTGTGTACATAACTGTTAACAATACAACTACTACTACACAAGCTGAAAAAATCCTACTCACCTACCCAGGGCCTGGTGATCGGTGCTAGGGTGAGGGCTGCCATCATTGGGGCTGCCTGCTGCACCTCTGACCCCCCAGTGCTTTAAACTGGTGCTCACTTTACAGCACCAGAGGTCCCAGCAGCCGAAAAACCTGATGACTGGCAGCCATCCAAAGAGCTCCAATCAACCTGGGGATTGGTAAGTATGATCAGCGGTCGGGGGGGGGGGGGGGGGGGGTGTCTCTCTACATCTAATAGGGACTTGAGCAGCATAGGAATAAGAGGGACAGCAATATCATCATTATTATGTGCACCCTCATTTGTGTCCATAAAATACTCATGTTAGATTTTATTTTTATTTTTTGTGTGTATTAATAAATTAGGTATATTTATGGCAGTTGATCCAACGTTACACATTTTATTAGTGCTTCTCCAATCTTCCGCTCTTGAATATAGTTTATAACACTTATTTTATTTGATTTAATAAATCAGGATTTTTTTTTACCTTTTATCTCAAAATATATTTAGATACGCCGAGGTTACCCCCTTGATATACACTGTACCCCCAGAAATTGAAGATATGTCCTGTTAGTACGGTACACAGCCTGGCAGCAATTGATGATGATGATAATGATGATGATTGTATTGCTGTTTGCAATGAAATGAAAGTCCCGGGGGTAATGGATGGTCGCGCTGTCAAGACACAGATTCATATGAATGCCCGGCTGTGTCTCAGCAGTGCGACCGTCCATTATCCCCAAGAATTAAATTTTTACCCCATTTGGGGTAATTTATCCCTGTTCCCTGACCAATGATTTAAACAGATGCAGGGCATGTTTTGTATTTGCATGTATATACAGAATTATAAATGAATCAGCTGCTAAACTAGTCAAGATGGGGAATCACACAAACACTACCTATACTGTGTACGCAATTGTAACCTTCATCTGTGCTGTAAAGGCCATTTTCACAATGATGCCGTCATACTGTACATTCACAGAGTGTGGAACCACATGGTTTGTGCTGGTTTCAGTAACTGATACGTGTGCAGCTCTGCTCTCTGTGGGAAATATGGAGGTACCTCTGTATTTGAGAAATATTTAAAGAATGACTGAAATCGTACCATAGCCCGCACTCCCCCAACTAACAGTGGCTGTTAGCCAAGCCCAAGTATTTGTGATTCTAACTCCACTCCCAAGACAAAGCCTTTTTGGCACAGGCCTAAATTAGATCAATATGGAAATCTTGACATGGAAATCAACACTAAAAGCACTAAAAGCCTGTGTTTGCAAAGATGCCTTCATTCAAATACCAAATGCTAAATGTTCCTTTATTCCAGGCCTTCCACAACGTCTTGATAAAAGTACAGTATGAAGCATGCCTCCTAACTATTACGATTTTTGCTGGATAGTCCCATTTTTTTGGGACTGTCCCGCATCCCGTCCAACACCGGCAGTATCCGCGGTGCGGGGGCAGTTGGGAGTATTCCTGCATGCCACTGCTCTGCAGAGCAGCCAAGAATAGCACAGCATCGATTCATTGAGACAGCATCTAATGACTGAGACAGAAGGGAAATTGGGCAAGGCCAGCACTGTCAATGCCCCGACAGTGACAAAATGGGGGTGGCTTCAGGCCAAGGTCATTCAGCTAAGCCACACCCCTTTTCTGGAGGCCACGCCTTTTCAGGTAGAGCATGGTAGGGCCCCCGCAGAGTCCTGATTTGGGGCTCTAGAACACAGGATCTCAAACTCAGCCCTCATGACCCAACGCAGTGCATGTTTTGACGGTCTCCCCTCAGCATCACAAGTGAAATAATTAGCTCCACCTGTGGATCTCTTAAAATGTGTCAGTGAGTAATGAGTGCACCCGTGCACCTGCTGGGTGACCTGGAAAACGTGCACTGTGTGGAGTCCTGAGGACTGAGTTTTATAACCCCTGCTTTAGAATGTTGGGAGGTAAGTGCTTTTATAGTCAGCAACTATCTCAGCTTTGTTTTAGCTAATGATTTAATATTTCTCTTTCTGATGTGCTCCCATTCCTTCTTTTTCAATAGCTAAACTGCACTCCTCTAATTGGGGCACATTTTGTAACGCTATATTGCAGGAAATTCCAAGTCAGCTGTATATTTATTTGGAGTAGGATTTTCTGGATACCTGTCTGTCTGCATCCACTGACACATGTGCCTGCTGAAGGCTGTGCAGGGCATACTTACCTACTTTGCTGCCGTGGGAGGTGGCTGGCAAGGGGGCGTGAGATCACAATTGCGCAGCTATGATTGTGCAATTCATCTCAAATTGCATCATTGGGTCCCTCTTCAGGGGCAAGCGCAGGATTTTCAGAAGGGGGTTTCTATATATATATATATATATATATATATATATATATATATATATATATATATATATATATACATAACAGCAGTGTAGACCCCTGGGCATAGCAATGGCGGGAGATGGGATGGGAGAAGGGGGCATTGGGCTGAATGAAGGGGCCCTGATACATAACTTCCAGGGTGGTAGAGGATGTGTAATATGCAGAGCAGGGGTGTATAGTGGAGTGGGCTTATTATTCATAATTTTCTGGTGGGAGGACAGCTTGCTTGACTGCAGATATCTCCTGTTCCCAGAAATAGATTTCTTAGATTTTAATGGAATGAAAAACTAGAGAATCCCACCTACCAAATGGTATTGGGGACTAGGGGATCAGAGTTCAGGAGGCAGAGCAATCTGCCAACGGGTATATACAACTACATACCAGGTGTGTGGAGCTGGAGCAGTAACCAGCTGCTGGAAGGCTGATATCTCTGGTTCTGGGAACAGTAAAGACAAGTGACTAGTATCGATCAAAGGGGGAGAGTCTCAGCTTTTGTAATATACCCTCAGAAAAATTCCAAGTCAGACAGAACCTGAAATATCTAACTGGGAAGAGCAATTAACAGGTTTGGATGGGGACCACCGCTTTGAAGTCAGATATCTCCGGTTCCCCAGGGCCGATTTTTTAAATTCTTGTACCCATGGAAAGAGGGGACCCTCAGCTTTCAGTCTAGGTCCCTTAGATTCCTGGGGGGGGGGGGGGGGTTTGGGTACCCAGAAACCCCCCCCCCCCCCCCTGCGTTTGCCACTGCTCTTGGAACACCCAATTGTATTTTGTTGCTCATGGCTGAGGAGGGGTGTGGGGTGCTGGCAGGGAAAGCGGGATACTTGTCCTCCTTTCCAAGTGGCTGGAAGCACCACCTGATTTTCAGGGGAGGAGCCAAGTTTGTTGCTGGGGAAAACGCAGAATGTCTGGATGGGGGTGTACATTGTTGTTGATAGAGTGATTGTTGCAAGCAACAGCGTCTATTGCCACCACTCTGCTGAGCAAGGCAGCAGCAAGCAGACTCCCAACTGCCCCCCCTCCACTGTAAGGCACACAGCACCATCCCCCAAAAAACAGGACGGTTCTGCGAAAATCGTGACAGTTGGGAGGTATGCAGCAGTCTTGGTAACAAAATCTGCTGCGGCTGCAGATTCCCCATTCTACACTTTATACCGCAAGTAGTTGCCATTAGCCAGGCTGTGGGGAAGGGCGGTTCCAGGGCAACAGGAACCGCCACACTTTTACCTATGATATGCATGTGCTTTGAGCACTGGGTCCAAGTCTGGAAACAGATGAGTACTGCTGGATGGGCAGTAAAGTTAATCTCAGGAAGTATATATTTTCCTCTTTCAATTATTCACTAACCAAATTTAAACATTGAGGCTGGTAGCAAAATAGATGTGAATGACTCTACTGCAGCATGGCCCTTGCTCCCACCCCCACTGCCGTTTGTCATATGCACTTGCCGATGCTAACACCCCCGCTGGGTTCCATCACTTCAGAGATTCGCTAGGTACACATTGCCTGTAATGTGCACCTAGCTTAAGTACTCACTTTGCATCAACCCCACTGTGTTCATCATATAATTTCACATAAGCTGAGTAAAATAAACAAAGTAGTTTGCTAGACGTCACAAACACATCTGTGTGAAAGTAGAACTGCATGATGTAGTAATGCAACGATTAAACTTACATGGATCTTAAATAAATGATGCTGAGGTGAGGCGTTCTGTGACACAGAGCCAAAGATGTGAACCTGTACTTTGGCTATGAGCATTGCATAATGCCCAGGGACATATTTAGTTAAAGTTATATAAACATACAGCAGGAAATTGTACTTTCCTGTCCTCATCTGCAAAACACACGCTAATACACAGCCCAGCTTTTGATGGGCTTGAGGTACATACTTTATGTAATACGCAAACTGGACACCTTTCTTCTTTTAAATCCGAAGAGTTAAATATTGTACTAAAATAACATGATGCCACAGATTTCTAGTTACTGTTCACAAGTTCTCTATTGAAAATTGACCTCAGCCATTTAAATCTAAAAAAACATAAAAGACAAACTACGACATGTATTGCAAATACATGTCTGTGCGTGACATTTAAACTGAAATGTAATATTTCCTTCATTGTCCTTCCTAGTTTTCTGAATCAATTGGCTAATAGGTTTATAATAAGAGATTCAATATTATGTGGCAGAATTCGCAGCCTCCGGCGATGGTTGCAGTTTGCACATGCGAATTAGAAAGAAAATATTATCCGAAGGTGCGGGCAGCCAGGGCCCGAACACATGCAGTCTAGACGGCAGGCCTGATTGGCCCCCTATATACAGTAAGTATCAAGTAGGTGAGAACAAGTAAGGGAAACAAATCACACCCAAGTAACTACAGACCTTTAAGTCTCACATCAGTAGTTGGGAATATACTGGAGAGTATCTTAAGGGACCACATTTATAAACATTTACTGTAATCTGCAACAAGATTTTTACTGGGAACCAACAAGGAATTATGAGGAAAAGGTCATGTTAAACTAACTTAATCAGTTTCTGTGAGGAAGTTAGTGTAAAACTGGACCAACGTAACACAGTTGACATTGTTTATATGAACTTTGCTAAGGTATTTGAGACAATGGGGCAGATGTATTAAGCCATAACAAGAGATAAATGCAAGGGTGATAAGGAGAAATAAATGTCCAGCCAATCAGCTCCTTACTGACTTTTTTCAAACCCAGCCTGTAACATGGCAGTTAGCTGGTGATTGGCTAGACGTTTATCTCTCTTTATCACCCATGCATTTATCTCTTGTTAAGGCTTAATACATCTGCCCCATTGACACATAAGAGGTTGAGCCATAAAATGGAGGATTTGAGTATACGGACTTATGCTGTGTACATACGGGAGAATTTTACATTCTATTTTGACAATATAGTCAATAGACATCGAATGGCGATAGAACATGTTTTTAAACTTTCTATCCCGAATTGATGCCGATGTGTGCTCCCGTTCAGCTGAAATCCCAAAGCCAAATAGCAATGGCTATATAGTGCAGATTGAATGTAGATAGTATGAACTGTATGTGAATAGCACATGAGTTAGCATAGATTGCATAGCAATCGAATCTAGTCGAATAGCAAAGGAATCTCACCGTGTGTACCACCATTACATTTGAACATGGGCCAGAAACTGGCTAATGAACAGGGAACAGCGAGTTGTGGTAAATTGTTCTTTTTCAAATTGGGTCTCAGTATTAATCGGGGTACCAGTGCTGAGACCCCTTCTTTTCAACATATTTATTAACGATCTTGGGGATGGTTTTGTAAGCAAACTGTCAATTTTTGCAGATGACACTAAACTGAGTAGGGTTATAAAATCACCACTTTACAGAGGTACTTACACAATCTGTAGACTTGGACAGATAAATGGAAAATTAGATTTAATGTAGATAAATTCAAAATCCTGCACTTTGGGAACAGAAACTAATGTGCTATATTTAACCTAAATGGGGTAGAGTTAGGTGAGTCACTTGTGGAGAAGGGCCTAAGGGTACAAAAACCCAACAAAGTCAGCTGTAGTACTCACAGCCAAGTAGCGGCATCCAAGCCAAACAGGATAATAGCCTGCATAAAAAGAGGTATAGAGGCTAGGGATGAGATAAGGATATTACCACTGTATTAAGCATTAGTGAGGCCCCACCCTGAATTCAGTATCCAGTTCTGGGCACCACACCATAAAAAGGATATTCTGGAACTGAAGAAAGAAATTCCTCTAATTTGATTAAGGGCTTAGAATCATCTTACTGATTATGGGGAACGGTTAACAAGGTTAGGAATGTTTATACTGGAAAAAAGGTGGAGCTCACTGGTCCGGACAGCACAGCAGGATGCTGACCAGACACAGGTGAGTGAGGGTGTTGGTGTAACCCCCCACGACGAAGCCCCGGCAGTGGGCTTTAATGCATATGAAAATGCAGTAAAAACCCTGATTGCTGGGACTTGTTGTTCCACAATGCAACCCAATGTTGAATGTTTATTCTATTTTTACATCAAAATAATTAGCCAAGTGTCCACCACCCAGGTATACTGGGGACAGCCCCGGACTTCAGCCCTGGAAGGATTAAGCCTGATGAGGACCCCACTCCCCAGGTACCCCATCCAGGACTGACCAGCCAGGATGTCCATGTGACAGCCTGAGGACCTTGCATAAAAAGTGTCCCCCAGCTGTGGCATGACACTGCTCACTGTTGGTACCCGGTGCTTATTCCGAAATACAGGGGGACCCCAGTCTTTTTGTCCCCCGTATTTTTGGAACCAGGACTCAACTAGCTTGGGGCTGGTTATGCTTGGGGGGAGTGGGGGCCTCACACGGATTTTTTTTTTTACTTTCAGACAATTTTTTGGACAGAACCATGCACAGATCTCACTGTGCATGGTTCTGTGAAACTCGCCAGCCTGGGCTTGGTCGTTTTTTTTTTTTGCGATTTTTGAGAAAACATCTGGATGCGATTTTCACTGCGATTTCTTTGGTTATGGCAAAATATTTTTTTGTCCCACAAATCGCACGCTACTACACGCTACACGTTTAGCGATATTTGTGGGGGTTTTTTGCCAAGAAATGGTACATTACAAAAAAATCGCACCTAATTACATTTGGCCCATCATCTATGTGCTACATATGATAACAGTAGTAAGAAAGGAAGGAGAAAGGGTAAAAGTAGAACTTTTAATATGGTTGATAAACTTAAGACAACATAGCCTGTCTACCCACAGAAAGCCTGATGACTAGAAAATGGTAGAAAATGGTTGCAGTGCCCTTATAAACACATAAATTATTCAGAGGCAGGTTTGACCTATTGGCTGCAGCGCAGCAGTGAAATCTGATATTTGCAGGCACTGCAAAGTGTTTTTCCTACTGGGAATGATTGTCTTGACTGCGATAGCAGAAAGAGCGCTTCTATGGGATATTGCTGATACTCTATTAGTGCTGAGGGGCCATGTGAGAGATCAATATGTAGAAGCCACAATCTGAAAATGGCTTCTGATTGGTCCAGTCATTCACATTGAGGGCCAGATATACTAAGCTTCAAAAGTGATAAAATGGAGAGTGATAAACAACCAACCAATCAGCTCCTACCTGACATTCTTCAAATACAGTCTGTGACATGAGAGGACAGAGCTGATTGGTTGATTAGAACATCTGGCCCTGAGCCTTTGCAGTACCCAAGGATAACACATTTCCCCTACAGCTTTGAGAAGAATACACAATCCTAAGAAAGTACTGTAACTACAACAGAGCGCAGATACTGTACCAAGGATCAGGTTGCTAAATTTTATATAAAAGCAGAAATGCAGCTTTAACTCTTTTTTTTTATTTCAAGAAAAAAAATACCATGATTTCTCCTTTGCACAGAGAATACTAAACAAGTTTGTCCTTGACTTTTGTATTGCCAAAAAGGTGAATTTTTCTGCATCAGATGGTCAACTAATAATAATTTGTAAGGGATCTGATGACTAGCAGTAGTGTCATAAAGTGCTAAATATATATTGAAACTTTACTTACCTAATTGAAAGTGGTCTATTTTCATAGTGCTGTTTGTCAAAGTTCCGATAATTGTGATTATTGAGATTTTTCTTACGGCCATTTCACAAACTGTCTCAAGATACTCGTCCCTCTGTTGGGAATACATGCTGCTGTCCTCTGTTGGTGCAGTAATGAGCTATATAGGAAATACAGATGTTTGTTATTTTAACAAACATACGCAATCACATGTATGTAGGTATTATTTCTTTGTATCTATCTATCTATCTATCTATCTATCTATCTGTCTGTCTGTCTGTCTGTCTGTCTGTCTGTCTGTCTATTCTGTCTGTCTGTCTATCTATTCTGTCTGTCTGTCTATTCTGTCTGTCTATCTGTCTATTCTGTCTGTCTATCTATTCTGTCTGTCTGTCTATTCTGTCTGTCTATCTGTCTATTCTGTCTGTCTGTCTATTCTGTCTGTCTGTCTATCTATTCTGTCTGTCTGTCTATCTGTCTATTCTGTCTATTCTGTCTGTCTGTCTATCTGTCTATTCTGGCAGAATAGCAAAGTTTAATATAACTTTGCTATTCTTCAATTCCGTGGTGCCACCTCAGTGCTTCATCGCTAAGCTCTCCTGGTTATATATATATATATATGCAAGGCCGGTGCTAGGCACCGGAGCGCCCCAGGCGGGAGGGGTGCTCCGGCGCTCAACTGCTGGGAGGGGATGGGGGTGCACGATGTGTCCGCCCGGCCGCCGGGGGGGGGGGCGATATGGCTGCCCGGCCGTGGGGGGGGGGGGGGGGGTGGGTGGGGCAGGGGGGGATAGCGGTGCTATCTCCAAAGTGTACATATGGGGCTATTCTGTCAAACCATCTAGGCAATTTTGACTGGCCAAATTGCCCCATGTGTACATCCCTTAAGATATACGGGATACAGGATATGCAGATAAAGCAGATTTAGCAGCACTCCATGAATTATGCGGCTCACTTGGCTCACCCCTGGAATTATACGACACATGGCACCACCCCTGGAATTATATGGCACATATGGGGCACCCCTAGAATTATACAGAACACGTGCAGCACCCCTGGAATTATACACAACATATGGCAGCACCCCTGGAGTTATATGGCACACATGGGGCACCCCGGAATTATATGCGACATATGGCAGCACCCCTGGAATTATACAGAACACATGCAGCACCCCTGGAATTATACACAACATATTGCAGCACCCCTTGAGTTATACAGCACACATGGGGCACCACTGGAATTATCTACAATACATGACAGCGCCCCTTTAATTATACGGCACACATGGGGCACCCCTGGAATTATACAGGACATATGGCAGCACCCCTAGAATTATATACAACACATGGCAACACCACTGGAATTCTACAGTAGTATCACTAGACTGAACTTTAAAGGCAGAACCAACAGCAGCAACACTTTATGCAGCAGTATCACTGGACAGGGATTATCCAGCAGTATCACTAGACTTTAACGGCAGCACCAAAGGACTTTAACGGCAGTACCACTGGACTGGATTTACGCAGCAGTATCACTGGACTGGACTTTAACTGCAGTATCACTGGACTTTAACGGCAGTACCACTGGACTTTAAAAACAGTATCACTGGACTTTAACAACAGTACCAATAGACTTTAATGGCAGTACCACTGGACTGGAGTTATGCAGCAGTATCACTGGACTGGAATTATACAGCAGTATGACTGGACTGGAATTATAAAGCAGTATCACTGGACTGGAAATATACTGCAGTATCACTGGATTGGACATTAATGGCAGTATCACTGGACTGGAATTATACAGCAATATCACTGGACTGGAATTATACAGCAGTATCACTGGACTGGAATTATAAAGCAGTATCACTGGACTAGAAATATACTGCAGTATCACTGGATTGGACATTAATGGCAGTATCACTGGACTGGAATTATACAGCAATATCACTGGACTGGAATTATACAGCAGTATCACTGGACTGGAATTATAAATCAGTATCACTGGACTGGAATTATAAATCAGTATCACTGGATTGGACTTTAATGGCAGTACCACTGGACTTTAACACCAGTACCACTGGACTGTAACGGCAGTACCAATGAACTTCGAAATCCAAACCGCTCACCCCTAATTTCACTGAGTCTTTGGGGGAAATTTACTAAAGGAAATTTGTAAAAAGTAGGTGTATTTGTATCAAGAAATACACTTATTTTTGACATTTACTATCCCGAAAATACGGCAATTCGTATTCGTATTGATAGCACATCAATACGACTATGAATTGCCGTATTTTTGGGATAGTAAATGTCAAATATAAGTGTATTTCTGGATACAAATACACCTATTTTTTTTACAAATTTCCTTTAGTAAATTTCCCCCTTTGTCTTTAATTTTTCATACATATATTTGTATGTGTCTCTGTACTGTTGCTATTTCATACCTCCTAACTTTTAGAATAATTAAATGAGGACTCCTGCCATGCCCCCAGCCTGTTACTGGCCGCCTCTGTCGGTTCTGTGTAAATGCAGTCTGTCTCTTGTATGTGTTCTGCGTGCAGTTTCACATGTCACATATTTAGGCAATTAGCACTCTGCCTTGTGTGTCAGGCTGCTCACCTGCAGTGACTTTCCTCATTTAGGAGGCTTGTTCATTCCAGCTGTTGTGATTGGATATTGCTCCCTATATTACCCAGCCTGCCCTACACTCTATGCTTGTTATACTGCTTGTCTCAAGCTTTTGCGCAGATCATACTCAGTCTTTCCTGACCAACCCTGATCCTGATCTAATCCTGACTAACCTGTGTTACCCTGAGATACACCAACCTTTCTGTTGCTCTGCAAGAGGCTATTCCTGTACTCTTCTCATGCATATTACCACCTAATAGAGCTTCTGCTTTAGTCCTGTGTAGTATACCTTGCCCTGTCTGTTCCTGCTCATACTGAGCTTCTGCTTATGTCTTGTGTATAGATTACTGTCATATTGTGTTCTTTATGTACTGGCTCCTATTGAGCTTCTGTGTGTATATACCTGTGTTTACATGTTGAGACAACTGTGCTGGCGCTGCTCCCCAGTCCATTCCAGTAGTCAATTGGTCTGCCTGTAACCAGTATTGCTTTTCCGGTTCTGTTTGTTTGTCTGCTCATATTGCACAATGTCGCTACAGTGACTGCATAGTGAAACACCTTGCCATTGCAGTTCACTACCCTGTACTTATAACAACTATTGTACTGTGACATAAGTGTGCACCATCCACTGCAGTAGTCCAATGCCAGTCACACACAGTAGTGTGCTAGTGTCTATGGTTTGTCCTCTGTGTCTGGTCCTTCCTTTTGTATCCCAGTCTTACTCCAGTCCTGTATTTGCCTTGCCCAGCCTCCTGTAGCAGCCTTGTCCCTCTGTAAGACCTGTCAGTACCGGAGTGGGGGCAGACCTAATTCACCCTCACAAATGTGATAATGAAGCCTTAGCCTGAAGGAGGCTTTAAGGACTGATGGGCAAGTGCAACAGCGCCACCTACACCACCTTGGTGGCATCCCTAACACAGTTTCTATCTCCACGAATAGACACTGCACACATGTGCACAGCATCTACTCACCGCATCTCTTCTAAGAAGTACAGCGAGTGACAGGGGGTCTCTGAACTGCCCCTGCATTGTGGGACACTGCACTCTCCTGTGAAAATCAGGACAGTTGAGAGATATGCTATTTTCCTGTGTATTTATACCCAAGTCTGGTGACCTACATTACATATAACATGAGAAGTGAAGGATACGGCTGGTGGGTTAAGATCAGACTCATCACATCCAGTCATCTGCAGAATCAGTGTTCATGGATGGGTCTCATCTCAGTCTAGCAGAGGCGGCAGATTCACCGTCACTTGCAACAGTACAGACTGAGCACTACCAGACAGGAACCGTCCTGCCCTATTGCAGGTTGTATCATGGCTCCTGGGACAAAGCCAATTGACTATGCAGCAGCAGTGGGTGTGTGTTACAGAGCTCTGTTGAAGAGCAGAGATCACACTTGGATCCCCACAGGTGCTTCTGTACATACAGGTTCCCCCTTCAGGGCTTGGAGCCCTAAGGCAGGTGACTCCATTGTCTCTGGAGGTTACATCCCACACAGCTCCAAACTGTTTCAGTAAATGTGTTACAGCTCACTACAGATATAGCAAGCATTATATGTACTAGTATTATGTGGTTCAATTTATTTTATGAAATTGCTTTTACATAACATTATGTACTCTGACAGCCACTGTCTCGTCTAAGCTGAGTGATCTGTAAATTACAGTGTTATGTACAGAACTTGATAAGAAAAAACAATTGCACAGGATCAAAATGCAGTCACTTAGGCAGATTACATTTCTCACTATGGGCCTTATTCTGGTCTGTGCGGCCGGAGCCGAATATGCGGCCAGGACCGTGTGTCCTAAACCCCGCCTTCCGTACGGATCGCTCACTCCGTCCGAATGCGGTAAGCCACTGACCGCACGGAGCACGAGTGGATTTCTCAGGTATACACCTCCTCCATCTCTGGGAAACTCCCCCATCATTCGATGGTCGCATACCATCGAATGCAGGACCGAGCGGTCAGGCAGCTCCCGCGAGCTCAGACCACTCAGGCATTTCTCTGTGCAAAACCAGGGATCTGGGCGGGCAGCTGACATCCGGCAATGTCATATGTCTGCACCCTACACGTGCGTCATGGCCGCATTACCATACGTACGCCCAGCGTTTTCATGGGAACACCCATGAAAGCGGGGCGTATGCATATGTTAATGAGGCCAAACAGCCCTTCACGCCCCTCTCCTCCCCCTGTTCGTAGTGCAAACAATTCATGCGGAATTTGGACGTATGTCCCTTTCGCACATGCGCAGACACAAAACATCGGCGGAACGAACGCACGCGAACATATCCACAACAACCAGAATAAGGGCCCATATTATTCACAATTTGCTAATTTTAGAGGGAATATTTGTACCACAATTAATTAAGCAACTTTAGCAACAATTTACTATTTGAGTGCCAATGTTGCTGTGAGAGATGTGCAAAGAATCCACCAGGGTCATAGTAGAGGAATATGAATCACTTCAGTTATTGCTGGCAAATGATCTCAAGTCAGTTATACCCCTTTCACACTGCAGGTTTTTGTAACCAGTAAATTCACTCTGGCACTTTCACACTACAGCTAGAACCATTTTGAAACGTTTAAAAAGTGCCAGAGTGAATTTACTGGTTACAAAAACCTGGTATTTGGAACTGTATTAAAAGAAGGATCCTACACGTTTCAAAGCCAATCCATTTGCAGTGTGAAAGCCTCAGACACAGTATTTTGAACACATTACTCTGCAAAAGGAGGTGATAGGCTGTCCCCAGGGGCGTAACTACCATAGGTGCAGGGGGTGCAGCTGCTATGGGGCCCAGAGCTGAATGGGGCACATCTTTGCTGTCAAACTAATATGTTTTGCATACATTTATCACCATCAGTTGCTAAATAGGTGGCCCTTACAAACTTTTGCTATGGGGCCTACGAATATCTAGTTACACCTCTGGCTGTCCCCCTGCCTGAGGACACAATCCTGAATCAGGAAACCAGAGAAATAACATTGGAAGTAGTGGAGAAGCAGTGGAATCAGCAACATGGACTGATAAGGCGGGGAGGGAGATGCTTAGAATAAGAGGGTGGGCAGACCATGCCAGGCAAATCACTGGCACTGTAAAATATTCTCTAATATATAACTAAAGGCATTTGTAACTGGTCCAGTACATAATCATCCACAAACAGGCTTATTTTAGCTATAATACAAAAATGTGAACCATAAAAGTCCATTACAAATGACATCCACTGTTTTCCATGGGTGAAACTGGTTCAGTGTGAAAGGTACCAACCCAGTAATGAATCAGTAATATATTGGTTACAACTGGCTATGTGAAAGGGGTCAGTGACGTAACTACCAAGGGTGCCGGGGGTGCAGCTGCTATGGGGCCCGGACTGTCCCAGGGGCCCGCTGCATCCCCTGCACCCTGTTACACCAGACCAGCGAGTGTGCAGAGCAGAACGCAGGAGCGTGCTGAGGAGGTGTCCGTCATGGAGGGGCAAGCCTGCCCTCCTGCTGCAGCGCACAGAATGCTCTTGGCGGCAGGCATGGCAGTCGGCACTGGAGGGGGAAGGGGTATTGGAGGAGGAGAAGTTTGTGGCGAAGCAGCAGCGGCCCCCCAATAGGACGGGAGCCAGCTCTCAGAAGAGCAGGGGAGCTGGAGGAGAGGAAGGTGGAAGTGCCGGTAATTTTAAATATTAGGGTAGCAGCACGGACGGGACTCCAGCGCACAGCGTTAGAAGCCCCATACACTGAACTGCAGTTAGTGGATGGGACCTCTGATGCTGAGCGCTGGAGTCCCGTCCATGCTGCTGCAGCAGTGATATTGTAACAATCGCTATCACTCTATCTACTGTCACTGTCCCTCACTCTCTCCCCAATCGCTGTCACCTTCTCACCTCATCGCTGGGGGGGGGGGGCCCATGAGAGTACTTTGCTATGGGGCCCATGAGGTTCTGGTTACGCCCCTGAAAGGGGTTTAACTTGCTCAGACCCATTTTAAGAAACGTTTCAATACCGGGTCTAAGCAGGTGTTGCGATGTGACAGCAGTATTATTAATTGAAGTTTAGTTAAATACTGCGCCCAAAAAAAACCAGTCCCTGTCAGTGACACTGGCATTTCTAACTGATATTTTGCACATCTCTCACAACAATGTTGGCACTCAAAGCGTTGATAGAACAAGGTCAACATGGGGTTAAGTCAACAGGGTCATTATGTCGACACAAGCATTAGGTCAACGGTCCCCATGTCGACCTTTTTAAACTGCCGACCTTGACCATGTCGACCTAATGCTTGTGTCGACCTAATGACCCTGACATTGTACACCATGTCGATCTTGGCCCATGTCAACCTTCAGTCGACCCAATGCATGTCGACCTTCCTCTTGTCGGCCTAACAACCAAGTGTACAATGTAATAGAGTGGCATAAAACAAGAGAGGTGGATATGACGGAATGTGAGAGTAGCTGTGGGAGCAGGCTCTGCAATCAAGCCGGAATTAGGATAGATCAGGGCTGGGCAACACCGGCCCTCCAGATGTTAATGAACTACACATCCCAGGATGCTTTGCATTAGTTTTGCTATGTGGCCATGCTGAAACTGATGCAAGGCATCCTGGGATGTGTAGTTCATTAACATCTGGAGGGCCGGTGTTGCCCAGCCCTGGGATAGATAATGCTAGGTTTTGATGAGAAAATGAACCTCACAGCGACTGTTCTGATTTTGGGTGCAATACTTAACTAAACTTCAATTCATTTACATGCCTTTATTTGTATTTATTTATACTAAAAGAACATTGAGTGATGCTGGAATTTTGGGGGGATAGTTTGAGGATCGCTCACAGCAACGTTGGCACTCAAAGGGTAAGGCGCTCATACGTTATGACTCTATACTGTAATGTGTTTGTTCTTCTGGAATTAAGAATATGTAAAAGGTCTAACTGGAAGGTGACCTTTGTTTCAAATTACCGTAACTGTCATATATTCTTCTCTGAATTGTAATTTCATTGTTTCTGGTTAGCTTTTTTGCATGGGATGTATTACTGAATGAAAGCCTGAATCCAGACCTACTGTACATCTGCACCTGACAATAACATATAAATGTACTTGTTTATACAACCGAGCGCTACACCTCTACTTGCATAACAATTAAAGCTTGCAAGCAGGGCCCCTCATACCTCTTGGTCTGCCTGTTATCACCCAATCTTGTTTTATTTCTGTATTGATTCCAGTTGTAAATCACAATGGAACATGCGGATGCTATATAATTTATTGTAAATACATAATACATTGGTTCTACCCATTCCAGGGATATTACTTTATTTCAAAATAGTTATTAAACTGTGTCGTCTACATGTACGCCAATTTCCGTTTAAAGATGTTTCCCCTCCTTCACTTACTTGGGCAATGAGATCATCTTCATTTCAGCATTGTAATAAGATTGATATGTTTCAGTGCTTTAATTACTGGTGCTAGGACTTTTAAATATCCTTACATTGTAAAAGTAGTAAGATGTGGTTAAGTGGCTGTAAAAATATCTGTTTAAAGGGACTCTTTCTTTTGTGTGTACATAAGTCTGATGCTTACAGCCTTCTAGGTAACGGAAACTCCCAATGAATGGCATTGAGCACAGGACTTGACCACTGAATGTACTACATTGACTTCAGGATGTAGGATGTTGTTATACAGCTGTTTGTGTTACAGAGGAAGCAAACATTCCTACCACACTTGACTCTTTAACAAAACTGAATTGAAACGCAGGGAAAGGCCGAACACTGCATAATACTCCTGTATTAGCTTTTAGTTGTCTAAATGAATTGAACAGACCTTTAAGGGAGTATTTTAGAAAAAAAAAACATGGCTACAGTAATGATCACATTGATTATGGTGTCAGAATGGATGTGATTATGTGGTTTTGCAGAAATAAATTTGACTGCCCTGCATGTGTGCCCACAGACTTAGTCATCTGGTGATCTGACAGAACACAAAGAGCATAGTGTTTGTGGATAGCTTAATTTCTGCTATGGGTGGCCTGTGATATCCCTGATGCCTTTTTTTGTGTCACTGCTGTACAGTGGCGGAACTTGTGGGTTGTGGAGCGAAAGTATAATTTGGGCCCCCCTCCTCTACCCCAACCCCAGTTCACAATATGTAACATGGCAGTGGATGGCAGTGAGAGGCAGGGGGTAACGGGAAGAGGCAGGGGGAGGCAGAGTGTGACAATGACAAACATTGGTTGACAGGAAGAGCGTGACAGGGGCAGCAATGGGCCCCTTAATCCTCAGCCAATGGTAGGTAGTTCCACCTCTGCTGCTGTGGAACATTTGAGCGATACCTCACAAAACTATCAGTAGTATACAAGTGGCATATTTATGAAGGGGATAGTGGTACTATTCACATACATATATTTTCATATCTTTAAAATAAAATATCACTGGACCTTGGAGGCAATAAGCGAAAACCAAGTGCTCCCTCCATAGTGTCTCCCATTAGCCAGATCTCTGATCCCTCTCTGTTCACTGTCATACTTAGGTTCACAATAATAATGAACCATTGCCTTTTACATAATGATGGAATTGTAGTCTGTACATGACACTGACTGACCTACTGTGTACTGTGATGAGGAAAACACTACATCACTCCTTCCAAGATAAATATTCTGTCATCCTCATAAATGAACACTCTCTAACTAATACATACAAGTACTATACTTTGGTCACCTGAGCTTTGTACAGATAACGTTGCCATTTGTTAGTCTGATATTGGTGGTAATTCAGACGTGATCTCTTCTCTGCTAATTTGCAGAGCCCTGCGATCAAATAGCTACCGCCAAGCCAGAGTAAAATCCCGCCTTATGAAAGGCCTGCAAATCCACATCCATTTGCAACTCACTCACCATCAAATGATTTTCTCAGTATGTGCAGTCTGTGCGTAACCCAGGACCTACTCAGCCAGTGCGATAGAAACAGCGTGTTTGGGGCTGAAGTTGACGTCACACGCCCTCCCTGAAAACTTCTGGTCATGCCTGTGTTTTCCCTGACACTCCCAGAAAACGGCCGGTTAAAACCTGTCTTGCTATTAAAAAAGATGCTGGACTTTATTGCTGAATTGCCTCTCCCATGCATGCTACAATATGTAGGATAATTGGCCGGCCTGTGAAATCGCAGCCCAGTCATCAGATCTGAATAGGGCCCCCCATTATCTTCAATGGCTGATACTGCTTGATAACAACAAACAAATAATTGAATAAGAATACCAAGTCAGGAATAGTTGTTAAGACTTACCAACAATCTTCGTTTAGCATCAAAGTTGTTCAGGAAAGTTGACAATGATCTTTTCGGAATCTCTGTAAATTTTTTTACTGGCTTTATAAATACATCATCCTCTCCTTTGCCTCCTTTTTTGTTCTTTTTGTTTGGTTTTAGCTTTTTTTCTGCTTTGTCTTTTTTTGTTTTTTCTTTCTTGGGTGGTTTTTCTGATTTCTCATGTTTCTTTTTCTTTTTTTCAATTTTGTCAATTTTTTCCTCCTTTCTTGGTTCTTTAACTTTTTTAGGAGGAAATTTTGGCTCTTCAATAACTTCTACCACCTGTGATGTTGTTGGTTTCCCAGGGTCAATTTTGTCCTCATACTCATTATTCACTATTTTATCTACTGTTTTCTTTTTTGATGACTTGGTTTTTGTGTTTTTTTTATGACTTGGTGTTATATCATGAGAGCTGTGGTCTTTTCTATCTGTACGGTTATCCCCAAACCGCCCTGTGTTTTCTTTTGTATTGTGCTCTGTAGTGGTTGTTGGAATAACTGGAGCGTCTGTGTGGGACCCGTAGACTATTGCTTTGTTTATTTTGGTTGTAGTAGCAAAGTGCTTTCCCGTCTGTACATGCTGCCTATCTCTGTGTTTCTCTGTTCTCACAGGAAAGTAATGACCTGCTGTTTCTGGATCCCTTGTTGTTACTTCAACTTGCACAAGTAACCTGTGAGACTCAGGAGTGGTATGGACTTTTGTTGTCCACGGTTTTTGAGTAGTGGGAAGTACTGTTGTTGGTAGTGTGGTTGGTGGCCTTGTTGCTGTTGTTGCTATGCGTGTTGTTGCCTTCGTGCTAGGAGGGATAGTTGTTGCTTTAAATGTGGGTACAGGTGGCAGAACTACAAAAGGCTTTCTTGTAGGTTTTAGTCTAGATGACCTTGTAGGAAATAGAGTTCTCTTTGGCTCCTCTTTTTTAACTGGGACGTGGACAGTGATAGAAGCTTGTGTTGGTTTTATAGCTTTTGTGCTACTACTGGTACCACCACTAGTTCCACTGCTGCTGCTACTACTTTCTCCATCTTCAGATACTTGTCCCTCTACTCCAGCCGCTTTACACTTTTGCACAAAACCTTTTTGCCTAAGTTTTTCTATTTTCCTTATTGGACTTTGATCAACAACCTCATACATTGCTTCTAGACGTACAGGGTAAGGATACCTTTCCTCTACTTGCAAAGTCTTCTTAAGCAGAACCATACCAAACTTTCCTTTTTCTAGTTTTAGAGAGGCCATCATTTTTGGTATAATTGATGCATCAAGTGGCTGTTCTAAGATCTTTCCTTCATTTGTAATTCGTCTAATTTTACCCCCTTCCTCTCCTTCCTCGTGGAATATGACAATTTGTTGAATATGTCTTTCAGCGAGTTCACAGTACACATCATTTTTTAGGAGGCTCATCATTAGGCGGTAATAACCATCAGATGCATGCGGAGCAGAGATGATCCAGACTCTGTTTTTCCCAGCAAAGCTAGCAAGAATATTTGGAGAACTTGATGCAGAGGGAAACCGTGACGTTCTAGAGCGTGCCGATGTTACGCTATCGTCCTTAAGCATTCTAACCTGGGGTCGTCTAACACCAGGCCTTTGCTGCGGACTGGGCGTTTTGGCTTGTGCTCGCCCCTCATCTTTCAGCATAGTTTGTGACAAAGTTCTCTTTACAAAATCCTTATTTACAGAACTACTGTGATTCCTAGATAGATTGAGATTCCTTCTATGGGAGGGTATTGTTCTTACATTGTGAGAGTTTTGTGATGTACGAAGGGCTACTCTCTCCCTGTGAGGTTCTCTCCCCTGAGAATTATCAGAAGAACATATTAACCACACAGTCAGCAGGATTGCCAGACGGAATATTAGTGTCCAGGTCATTTTCCTGTTGTCTGTAAAAGACAGAAAAAGTATTATGGTACACAAAGATACGGACAAGATAATCCCGACATTGTGCCACTGCTAATACATTTGTGCTGACAAATATGTGTCTTTATGTTCTAGTTACAATTAGGTTCTTACACATTTTCACCAAAGCCTACGGAGTTCTCACAGCCCCCCATATACAGATGGAGCCATTGCTGGTGCTTGGCAGAATGAGGATAAAGAACTCCATCAGACTGGGACGCGCATGCGCCTCACATGCATGCGTGTCCCAGTCTCTTGGCAGCTGGGTGGCAGGACCCTGCCCGTCTCCACTTCAGGGAGATGGGCAGGGTTAGGGGGGGGGGGGGGGTGGGGAGGTGGGGGCAGGCGGCGGGGAGGTGGGGGCAGGCGGCAAAGACCTGGGGGTGCTCCATCAGAACAGGGCGCATGAGCTTCTCGTGCATGCGCTCCCCCTTCCGATGGCTGGCGGGGGCTGGCAATAGAATCGCCAGCCCCTGCAAAGATAACACGGGCTCCATCTGTATGTGCATTTGAAGAGTTATGGTATCTTAGGTCTACAATGTCTAGGTCTACAGTCATATGGTCGACTACTAATGGTCGACAATGAAAAGGTTGACAGGGTCCAAAGGTCAACAGTGAAAAGGTTGACGGGTCCAAAAGTCGACAGTCAAAAGGTCAACAGGGTCAAAAGGTCAACAATCCAATGGGGGACAGGGTCAAAAGGTAGACGTGGAAAAGGTCGACATGACTTTTTCATGTTTTTGGTGTCTATGTCGACATAGGTACTGTCGTCATGCTTCAGGCTCGCTTGGCACAATATTATATTCTCCCACCACACCGTAGTGGATGGTAGGATAGGAAATACCACAAGTCGGCACATGTCGGCTCCAAATTTTGTTAAAAAAAGGCATGTTGACCTTTTTCATGTTGACCCTTTCCATGTCGACATTTTGGCTGTCGAATTGGCCCCGTCGACCTATTGGTTGTTGGCCATTTTACCCTGTTGATCTTTTGATTGTCAACCTTTTCACTGTCAACCTTTGCACCCTGTTGACCTTTTCAATGTCGACCAATAGTTGTCGACCTTATGACTGTCGACCTAGAGTCAATCTATCATGAGTCCGGATACTGTTTGAAGGTTCACTCTGGCTTGAATGGCACTTAAATAGATATTGATCCCTACAGTATGTCACATCTAAATATTTCATCAGTTATCCATTTTATAATAGACACAAGTTGCAGCACATAAGTTTTCCATGTGAATGTGGCCATTGATTTGGGATGTATAGTAAAGTGGGAAAAATTAATTAATAGAGGTCCTTCTGAACAATACACATGAGCACCAATGCAAAAAAAAGGGTAGGCCATTGTTTCTCACAGTGGTTGCTGTGTCTATCTTCATCACCAAATCAAGTAATGTGTGGTCAATGCAATAGGCAAAACCAGTGCTGGTTGCTGCAATTTATAAAACAATTTGACAAACAAATACAACCATGTAAAATGCACCAAAGGAGAACAGGTACTGTAAGCACAGTTTGCTTTTCTTTTATCATTTTTGCCTAATTACTCAATAAGAAACTTTTGGCCTAGGGTGCCATCAAAAGAATGCTGATATTGTAGTACTCAAGAAGGTTTGGGTACTCGAGAAGGATTGGGAACCACTGAGGTACAGTAGATATTTAAAGTCAGACATTTGATAAGATGGCCTCTTCTGACATTTAGGGGTAAATTTACTATGATTGAAGTTGGGATGTTGCCCATAGCAACCACTCAGATTGTACTTCTTATTTGGTTTGAACCTTCTAGAACAGTGGTTCTCAAACTGTGGGTCCTGACCCCAAAGTCGGTCCTGACCTTCTCAGCATGGGGTCGCGACTTCATGTTGCTGACATCAGCCTGATGACTTTTCTAATCTTAGTGATTTAAGGAGTTTGAATAATCCATTGAATTGTCTGTTATTTTAGACTTCTCCCATCACTCTGTGCCTCCACAATGCTGCCATGTATGTGCTGTCTGCTGACTACACATGTGATGTGATGACCTTCTGCAGTAACTTGCTGGGGTCCTGTCATTATTTTTATTGTTTGATGGGGTCCCAGAGCAAAATAGTTTGAGGACCCCTGGCCTAGAAGATAATAGATAGAGTGCCAGATGCACTAAGCTTCAAAAGTGCTAAAATGGAGAGTGATAAACAACCAACCAATCAGCTCCTGCCTGACATTTTTCAAACACAGTCTGTAACATGGAAGGTTGGAGCTGATTGGCTGGCTGTTTATCACTCTCCATTTTATCACTTTTGAAGCTTAGTGCATCTGGCCCAGAATCTGATTGATTGCCCATAGCAACATTCCATCTTCAATAGAATTTCCATCTTAGTAAATGTACTTCTTAATGTGGTGTCAATGAATTCATCATGTTTAGCACTGCTACTGTACATTGGTCCGTGTCAAATTAGTTGCACATTTATGTCAGTTTTTCTATTTTTTTATAGTAATATATCTTTTGATGGAACAGTACAATTATCCATCTGACACATTCAAAAGGAAGACATTATTAAGTTTCATATAATGCAGGAAAAAGCTTTGTTACTATAGTTAGAGATTATTCTGGTACATTTTCCTCATACAAAACATATTGATGTTTACAGCAGCTTTTATAAGAGATATTTCTATGCAAATAATAGGATTCTTATATGCAGTATATTTTGTCTGCTGTGGTAACAAATTTGTAGGATCTGGACAATGGGTATTAGCTAGATAGGTCAATAGGTCGACCACTATTGGTCACTTTGGATTAGGAAGACATGGACAATACGTCAAAACATGCAAAGGTTGACTTGGGTTTTTCACATTTAGTTTTTCATGTTTTTTTACTTTTTCATACTTTTCCAGCCAAGCGGACGGACTACACTTGGGAATGGTAAAGCTCAATGAAGTACCTGGCCTACAGCATGGAGAATGAAGCGAATTGAGGGTCCACATGCACAAATGTAAAAATTGACACCAAAAATTTTGAAAAACTCATATCAACCTTCTCATTTGTTGAACAATTCCGCATCAGCCTTTTACTTGTCTTGACCTTTCGGCCATGTTGACCTTTTAGTCAGATCACGTACAAATAGGACTTACATCACCCCGAGTGTATGCTCCAAAAGTAGATATACCCAGTGTACATATACATATAGCATATATCAGTGACCTGCTCAGCATTGTACAGATGACATTATAACACTTTGCGATGTTCTAGAACCAATAAAAAGCAGGCTTACACTACTTTATACTCTCCAATAACACAATACCTTACCGCCACACCAGCCCTCACACTTCACATTTTAATTAGCTCCCTAATTGTAGTTCATATGAAGATATATTCACGTTCGGTACTTCACGGCTATTGTATTTGTGCACAACTTAGGGGGTGATTCTGTAAGGCTCAGTAAGCAGCAAAAATCACTACTTACCGAGTGCTGAAACACCGCCCTGCTGATGCCAACCCCCCCTCCGCTGCTGAATAACCTCTGTGCCATGCGAGGGGATGTGTTCGCTAACAAATGCATCTGCCAGCAGGAGAAATCACGATGGTCGCCAACCATCAAATGATTTCTCCTGCCTTCGGAAATAAAAGTCAGTCTCATCGGGTGTGGTATATGGTCCCGACAGTCGGTATCCCGACAGTCATTAGCCCGATGTCGGGATCCCGACTGGCCGAACTCAGACAGCGCGGAGAGTGCAACAAAGCCCCTTGCAGGCTCGTTGCGCTCGCCATGCTGCGGGCACGGTGGCTCGCTATGCTCCCACCTATTCTATTCTCCCTCTATGGGGGTCGTGGACCCCCACGAGGGAGAGTAGCCAGTGGCCATCGGTACCCTGAGTGTTGGGGTTTTGACTGTCGGGATCCCGACGCTGGGGTAATGACTGTCGATAAACTGTCCGGCACCCGTCTCATCTGACTTATTTCCTTCTGTGTCCGCCGAAGAGGGTTCGGGTGCTAATGTCTTGTGACGTCAGCCACCCCATCGGAACGGGGCGGAATTCAGCCCCGCCCAAGACTTAATGAATCACCCCCTTAGTTTTCATGACTATTTTGTTTTTATTCCATAAATTCTAATGCATTTTATTTTATTTTATATAACCTGCATTTATCATATACTTTTTTTTACCATTCCGTTGTATTTGTATTTCATTGCAAAATAAATTGCATAGACAATTTATACAAGTCATATTGCATTAAATGTTATGTTTTGACTACACTCCCAACCTGGAAGTAACATTTCTCTGACTCATGTAAGTCTCCACCATCCCCCAACATTTTGAACTTCTATCTAACTACAGCTGAACATTTGGTTTGCTGGAATATTTTGGTAGTCTCTATGTTTAGGCGTATTGAACAAATGCTTCAATGTTGTCCACTAGGTTCATGCGATCATCTGTATCAATAAGGCTCAGTATAGTAATATACTATATATGCAGCTTGCTGGAGACAACAGGAATGCCAGCAACTTAGGTGCTGTACAGAAAGGGTTAAACCCTTCTCCGAGCAACACATCGCAAGAAAAGTTTTCATAAGGTAATATACGCAAGAACATAATAAATACAGGTTAAAAAAAATGAAGCAAACCCTTTTTTTTTCTATAAGACAATCACGTACTGATTAAAAAATCAATAGTTTAAATACCACACATAAGAACAGTATACATTAGTAATATACCTAATTATGTACAGTTATTATGCCTGTGCCACAGATTTCATGAATGCTACATACTCCCCCTACTGTATATGATACAAATCTGAACATTTTGTTTTCAAAAAGTTTCGAAAACGACAGTAGTAGCCCTGACACAAAATGACTGTTGGATGTAAATAAGGCAGATTGCAGTCAGCTTTATTACCTTGTCTCTTCTGCTACCAATTACACATCCATTTCTATCTTTTGATGAAGTCAGCTGTTTTCTTAAAACATCTGGTTCCTTAAACGTTCATAGTATTCTCCCTCATTTTTCTCTTCTCCTTGGTCCTTTGTTTGTGGAAGGGATGAGTATGAATTAATATAACGTATATTCCTGTCTGAAGGAAATGACACAAGTTTTACTTAGACCACTGTTTATTCTTCTCCCCGACTCCTATTTCCTGTGCACTTTTAATATTTTGTTTCAGTGAGAGTTTCGGGAAAATGTCCACTCCACTGTAAACTAAACTCACACAAGAGAGCAGCAGTCACTGCAGCCAGAGAGAAAATTTGGGAAGAATTTAACTGATCAGCAGAACACCGCCTCCTGCCCAATGGAAGCACTGAGGGAGGGCTGAGGACTGCAAGTTACTTGTGTGGCTGAAACATTACACATCATCAGAAAGCCAGGACCTTATCTACATATCCCAAATTGACTTGGGTCTTGATTTAGAATTTTTGTAGCATTTTAAGAAAAAAAAATGCTAATTATTAATACCATAAACTATTTAAAAAAAGCAGAATATGACATATATTATACTAGTTAAATGTAAAGGGGGGAAACAAAATAAACTTTGTTTATAGGATATACAGTATTTATTCTTTCTGTTTAAATATTTATTTACCTTTTAAATGCCAACATCTCTGCGAGAGATGCACAAAGTAGCTGCTAAAAATGCCAGCGTCTCTCACATTTGTTATATAAATAAATAAATTCAAATAAAAAATGTTTTGTAAAAAAAATTATATTTCCTATATACGGTAAACATTACAGGTCATTGTGATGAATAAAAATGTTTGCTTGGCAATTTGCACACCTAATTTGACAAATCCCCTTGGCACTCAAAGGGTTAGAACCTCCCTTCCTCTTTTGTTGTGTTACTTTCTTTATTTCTCTCTTTTACCCCTTTCACACTGCACTGAATCACATGCAATGCCCATGTTCGCATAGCTGAGCAATTATTTATACACACAAAAAACTCTGAAAACCCACATGGCGCATGTGCTACACAAAGTTACTGTTGCCATTAATGCAGATGGTATCAGGTGGCAGAAAAGTGATAGGTGTTCCTGTGCGGTGTCTGGTCATGCACACAGAATGGACCAATCGGTGGGGCTATTATGGGAGATTTGGGGTGGCTCAATGCAAGCAGCTGTGGTCACAGACACAAGCATGTTCAGATGGGGAGACTGTACCTGCCAGGGGGTTGATGAAGACTTTGTTGGTGTGACCAATGGTGGAGCATAATGGTGCACAGTCATGTACTGGTGCTTAAAGTTGGGGTTTCAGACCTTGGTGCTAGGGCACTTTGGGCCTGATTCAGCATCACTCGCTACTATCTTTCGCTGCTTAGCAAGCGGGATAACACTGATTTACGTGGCTGCATGCAAATGGATGTATAAAGGCAGATTTAGACCTCATGGGGTTCTAAGCAAGATACAGGTTTGGGGCCCTCCTTCATCCAAAAATCCATAGCACCATATTTTTGCCTCTGATTGCAGGCGGCAGTGATAGAGTCAGGCTCTAGGTCTTTTTGAAGTAACCTTAATACCCGTGTCACCTGTAAATAAACTGACTACCCACATACAGTGGCTTAAACCAGTCCAAACAATGTTATCCTATCAAAGAATACCAAAGGGACTTTGGGAGTGTGAGCAGGACCATGTGATGTCATAACGTCACCGATAGTCATGCAATGGTTTGGAACAGGGCGTAATACCTGTGTCACATTTAGAGTACATTAGTGTCACATTTAGAGTAAACTGGCTGCCCATATACAGTGGATGAGAGCATATTGTGTGACCAAATATTTTCCAAAGAACATCAAAGGGACTTTGTTACTGTGGCTCTATGTGATGTCATGACATCACGTGGTAGTCACTTAATGCTCCACTTCAAATTTTCTGGACAGCCAGGATAGCTTTATGGGACCCCTTGGGACCTGCTGGACCCTAGGCAGTCACCTAGGTTGCCTTGTGGGATATCTGCCGCTGGTGGAGACTGATCATCAGTTCCCCTGTTGCAGATGATCATTTACTATGTATATTATATGTTCTGTTACCAATGTGTTTATACAGGGTGAGTATCCCTTATCCCAGGGCTGGACAATTGCGGCCCTCCAGATGTTGATGAACTACACATCCCAGCATGCCTTGCATAAGTTTCAGCATGGCCACATAGCAAAACTTATGCAAAGCATCCTGGGATGTGTAGTTCATCAACATCTGGAGGGCCGAAATTGCCCTGCCCTGCCTTATCCAAAATGCTCAGGACTGGAAGAATTTTGGATAATGGATTATTCCGTATTTCAGAATATTTTTATATTTCAATGATGTATCTTGAGGTATCTTGCATTTATGTTGTACAAACACATCAACGACTTGAAATACACACAAATATATTTTATTTGTGCATGAAACAAGGTTTCAAAACATGAAACAAAGTTTGTGTCCTATCTCAGGTACTGAGTTTGAATGCCCAACAATCATTTTCTTTCACATACAGTACATAGTGCCAGTTACATATCATGTCCCTAGTAGTGCCAGTTACATATCATGTCCCCAGTAGTGCTGGTACAGATGTCTCCAGTAGCGCCAGTTACATGTCACTAAGTGATTCATCGCGCCCTACGGGCGCTCTTCACACCGGCGTAAGGGGCTGCGCTCCCTTAATTTGTGAACTTTTGTATTGTGAGAAATATGGTTAGAATTGTATGAAAGATGGCCTGTATTGCAACTTGACTTATAGGTGAAATGTGTTAAATAGAGAGCATATGATTTGGAAGGGGGTGTGCATTGTTTTGTTTAATTAAAAATCGGTTACAGAGTAAGATGTACATTGATAGTGTGGAGAGTAAAGTGGCATTTGTGGGTGTGGGGGTGTGTGTGCCTGTAGTTTAGGTGTGTGTGTGCAATAGTATAGTAGGGTGTTTTTGAGTCAGCGGCTCCCCATTGGTGGAGGTCACGACACAGGAAAACAGGAGGCTGGGTAGTGATAGGGGTGTGTGGGCATAAGGGGGACTAAAGAGTGGGTGAGGGTCCAGCGTGGCAGTGAATCAGTGTCTCCTCTTACTGGGTGGGAGTTAGGGTGCATGAGAGCAGGAGGCTGGGCAGTAAAGCATGATAGGGGAATGTGGGCAACACAGGGGGAGCGGGTCCCCACTGGCTGAAGTTACGAGGGCAGGAGAATAGGAGGCAGGGCAGAGATAGGGTTGTGTGGGCATGAGGGGTAGTAAAGGTTTTTGGCTGTTGCAGAGTAGGGATGGCCATTTGTGCAGACGCCATCTATGGTTGGCATTGATGGCGATTTTGCACCCTGCCATCAATAGTAGTAAAATATTACTTGGATAACCATTGATTGTTGTAGCTATCGATGGTCATCCATTATATCTGACTGAATAGGCCGTGGATCAATCAGAACTCGGTGGCGGGACTTCCGGTTGTGCTTTGCCATCGATGTAGGGAAACCATCTTCTGGTCCTCCCACATCGATGGCAAAAGTATTCAACATCGGCCATAAACCATAGATGATTTGAAATCATTGATGGTCGATGGGCATCCCTAGAATTGGAGGAGTGGGTGAGCGTCTCCTCCCACTGGGAGGGAGTGAGGGTGCATGAGAGCAGGAGGCTGTATAATAGTGGTATGTGGGCAAGACATTGATAAAAGTTGTGGCGCTGGTGCAGAGGAACGTGGGGATACTTCTGGCTTCTGCCAGTGGGCGAACCTGCAGCGCGGCAGCCAGGGCCGGATTTTCCGCCTAAGGGTGGGGGTGGGGTGTCACCTGGTGGCTGTGGAGTAATGGTGGATGGTGGGCGTGTACTGTAGCCCTTGCTGGGCGGGGGGAGGTGATGTCAAGGGGGTGGTGGTGTGTATCACACTGGTCTTTTCCCTAGGGGGGGGTGGGTTTGTGTAGAACGCTGGGCGGGAACGTTATATACACACAGGGGATGAGTGTCTTTTCCCTAGGGGGGGCGGGTTTGTGTAGAACGCTGGGTGGGAATGTTATGCACACAGGGGATGAGTGACAGATCTGGCTAAATATATAAGAGATGTCCCCAGTAGTGCTAGAATTTTCATTTATTTTTTTTCACTTTCTGGAATGTATAGTTTTCGGAATAATTTGTATAATGGATATTTGGATAAGGGATACTCAACCTGTAGTATCATAGGCAACCAAGATATATATATATAGACTGGGCCGACTCCTATGTACAGTATATAAATGTTTTAGGAAGTGGAAAAGAATGGCAAACAATGGTGCACTTAGTGGTAACATTTTATTTGAATATTACTGTTAATGAGAATGCTGCAGTAATAGGATCTACAGTATGGTCCACGTGGTTTATACATCGTTTTGTACTTTATTAAACAAAACATATTAAATAAAGGTACAGTGCAGGCTTTTATTAGTAACTGTGACTATTGGTTTATATACAGTACTCCTGAGCGCACTTTTTCATTTCTTCATTCTAATAATATTTCAACAGCTTGCCTACAAATCGTTTTTCCAGTCCAAGTCAGTGTTTAAGTCATGCATTCCTCACCGTCGCCCGAGAGGCATGCAGCAGACAATAGACTCTCATCACGGGAGAATGCTTAACAGAGATATGTGTGTTTCCAGTTGCCAGATTATTGTAGCCAGATGGTGAGCCATATTCTGTCAATGTTACACTGGTACAGAACTGCAGAGCCTGTTATAATAATTCTTCCAAGAGAGCAGTGTTACAAAGTTAAGGGCCCCATACATCAGCAATCACAATTTATGGATTTTCAGATATACGGATATTTTGGCCAGATAAATGGATTTTACAATCTATCTGACTTTGCCCACACATTACAGATTTATTTCAGTGATCGGCAGATTTTTCCATCTAAAGATTGCATCTTCATATCTGGAAATTGCCCCAATCGATTGTCATTTCAGCTGTTCATAATGTAAATAGATGAAGAAGACGAATTGGGAATGCCCACACATATAAAAAAGATCTACAGATAATACCAGATTATTAAACATGTTTAAAAACCTGATTAAGCAATCGATTGGCGATTTTGATTGGGATTGCCAAAAGGGGGAGCCCACACATCTAAAATTAATTGTGGCAATCATCTCCATATCTGAAAATTGTCTTATGGGCCCCATACATCAGCAATCACAATTTATGGATTTTCAGATATTGGGATATTTTGGCCAGATAAATGGATTTTACAATCTATCTGACTTTGCCCACACATTACAGATTTATTTCAGTGATCGGCAGATTTTTCCATCTAAAGATTGCATCTTCATATCTGGAAATTGCCCCAATCGATTGTCATTTCAGCTGTTCATAATGTAAATAGATGAAGAAGACGAATTGGGAATGCCCACACATATAAAAAAGATCTGCAGATAATACCAGATTATTAAACATGTTTAAAAACCTGATTAAGCAATCGATTGGCGATTTTGATTGGGATTGCCAAAAGGGGGAGCCCACACATCTAAAATTAATTGTGGCAATCATCTCCTTATCTGAAAATTGTCACAATTAATTGCTGATGTATGGGGCCCTTTAGTTTTGCATTTGACAGAAATAGAACACAATAAGATTATCGTAAAATATGGGCAAGGCTGCACTATTTTTTCATTATAAAATGGTATTTTAATAACTGAGCTAAATTTACTAAGCGGCACCTGGTAGAAGCCACTTTTGCTTAGCATGGCAAAGCAGGTAATATAAAACTACTGAACTATATAAAGCAGAAAATGCGAGCCACAAGTTAGTGGCCACAAGGTAGTATGCAGTACAATTCTCTATAGACTGTAAGCCCATGAGCAGGGCCCTCTTACCTCTTTTTTTTTCTCTTAAAAAAACATAGAGGCATATTTAACTGTCCACAAGGCATACAATACCTCCTAACATGACCCTGTTCAGGAGGGACAAAATGCTCTGTTCCTGGATTTCTATTTTAAGGTGCCCATACGGTGCTGTGCGATGTGATGCGATGCCCGCTCCCGTGGGCATCCCATTGCACAGTTCAAAAAAGTATGTGCTGCACATACTTTTTGAACTAGGTCCCGATCTCATTGCACGCAAATGGCATGCAAATGGCATGCGATGCGATATAGCCCAAAACGCACAAGATAATAGCAGCGTGTATGGGCACCTTTCATGTATGATTGCTATCACCTGTGGTGAAATAACTTTCAAATAACTTAACCTTGCGATGGCATTTATAAATCAAGAGGGAAGTCCAGGAATAGAACTTGTGTCACTTCCAGAATGGGTCATATTGGAAGGTAAGCACAAGGTTTTACACTTAAAAAAATGCGCTTACCTCACAACCTATTTTGAATTACCAGGGACTTGTATCCAATGTACAAAGAAATTAATCATTGTTTTTTTTTGTGGCAAAAATCCATATGCTGGGGGGGGGTTGGGATTTGGGAACACTTCACCTGTTCCAGACGCTCTTCTCTGTATACTGACAGGAGGTCACACACTTGACAAGGGGTCACACAAATTGACAAGGAGGTCACACACACTGACGCAGGGGTCACACACCCCGGGGTGATAGAGGTCTCACATACAGGAATCTCACCATGTGCTGTGGAAGATGTTGGAGTATGACTGAGCCACTTCAGCATAATGTAGATGCTCCTTCAGATGGCATAGCTGCCAGAAGGTAAGCCACAGATTTGCAGTCTCCTATCTTTGCTGCATGTATGTATTGTGGCAGCACTATTCCATGGAAGTCAATAGTCTGTGCAGGTCTGTAATGTTCATTTAATTGCAGCAGGTATGTGCATCCGCTACGCCGGGATTTACATGCTGCTTGCGTACAAGATGTCACATCTGTAACTGGAAACTTCTAATTGCTGAATCAGTAATTGGGGGTATACAAGGGCTCCAGGTGCAAGTTCCAACAATTTGCTAAAAAAAACAAACTCAAAAACCCCCAAAATTTAATTCCAAAAGTCTCTCATGATTGAAACACCCTGTGTTGTTAAATTTTAGTAAATATGCAGCCGATTGAATGTGCCCCATTGTTTAATTACTGTTCAGGCTCACAATAGTAAAATGCTACAGAATATACTGGTGTTATAAAATAATCGGTACTTGTGTATTATCTGGGAGCCCGATTTTATCATTGCACGCCACTACTTAAGGCATGCGATGCGATGCAATTTTTCATTGTAAAGACCAGAATTTTAATTGTATAGTCACCCATGGGTGAGTTCATACCCCCACTATCCAACTACGCATGGAGTTGATTATATATAGTGTGGCGAGCGCAGCGAGCCACCGAGCCCGAAGGGTGGCGAGCGCAGCGAGGCCCGCGAGGGGACGTGGATTACTTTACATGTATTCTGCGTACGCTCGCCACGCTTTGGGCTTGTTGGCTCGCTGCTCTCGCCACACTATATAAAATCAACTCCATGCGTAGTTGGATAGTGGGGGTATGAAATCACCCATGGGTGACTATACAATTAAAAATTGGGTCTTTACAAGGAAAAATTGCATCGCAGGAATTGTATGCCACTATATTGCATGTGATGCGATGCAATGAAAAAATCGGGCGCCCAGATATTACACAAGTACCAGATAATCTATATAATAAATTGAAGAGTGTGTGTGTGTGTGTGCGTGCGTGTGTGCGTGCGTGGCTGTTGCATTGCAGACACACCGTGGCACTCAGAGCCACCAAATTCAGCAACAAGATACCTCTGGATCCGGTGGTGTGCACCTCAAAGACGTTTTTGGGAAATTTCACTTAAAAATTTAAAAATCATCAAGTTTTAATTTGCCTTCATTGATGATCTGGGAAAAAGATCGACGATCTGGGAAACCGTTGAGGAAGGAACAACTCCACATCTATTTTCATTGCTGTCATTGAGTATGAATGAAACATTCTAACATTATAGGGAAGGCTTTAAACAATTAGGCATAATTGAGGATATACATAGACCACACATAACACACACACACATTGTACACGTACACACACACAGTACACCACATACGCACACATAGCACACAACACACACATATATACTTAGCGCACCTCACACACTTACACATTGGACAGATACCAGTGGCGTGCGGTGGGGTGAGGCAGGTGAGACACAGCCTTTCCTGTCATACTAGCGCATATGCCGGCGGTTTCAATTTATAAAGTATGTCAAAAATACAAATAATACTTAAAAAGAATCAAACTTTGGAGTAAAAAGTCTATGGCAGGTGAGGCAGTGCCTCACCTGGCTACCTTTTCTGCACATCTCTTATCAAAACTCAGCGAATCTCCAGCAGTGTATACTGCTGCACATGTGTATAATGCTGGTATGTACTCCATGGCTCATATAGTATGTGCAAATCTGTCTCTGGTACTTGCCAGGGACTCTTGAGCCATTTACCTCACCGCACGTCCCTGACAGATACACACAACAAAACACACACATAACCATACCTCCCAACATGACCCTCTCCAGGAGGGACAGAATGCTCTGTTTCTGGACTTTCCTCTTAATGTATGATTGCCATCACCTGTTTTAAACAGGTAAATTGATAAGAAAGGAGTTTCATCACAGGTGATGGCAATCATACATTACCAGGGAAGTCCAGACACAGAGCATTGTGTCCCTCCTGGAGAGGGTCATGTTGGGAGGTATGCATAACAAACCACATGCAGTACAACACAAACCCATATACGCTACAACACACACCACAAAACAGTACAACAAACACACAGAACACACACACACACACTTAAACATTGTGCAGATACAGAAACACACAGAACATACAAACTTAAACATTGCCAGGATACGCACAGCACACCACACACACATATATACGTAGCGCACCTCACAAACTAACACATTTTGCAGATACACACAACACACACACACATAACACACCACTCACAGTACAACACGCACCCACATTCACTACAACACACACCCAAAAACAGTACAACACACAGAACACACAAACTTAAACATTGCACAGATACAAACAGCACACTACACACACACACATTTATACGTAGCACATCTTACGCACTTACACATTGCGCAGATACACACAACACACACATAACATACCTCTAACAGGACAACACACACCCACATTCACCACACACACCCAAAAAACAGTACAACACACACAAAACACACACTTAAACACTGCACAGATACACAAAGACACAACACACACATACACATACTGTATATACATAGCACACCTCACACACTTTTGCATTGGACAGATACATACAACACAACACACACAACCACATACACTACAACACAGACACACACACACACACAGAACACATAAAAAAAATTGCCATTTATTTAACAGTCTGTACCGGCAAATAAAAACTGTACCTAATTTTTTTTTTTGTTTTTTATTATCCGTCTCTCCAGTCCTCCAGCCTGTCACTGCGTTCCCCGGCCGGTTGCACTGAGAAATTTTGTCCTGGTCAATGCACCCGTTGATCAATGTAAAGTGGGTACACTGCACTCACCCTGTTAGTCAGTTGGATGTTAGGCACTGTTCTGCCTTAAGGGTTTCCCAGACCCTTTTGGTTCATAGATAATGTTTGGTCGATGGGCATGAGCGCTGCATGTATTTGTTTGAATGTTATGAGTGTAAGAAGTTGAAGAATAAGACTGAGATGAAGATTTGTCACGTTAAAGTGTACAATTTACTCAATAAATTGTGAAAAAAAATATATGTACATAGAAGTACAATCAAGAAATGAAAGTAGGATTAAAAAGTAAATTCTGATTCAAATAATAATGCTAATTGTATGGATGGGGGTGGGTTGCGAAACAAATCTATAGGTGGAGGGGGGTATGGATATCGGTGGCATAATTGGTGTTTGGTACACCTACAGGGGGTCTCCAGTTGATGAGAAATTTTAATTACAGTGTCACCGTAGGGGGATTTCCAATTGGGGTTCAGGTGGTCTTCTGGGGACCCCTTTACAATCCCATTGGTCTCTTCTCCTGGAGCCTACGGTCTCCCTCAGTGATTGACTATCATTAAGGGAGACCATAGGCTCAAGGAGAAGAGACCTACAGGATTGTAAAGGGTCCCAAAAAGACCACCTGGACCCCAATTGGGAATCCTTCTATGGTGACACTGTAGAGAAAATCCCATCAATTGAGGACCCCCTGTAATTTTGGAAATAAAAAACCACCAGCTAGTTGTTAATAATCCAAACTTACAACATACTTGCCTACTCTGCTTGGGGCATATGTATCAAGATGTTTCCATGGTAATTTTTTCCCAGTTAGCATGTTTATCGCAAAAACATTTGTTGGTTGTATTATTATTATTTTTTTTATATATATATCGCCTGAAGCATTCCTGGCCCGTTGGAGTCTATTGAATGTGATAAATGCATGTGTAACAAAAGATGCAGCCACATTTTTTTTACAGAAATATGCTATATACTGTAATTAACGTGACTATAGGTGGTGCAAAAAGTATTTTATGTGGTACTTCCCCTTCTATTGTCTCAAAATTATATATATATAAAAAAAAAATTATGTTTAGGGATGGCTTTGTTATATAATTCATATTTGTTATTAGATTTTTTTTTTACTTGTATTTTTGTGCCATCTAATTTACAAGTTAAATTGAAACAATGAACTAACAGCTGGTTGTTCATTTACATAAATCTGTGTAAACACCAATCAGGCTGCCATATCCTTGAGGAGGAGGCAGAGAAGTCGGTAATGTATTTGCAGTGTAGGGACCTCCAGTATCAGAGATGTCTTGACAATGGCCTGGAGGCTTACCGTAGTTTTGCAAATATTTGTAATTAAGATCTCTAAGGCCCTTATTCTGGTTGGTGCGGCCAGAGCCGCACACGGTGCTCTGGCCGCACAAACCAATCCCCGCCCACGAGACGGATCGCCACGGCCGTCCGTACACGGACGGCTGGCGATCCGCATAAAAATGGTGGAGGCGTACGCCTCCACCATGGTGGGAGCTGCCCCCTGCATTCGATGGTCGTCGACCATCGAAGGCAGGTCCGCACGCCCCAGCAGCTCCCGCAAGCTGAGACCACACGGACAATCGTCCGTGTGCTAGCTTGTATGGGGGCTGAGAGCTGACATCCGGCGACGTCAGCTTTCCGCCCCCATCACTGGCGTCATACCCTCATTAGCATGCGTACGCCCCGCGTTTGCATGGGAACGCCCATGAAACGCGGGGCGTATACATAGGGAAATGAGGGCATGAAGCCCCTCACTCCCCTATACGCCCCCTTTGCGGCGTAGTAACGTTATGTGCGGCGAATTCGCCTGCACATGCGCAGATTGACCTCTGCGCATGTGCAGACGGAAAACATCGGCGGTACGGCCACACGCGGGCCGTACCGCTCGAATCAGAATAAGGGCCCATATGAGCTACTATTTTTCAAATCTTATTGCTAGTGCCCTTTGGTGTGCTGGGGGAACCTGTTTAAGGTAATCCACATAATTAAATTTTAGCAACAGCAATAAATACATATTATTTCCATATATTTTATCCACTGTTCTCCCCCCAAATCTGATGCCAGCTCAACAGATTTCTGCATTACAGGTACACCTCTGGAATGACTGTGTGCGTGTGATTAAGCATTGAGGGTGGTATTCTAACGAAAAATGCAGTAAAAAACCCATTATCAGGGTTATTACAGCATTTTGATAGCCTATGGGCTTCTTAATGCCACCCACGCCACCCCGCACTGACCCCCGCCACCTTGCACCGGCCACCCCTCACCTGTGTCCAGGCAGCACAGCGCTGTGCTGCCTGGACCAGTGACCTTCTCCTCCCTGCACTGTAAATCCTCTTCCAGGTGCAGGGAGGAGGAGAGCCCGCCCGCAGCAGTAGCCAGCAGCCGTCCAGGTAAGGGAGGGAGGGGGGAGCCGCTAGACCCGCCGCACATCACTGGCCAGATCACAAAGGACAGCTCTTAACGCAAGAGCTGTCCTTTGCAATTATTATTGCATATTTTAGGATATACTGTATACGATCATTATCTCTGCGGTAGCCGGAGATGTGCGGTGAAGTGGGGTCGCGGATGTTTGCGCATCCCCCCTGAGACTGCACAAGAGTCTTGCATAGGTTAAGATCTTGCTTTGGAAAACCTACAGCTCTATTACATACAGGGTGACATTTAATAGGATGTGATTTTTAGTAAGGTTCTGAAATTGCACCATATCGCATGTTTTCAAATTTTTGGAAGATATCGACAATTTAATGAAATGCGGATTGAAGCATGAAAAAAGCGATGTGAAGTGATAAAGTGAGAATTTTATTCATGAAAATGTCATGTGCTATTTGTTAGACATGGTAATGTGAGGTTTTGTGAGTTTTTTGTAAAAAAAAAAAAATGCAAAAGGCCTGACCATAACCAGACGTGGCTCAAAGAACCGGGTGCTGTACAGCTCAGTAAATATATGTTCCCCATGTGCGTGTTGCTTATTAGAATGCGTCTAGTGCATATCTGTATGTGTGATGTATATGTGTGATGTATTTCTGTACTGTCATTGTTGCTCGTTCTGATAACCCTTTGTATTACAGTATGTGCATTATTTTTAATGTCTGTAAAGCGCCTTGAGTCCTGTTGGAGAAAGTGCGCTATATACAGGGCCGGCGCTACCCACTCAGCAGCTCCTGCAAAGCAGGCAGGCGCCATGCTGAAAAGGCGCTGTCTCCCTTCCTGCTCTGCTAAAGCTGCCTCAGCCCTCACTGTCACTGCCTGCACGCCCACTGCAGCGCCTGTCTAATAGTGGGTGGCAGTATGAAAAGCTGCTCCCTCACCCCGGTGCACACACACACACTATGTCTGGCCTCCAAAGTCCTCCTCTTGCCCCCTCTTCCTCAACAGAAGGTCATTAGACTCTTGTGCTGTGGCAGGCAGCGCTGTAATAACAAAGAGCGACAGTGACCGTGCGGTGTGGCAGTGCTTGATTCTCCCCCGCCCAGTCTCTGTACAGCCTGTGCAGCCAGTGGCGTGCCTTGCGCTCATATAAACTTTATATTTTTTATATATATTTTGATCATGGCTACTGGCTGCCGCAGCCTGTCGAATATTGTGAGAGGCAGCCAGCAGCCTGAAGGGCAGCTCCCCTCACTCACTGACACTGTGAATGCCTGGATGTCATGTCTGGGTCCGCCCCCTACCCATTGCTCCCTGCGCCTGTCAATCAAGTGATGAACAGGCCGCCTCCTCTTCCTTCCCTCTTCTCAGTGTGCAGCGAAGCCCAGTCCTCAACACTCCGCCCCCTCTATCTCCTCCCCTCTTCTTCCATCTCCTCCTTCTCTCCCCTCCTTTCCCCCTCAGTCACAAGAGGGGAAATGGCGTCCTCAGCACCCTCCTATGCAGATAGAAGAGGAGAGACTGTTCAAGATTTAAACAGCAAAAAACAGTGAGCCTTTTATTATACATGTTTATAACATATTTTTTAATAATGATATATTTTTTTAATATTAATTTAGACACTTTTTAAATAATGCCTAAAAACATTTTGCAGACACAGCACTGAGATGCGAGCTATTTGCTACACAGTGAAACATTTGCACAGTATCGGCTGCACCCTGGCTGCGCTGCCTACAGTAGCTGTGAAGCCAGATGCAGGCCAGCCATGTGTTGGTTGTGTGCGATGTCACCCAGTTGTCGAAGCCCTCCACCTGACATGCCTGCATTGTCTCGACCACTCGCATTAAATGCCGAAGCGATGCCCCCCCACAACAGGCCATCAGCGGCGGGGAGGGTGGGTGGTGGCGGAGGCTTGCATGAAACGCTGAAGTGATGCCCCCCAACAGGCCATAGGCAGCGGGGACGGTGGACAGTGCATACACTCCCACAAACGAGCTGCAGCTTGCTGCAATGGCAATGTGAAAGGGCGCAAAATTTATGGTTTGCAGGAGGGCGCCGGACACCCTAACACCGGCCCTGGCTATATAAATAAAACTTACTTACTTACAAATAAAATACACTTAATTTTATAGGGAGATTGGTGGTTTGTAGTAGGATGAAAGAAGAACCTGTTCATTTGTAGCCAATTGGAGTTAGCTGATCAAAACTGATCATCTTAAGGAGCTTACACACAGGGAGATGCTAAAGCATTCAGCAGACAACTTAGGGGGTATTCAATCCCGGGTCACCACTGTCGATCTGGCCTGACAGCTGTGACCCTGGCCTGTTTTCGTTTTGTTCGACCGCAGATCGGCAGCAGGCGCGATTCAATGTCCCACTTCGTGATCTGCGAAAAGGGGGCGTGTCTGCGTAAACGGCCGTGGATTGTCGATATTCGGCCGCAATCGCGACAATTGACGGCCGAAATCGACAAAACGGGCCCGACTGCTTTTAAAGTCGAGCCCATTCTGTCGATCTGCCTCTTCAATGCTGTCGGAAAGACAGCATTGAATAAGCGGTCGCTGCTATTTCCCCCGTCGTAAATAGTCACCCAGATTGAATACCCCCCAGAATCTTTAAAATGGTACCTCAGTAATCGATTTTTGGTAAGTATGAAGGAAGAAAAAGTGATTGTAATTTTTGCCTCAGGAGGAGCCCTTCTCCTCTTATTATAGAAGAGGGGCCCGGGTCTCTGGATGACCTTTCTGCAGAGACTGGAAAGGACTATCAGGACCTGTGGGTACTCTTTACCTAGAACGGCGCCCATCGCGACCATCGTATGCACTAAAAAACGGGTGCGATGCGATGCCCGCGATGGCCGCGATTTCCCATAGGGATCAATGTTAAAAGTGAGATTGGACGCGATTTTAGTGTTAAATGCCTCAATGCCCGCGATTTTTACATAGGAAACAATGTTAAATGGGCCACAGAGCCCTAATAGTCCCCCTGAAGTCTTAAATGGCCCCCACAATTTTTAACGCCACCCCACGATCAACGTGAACCCGAAGCGTGGCAAGCGCAGCGAGCCCGCGAGGACCTTTTCATACCCCCACTATCCACGTCGGCGTGGAGTTGAGAATAGAATAGTGTGGCGAACTCAGCGAGCCACCGCGCCCGAAGCGTGGCGAGCGCAGCGAGCCCCGCGAGGGGACGCGGATACCTTCACAGGTAAACGCGTCCCTTCGCGGGCTTCACAGGTATCCGCGTCCGCTCGCCACGCTTCGGGCTCGGTGGCTCGCTGCGCTCGCCACACTATTCTATTCTCAACTCCACGCCAACGTGGATAGTGGGGGTATGAAAAGGTCGGAGGACGCGTACCGCCGCCCCTCGCGGGCTCGCTGCGCTTGCCACGCTTCGGGTTCACGTTGATCGTGGGGTGGCGTTAAAAATTGTGGGGGCCATTTAAGACTTCAGGGGGACTATTAGGGATCTGTGGCCCATTTAACATTGTTTCCTATGTAAAAATCGCGGGCATTGAGGCATTTAACACTAAAATCGCGTCCAATCTCACTTTTAACATTGATCCCTATGGGAAAATCGGGGTTATTCTGGCTCAGTTTGTCCTCCGCATGCACACACGCACGGAGGGCCAAAATTTCATTTGTGCACATGCGCATTTCTGCACTGGGTGCGTGCGGCCACAGGTGCATGTCCCCAAGACTGTGGGCGGGGGACGTGGGGGGCATGGAGCGGGGGCTTCCCCATGGGAACACTCAGCATTTCATGCTGGGCGTTCCCATGCAAATCGCACAGTGACGCGGGTGTGGGGGGCATGCAGCTGACATCACCAGATGTTAGCTGCCCACCCTGTTCCTGTCGAGGGTGCATGCATATCTAAGGGACCTGAGAGTCACTTAGATATGCGTGTACCTTCCACATCATTCGATGGTTGGTGACCATCGAATGATCTGGGTGCCACCCCATAGGCTGCGAATGGATGTTTTGCCAAAACATCCATTCTTAGCCGTGCAGACAACCCAGTGTGCAAGGGGGGACGCAGGCAGACCTGTGAGCGGCGGGCAGCACTTAGTCCACACGCAACGCTGCAAAATTTGCAGCGTTGCGTGTGGACCAAAAGTGCCCCCAAAAGCGGCACTTTGTCATACTTATTTCCGGTCACATGACCGGACAATTCAGTGAATACCGTACTACATTGTACTGTAGGATAGTGATTGATACATCACTTCTGGTATATGCAATTCATTCACTTAATGCGGAGATGCCCCACTTCCGTAAATTGCGGATGAATATAGAAATGCTCCACTTCCGGGTACGGCAGTGATAGCTAATAGCAATATTTCTTACTTTAGCTATATTTTCAGACAGAGCTTTTGACCAATCAAAATTATTTAGCATAATCAAATCCTTAATTTTGTGACCACCATCTCCTAATAAATTAATTTAATCAGTGAATTATATTTCTTCTTTTCTTAGTGTTTTTTTATGATTTTCAATTTTGATTTAGCATAATTAAATCCTTCATTTTAGATTCTGCCTCCTCCTTCTAGTTTTATTATACTTTTTATATAGATTGGACTGATTATGTGTACCTTGTTTGTCATGTGACCTACCCACTTCCTGTCTATCTGGTATATAAACCCTATAGATGCAATACATGAACACCTTTGATAAAGCCGTTGAGACGTTGAAACGCGTCAAGTATCCTGCCCACTTTGCACTTTATGGACTGATCCGGACCAGCCTCAGATACCACTTGTACCTCCAGCACGTGCATAAAAGGATTCCAGAACCCCTTTGTTTGACCACAGCTGCAGTGTACTCCCCTACTTCAGGCTTTGAGTCCCTGAGAGTAACAAGAAACACCATGGTCTCTAACCAAAGTGGACAGTAACATCAATCATTATCTACTTCATTGCACTTTATTTGGTCCTCTGAGGCATACTAGGAACGGACAGCTACATTATTCTCCATATGTGAGGCTTTACTTGCAGTCTATATACCAGCACTTCCCCTAAACGGCCATTCATTGTATTAATAACATTTATATATTTTTTAATGTAAAATCAGTCGAATCTTATTATGGTTTTTTACTGTTTCTAAATTACAAACCAGTCAGTGCCACTTTCCACTATTGTTCAAGGATAGTAGGATGAAGGAGGAGTAACACTTGTAAAGCAACAGAGTAACCCTTTTAACAAAAGCAGACAATACTTTACAATAGAAGTATGGTGGTAACCTATATATATGTGCACAGCAGCTTGAATCCTGAGCAGTGATTGACCGAGTGCCGCACATACATCCATATACTACTTTCTCCGTGAGGGCACCGGACAAAGGGGTTTATTCTAGTTCATTCTTTCTGACAAAATCCTTCTTAGATGGACAAAACCATGTGCACTGCAGGGGGGCAGATGTAACATGTGCAGAGAGAATTAGATTTGGGTGAGTTATTTTGTTTCTGTGCAGGGAAAATACTGACTGCATGATTTTACACTTCAATATAGATCTCACTTTGAAGAAAAACCCCACCCAAATCTAATTCTCTCTGCACAAGTTACATCTGCCCCACCCGCAGTGCACATGGTTTTGTCCATCTAAGAAGGATTTTGTCAGAAAGAATGGACTAGAATAACCCCCAAAGTAACTTACAGTCGCTTGGAGTGCCGGACCACAGATATTGTGTATATATATTTATCAACACACATATATATATATAGAAAGAAAACAAAAATACCCAGCGCAAAAGTCCTCAATGGAGTAATGTCCACAGTATCAGTCAATGTGTGCAATCTTCTTCCAGCAGGATCGTACCAAGATCCAAATAGTACACTTGCAAAAAACCAAGAGAAGAGACGCAACCATGAGCATATATTTAGAGACAATTTTACTGCACAATAAGGCTCACGTACATTGAAAGTTTAAAATAGTATGCTTGCCAGCCTGGTAGAAACACAGTATATATATATATATATATAAATATATATATATATATATATATATACATATATATATATATATATATATATATATATATATATATATATATATGAGGAACTTGGGTATCCGGCACTCGGAAGTAAATACAGCTGCTCCCGATGTCCTTGCCTTGAAATAATACAATAGCAGATAGCCCAAACAAGGGCAGATGGTCGGCATTCACGGAAACTTTGTCCAAATAATTAGAAACAACACTAGTGTGCAGTCAACGTTTCTGAGGAACTTTATTTCCTCTTTCGTTAGGACATCAAAGTTTTAATACAATACAAAAACATTTAAATAGCTTACCTACTGTGATTCAGAGCCTCACGCACGCTGCTCCCGGCGGTGGTCGCGATGATGTCATCATGCGCAACGTACCCAACCGTCGGACCCGTCCGTCGTGAGGCGAGTATCGGTCTGACAAGTCTATCACCATAGAAACAGAAAATACAATCAATACAAGTAGCATCTCAGGATTATTGTGCACATCTAGCATTTAGAGTTGAACATCGGACAATTACAATACATAGCAGATTACGGCTTGCAAATATAAGAAAAGTACAGCAACATACAGTTTGCTGATGGAGAGCACCAGGCAAATATATGGGGGTGCTAGTGAATACATCCTTATAATAAGGATAAAGGAACGGTTACAAATAACAATGCAGACTTTGTAATTCATTCATCCCATTGGGATATAAAGTTTGTAACCTATCTATCCACTGAACCTCACATTTCAAAATTACTTTGTTGAGGTCCCCCCCACGAATGGACGGGGCCACCCAATCAATCATCTTGCACCATAATGAGGATAGCGGATGATTCATTGCTTTACAGCATTCACCCTCCCCTCAAGTGTTTTTCTGATGATAGAGTGGTGCAAGGCCATACGTTCCCTGAACGTCCTGATGGTCTTGCCAAAATACAATTTCCCACATGGGCATTTGGTATAATACACCACATGTGTACTAGTACAAGTAAGGGGAACGCGTACCCGAAATTTTTTTCCTGAAAGGGGGTGGGAGAATGAATGACCCGTCTCCAGGGCATTACAGGTAGTACACCCGAGACATTTGAAATTTCCTGGGGTACTTGTGTATTAGCACGGCGCCCACGATTTCCTTCTTATGGCATCTTATACAATTTAAAATTGTATACCATTGTATATGGCATACAATGGCATACAATGAGATGAGATGAGATGAGATTTTAAATTGTATAAGCACACTAATGGGTGCTTTCAATGTTAATTGGCCCCCCTATAAGATTTTTAATTGTATAAGCACCCTAATGGGTGCTTACAATGTTAAATGCACCCCCACGCCACCCCCACTATCAACGCCAACCCGAAGCGTGGCGAGCGCAGTGAGCCCGCGAGGGGCGGCGGTACGTGTCCTCCGACCTTTTCATAACCCCACTATCCATGTCGGCGTGGAGTTGATTTTATATAGTGTGGCGAGTGCAGCAAGCCACCGAGCCCGAAGCGTGGCGAGCGTCCAGGTTTTACTTTACATGTATTACGCGTCCCCTCGCGGGGCTCGCTGCGCTCGCCACGCTTCGGGCTCGGTGGCTCGCTGCACTCGCCACACTATATAAATTCAACTCCGCGCCGACATGGATAGTGGGGGTATGAAAAGGTCGGAGGACGCGTACCGCCGCCCCACGCGGGCTCGCTGCGCTCGCCACGCTTCGGGTTGGCGTTGATAGTGGGGGTGGTGTGGGGGTGCATTTAACATTGTAAGCACCCATTAGGGTGCTTATACAATTAAAAATCTTATATGGGTAGCCAATTTACATTGAAAGCAACCATTAGTGTGCTTATACAATTTAAAATCTCATCTCATCTCATTGTATGCCATATACAATGGTATACAATTTTAAATTGTATAAGATCGGGTCCCATCGCATCGCATCTCATCTCATTAATCCTTATGGTATGCAATGCGATGAGCGCCGTGATAATACACAAGTACCTTGCCTGGTTTTCTAGTGAGAAAATGGGCCAGTGCTTCTGCCTTAAAAGAGGTGATATCGTTGTGAACAACCCACTGTTTCACATTTTTCCCTCTTCTATATACTGGCATGATAGTTTTCCCTTTCAACATGCCAAGTGAGAGATCAGTGCTTACAACTGGCCATAAGGATTTTGCTTTGTTCACTATGTCATTCGAACTGGTGGAATAATCTACAGGGAACAGCACCCTGTTGCCCAGATTATCCCTCCTACTATGGCATAGGGTTTCAGATCTAGGAAGACTTTGGATTTAGCCTCCTGGAGGGACGACCATGCGTAGCCTCTCAATAAAAACGTATTCATTAGTAGATCCATTTCAACAATGGCATCATCAGGATTCGAGCGTTGTGAATAAGGCAAACCCCTTACAAGCACTGGCAGGTGAAAACTTTGCGCCTGCAAGAGGGTTATCCTCTCCACCTCCTTGTGATATAGCGAAGTCACAATCACATTCTGAACAATAGAAATTGACACATATAGGCAATGTACATTTTCACTACTTCGTGTCAGGATCCTTCTCATTAATACCTGATAGAAATGAATGCAGGGTATCCTCAGAGCCAGACCAAAACAAACAGATGTCATCGATGTAACTGCAGTAGAAAGTGATACTTGCTGCCAAATCGGGACAAGCAAAAAAGATCTCATGTTCTACACAAAATATGTATGCATTTGCGTAGCTTGGTGCTACACACGATTCCATCGCACACCCCTGCTTCTGATTATAAATAGCACCATTAAATAGAAAATAGTTGCGGGTAAGCGTTAGTTGCAATAGGGTCATGAATAGATCTATGTCTAGTCCTTTAAATTCAGCGCTAGAGGATATTAATGCACAAGTTGCAGACAGCCCTCTAGAATGAGGAATCGTTGTGTACAAACTCACAACCACAATAGTAGCCATCCAATGTGGAGTAGCTAAAGGTGTAAGTTCCTGTAAAAAGTTGGGTTGGCTGAATAACTGGCTCCAAAAACTCAGAAATTATATAGTATAAGGAATCATTTGCCGCAATTATGGGCCTACCAGGAGGATTAATCAGGTATTTATGCAATTTTGGAATGGTGTAAAACACCGGAAGCTTGGGATCCTGGAGCGTAAGGGAATCAAAGATTTTCTTGGAAATGAGGCCCTTAACTATAGCAGATTTTAAAATGGTATCCAATTCGATCTTATAATCTAAAGTAGGATCACTCCTTAGCTTCTCATACACCAATTTGTCACCCAACTCGCGGGAGATTTCTTCCTTGTAGTCCTTCAAATTCTGAACCACAATGTCCCGCCTTTGTTGGTGGGGCGGATGACTATATCCTGGTAGCCACCTCGATTTTTCAGTGCCTGACGTTGGGCAAATGTAAGGTTAAGGGCCGCTGACGTCATCAGTGGGCTGATCTCCCCATCGCCATCACAGAGCCGAATAAGTCTTGGCTTATGGGCTGGGGGGGAATTAATTTGATGGTGAATGATTTTGAATGGATTTCCCCCTGTTCGCAAGGCTGCGATTTCATTTGCAGCCATACACAGAGGAGAGATTTCCCTCTGGCAGATAGGTAACTAACTGATTGCAAGGCTGCTAAAGGTTGCAGCCCTGCGATCAGGTCTGAATCAAGCCCCAAATATAGATCCATCGGGTACTGGTAACATTTCCCTGTGGATGCACTCCATTTACTACAACTCTGTTTTCTATCTTAGAACCAAGATCTTGTCCATTCAATCATGTTACTATCCAATTCCATGTTGCATTTATTCAGCAGTCTGCTGTGTGGGACAGTGTCAAAAGACTATATAAAGTCTATATAAGCAATATCTATGGCTCCGCCTTTATATATTACTTTAGTTAACAGTCCAAAAAGTAAATAAAGTTGTTTGACATCATCTCCTCCATTCTGTTTGGGATCCTGTAAATTTCTGGAATTTAGATACTCTACAACTCTTTATTTTGTTTGCATCAATATCCCCACTACTGATATAAGGCTCATTCCCCACTACTGATGTAAGGCTCATTCCCTACTACTGATATAAGGCTCATTCCCCACTACTGATGTAAGGCTCATTCCCTGCTACTGATATAAGGCTCATTCCCCACTACTGATGTAAGGCTCATTCCCCACTACTGATGTAAGGCTCATTCCCCACTACTGATATAAGGCTCATTCCCCACTACTGATGTAAGGCTCATTCCCTGCTACTGATATAAGGCTCATTCCCTGCTACTGATATAAGGCTCATTCCCCACTACTGATGTAAGGCTCATTCCCCACTACTGATGTAAGGCTCATTCCCCGCTACTGATATAAGGCTCATTCCCCGCTACTGATGTAAGGCTCATTCCCCACTACTGATGTAAGGCTCATTCCCCACTAATGATATAAGGCTCATTCCCCACTAATGATGTAAGGCTTCAGGATCAACTGTTTTCTAGTTAGAGAGCCAGCATCAGGGGCATTTCCACAGCCACAGAGGAAGTCCTGGTCTCAGCTCCACTCAAGGCCGGGGGAGCGATGTTTGGTGTCTGCGCATGCACATTTATGCGCATGTGGTGACGCCGGGTGTTCGCACCCACCGGTCGGTCGGGGGGTAAAGGGTAGCGGCTGGTGGACGTGCCCATGGGAACGCCCATCAAATGACTTGGTTCCCACACCCAAGGCTTGGAATGGATTTTAATGCAAAACATCCATTCACAGCAGTGCGAGGGACACAGTGGGGATGACGGGCAGCTGGATGAGCAGCAGGCGGCATTAAAATAACACTCAACGCTGCAAAATTTGCAGCGCTATATGTGAACCAGAATAAGGTCCTCAGTCTCCATCTTTTACTCTGAGCCCCACACTCTGGGCAGTAACTGTGCTAGCCACCTGAGGTAAGTTTACACAGGAATACTATGGTACTTCAGGAGACTCCTCAGAGACAGACACTTACACTTTTCTGTATAACTCCACCCCTCAATCTCCCCTCTTTGGGGGATACATATGTATCTTCATGAATTTTACTGTTCCAATGCTTTTGATTTATTTTTTTTAAATAAATGTCCATATACTGTATGCCGCGTGATGCCTCATACTTATCATTATAAGTTGTTACAGGTGTAACACATGGTAACACATTAAGTCGACATGGTCAAAAGATCTACAGAAGCAAATAGTTGACATGAAAATGGTTGACGAGTTTTTCATGATATATTTTTTTAAACCAACATGTTCCTACTTTACCATCCCATTGGGCATACAGGGAGAATATATTAGTGTGCCAGGCACAGCGAGGCACGCGAGGGGACGCGTAACAATCTTATGGTGCCCACGTCAACCTATGTTAGCATAGACATCACAAACATGAAACTCATGTCAACCCTTTTCCATGTCGACCTATGCCACATCTACATTTTGCTTGTTTCGACCTTGTGATCATGTCAACCAAATGCACATCAACTTTTTTATATGTCTCCCACTTTCGGTCCGCAGACAAATGGTTATTTGTCTGCGGACCGAAAGTGGGAGACCTTTTTTCTGTCTTCCGACCTAGACACTGTCTAACCAATGATCCACACCCAACAGCTCAATCTGTTACAGAGACACATTTCTGACAAATTGAGATGACAACTTCCATTATGTTGTAACTATAAAATTGGACCCCTATGTCAATTCTCAGGCCTTAGAATGTTCCCTATTCAGACACCAAATAGGAAAAATGTATTCTAAGGACCTATTCCCGTTTAAACCAGAAATGCTGTGTTTGGGAAACACTCTGTTATCTGAGATTTGTATTTCCCTGGAGCTCTGGAACCGGCAGATGATGACTAGTCACTGACATCTGGTAAATGAATGCTGGTGGGAGATGCAAAATGGAATGTTTGGTGCATCCGATCAGCCTCTGTTATAAGATCATGAGTAGTAATATAAGTCAAAGCTCAAATGCTTTGTCACTGTCTCACTAACCAATACAACCTGGACATATTTGACAGTAATATGTATATTAAAGAAAATAGCTGCTCAACAAATTTACAGTCATGGTGGCACAGATTTGTATTGTAGGAACCAGTAAGGTGATGACAGGAGACAGCACAACCACATTTCTTGCAGTCGTTGTAAATTGTTCATCATCACTGATAGATTTTCCATGAAGAGACGTACCAAGGCTGCAACATACTGTACTTGCCTACTTTTGAAAACTAGTTTCAGGGAGATTATAGTTACTAGTAGAATTTTGCACAGCGTCCCATTGAGGGGGCGTGTCATTCTCTAGGGCGTGTCTAGTTCCATATATGGAGAGATTGTGAAAAAAGATTGTGAACGTGGCACCTAGAAGAGTGGGTGTGCACTGCTACATCTGAGAGGAATCTTTTAAAATGACTTATATCCAAATGTAGATGAGCCCCAAAGCAGTTAGTAAGAGATACTATACTTGGTAAAGTGCTGGGAAATGGTGCAGATGATTCAATGTAAATGTATCTATCTCTCATACCTTTTTTCCACCAAAAAATTTAACAGTGTAATGTGGGCTAGGTGAAATGAGGGAGATTGCTAGACTAATGAGGGAGAGAGGGAGATTGCTGCTATTTCATGGAGTCTCCTGCAGAATGCAGGAGGGTAGGTAACTATGGGCTGCAATGGATGAGGCTCATAGAATGCCTTTCTAATGGGAGCAGACACACCACATGTCGCTGCTTCCTGACATTCCCTGCAGTGCTGAGTTGTCCTCGGATTTGCTATATGATAGGGTTAAGGAGCGTATATTAATATTCCAGATGACCACATATAAATTCTCATGGTTGCAATATAAAATGTAAGTTCCTCAATCAATTTGGTACTACCCCTCATATATTACTAAAGACAGAGTTAAGCCTGGTGGTTTAAGCATATTGGGGGGCAGATGTATTAAGCCTTAACAAGAGATAAATGCCAGGGTGATAAAGAGAGATAGACATCCAGCCAATCACCTGCTAACTGCCATGGTACAGGCTGTGTTCGAAAAAAGTCAATAAGGAGGTGATTGGTTGGACGTTTATCTCTCTTTGGGCGGGATGTTGTAAAATTCGCCGCCCCCCATCGCCGGACATCGCATTATTAATAACGGCATATGCTGTAATGCTGTAGCATGCGCAGACCCCGGCTCCGGCCGCAGGGCACGCTGGGAGGGATCCGTGACGGATCCCTCATAAAGCGCTGCGGTAAGAAGCCCATAGGTTTCTGCAGGGAATCGCCAGCTTTTGCTGGCGATTCCCTCCGCAGCGCTGTCTCTGCGGAGGGACAGTACAGCATACAGAAATGCGGTAAAAACCCCGATAACGGGGTTTTTACCGCATTTCTGTGATAGAAAATCTCCCCCTTTATCACCCTTGCATTTATCTCTTGTTAAGGCTTAATACATCTGCCCCACTGTATCTTAGCAAATATATGTAACTAAGATCTCTGAATTTTCTACTACCATTTATTGTTCAAATCTTATTGCTATGCTGGTGTGCTGGGGAATATGTGATTTGTGTATTGTACACATTCTTATGGTGTCATGTTGTAATAATACATTACTGATAATTAAAAATTAAATCAACATTCATCCCATGCCCCCATTGTGCACGTTTATTACTATATAATTTATCACTCAGAGCTAACATTACATATTGCAACACACATTTTCCTATTATTTTTACTATTATTAGTTTATTACATTTTATTTATAAGGCACCAAAAGTGGTTCACAGTTTGTTAAACATTACAATACAAGGTAAACAGAGCACAAGTAACAATTAGCACCTCAAGTACCAATACACAATACAGCTGTGCAGGGGCGTAACTACATATTCGTGGGCCCCATAGCAAAAGTTTGTAAGGGCCCCCTATTTAGCAACTGATGGTGATAAATGTATGTAAAACATATTACTTAGACAGGAAAGATGGGCCCCCTTCAGCTCTGGGCCCCATAGCAGCTGCACCCCTTGCACCTATGGTAGTTACGCCTTTGCAGCTGTGATGTGTAAGATACAGTAAGCAAAGGAGTAATTGGCGTACCAGTAAGGTAATGCAGCTGCAAAGAGAGATGAATGGCTATGAGCAAGAGGAGATGCAGGTCAGATGGCTGCTGAGTAAGGAATCGGTACATCTGTCAGACCAGACTGAGGGCTACATTAATTAGGTCGACCCCGGAAGGTCGACTGGCTCCAAGGTTGACAGGGTTAAAGGTCGACATGGGCCAAGGTCGACATGACTTAAGGTCGACATGGGTTCAGGTCGACAGTCATTAGGTTGAGATGAGTTTTTCACTGTTTTTTTACCCCGAATGTTGACACAGTCGACATGGACACAGTTGGAGTTGAACCGCAGCCCCTCGCTTCGCTCGCAATACTTCGGGCACGGTGCCTCGCTACGCTCGGCACACTATTTTATTCTCCCACCACGCCCTAGTGCATGGTAGGGCATGAAATACCACCTGTCGGCACATGTCGGCTCAAAAAACAGTGAAAAACTCATGTCGACCTAATGACTGTCGACCTAAACCCACGTCGACATAGGTCCATGTCGACCTTAAGTTATGTCGACCTTGACCCATGTTGACATTTAACCCTGTCGACCTTGGGGCCAGTCGACCTTCCGGGGTCGACCTAATGACTGTCGACCTAAGTGTTGTCTGACAGATGACCATTTCCCCTGAGTAAGTGAGGGATGTAGTTAAAATGCGAGAGAAGGGCTGGGAGAACAGGAGGGAAGAGGGCCCTGCTGGGGGTGGGGGGAGACAGACCGGTGGCATTAGGTGTGGCAGGAAGTAAGCATGGCAGAGATGGCCAAGGCACATGGCAAAAGTTGGGGAGAGTGCCCTCAAGGCTAGGTTATATGGTATAAGGCTATGCTTTGATGTGTGAGTTTTTAGTGCCTGTTTGAAGCTTTGCAAGATTGGGTATTAGGGGAGCTCATTCCTGCGGAAGGGTCAGCACAGGCAAAATCTGCATGAGATACAGTGACCAGAGTGGTGGATAGACAAGGTCTTTTTTTTAACTTAAAGTCCGAGGTGCATGGCTTCGACACTTCGTGAATGTGAAAACCTTGCTGGAGATACAAAAAAATGAAAAACACTTCAGCGCTGTCCCTAAATAGATTCTGGAATGAACTTGCTTGATGATTTCCTGGTTTGACTGATGTCTTTCGACACTGTCTAGACAGGTTGAGGCCTCTTACTGACCTCTGTGGGGGTCCCTATATGCACATAAAGGTATCTTTTATGTGTTCCCCAGGGCTGTCTCCCTTCACTCCTCCTCTGACCTCGCACTCTTTTTCATAGACCCAATATAGATGTTACTGACCTTATATAAAGGCCCTATTTTCATATAAAGGTATCTTTAATGCAGGTTTTACGGTCCTCTGGTAACTTCCTTGTCACTTAAGACTCCCAACATTCACATCAACACGTCTCAAAGACCAACACTCACCTCTATGTGAGGCCCTATAGGCACATAACGGTTTCTTTAGTCTTTTCAAGGTAAGGATATTCTCCACAACCAACGTACTCCATAAAAAATTTATTCCATGTGGTACAAGATAAAAACAGACGATAAAAAATGTGTTAAAAAAACAAACACAAAAATGGTGAGACCTTAAAGTTCAAACTCTCCCTGTATCCGGAACAGGTTAAGCTGAATTTGCTAGATGTAAAATAGCACAAAAAAGTCTCACCATCAGCTGTGTCCCCTCCTTCACCAACGCGTTTCGGGCTGCAGGTTATAGCCCTTTTTCAAGGTGTGAGAGGTAAGTATACTGGGGTGGTTTATATACCTGTCCCCTTCATTGCTATAAAACAGTAATACAAAAAACCTGGGCCGGAGCAGGAAATAACTGCCTCCTATAAGCCCTCCTAAACAACTAGCTAATACATGTTCAGTTCCTGGCTACACTTCTATTACATCCACATATCAAATGCATATAATATCACATAGTATAAATAACGTTGCGCATACAGTACAAAATAGATCCACCATATCCCTTCCGGGATTAGCGTCCATGTTTTCTCTCTTTCTCCTCCAACTACTCACACACCTGTGAGAGTTGCGTCGCGTCACTTCCGGTCCGGCGGAAGTGACTTCCGGTTGCTGGATCGTGCGCAAACACCCGCTTCAGTGGTTCCGCTTATCCCTATACAGCTCTCCTCCCTGTGCGCGCGTGAAACGCTTCCTCTATGCGCTTCCTCTGCAGGCACAGGTGTCACATCCTTCTCTGTTTGTGTACACAGCGGGGGCCATTTTGGATGCTCCATTTTCATAAGGATCAATGCTATATGATATGTGTCCCTGCTTCAGGGAGCCATGATGTGGCCAAAAACGTAATTGTTTCCTCCATGGATGATTCCAGACATAAACAAACATAATAAAAAGCACACATTAGTAAAATGCAATTTCATAAAAAACACTTTACTTCAAAAGCCACATTTAACCCATTTGGTTCTATTGTCTTGTGAGAGTAGATTTTTTTCATTTCAGCACAAGACAATCTTTTCTCCCTGTCATTAATTCTCCAGTGCTCTTTTATAACATTAACACCGCAAAATGAAAACAAATGTTTAGTGTCGCAGTTATGTGTATGTTTAAAATGCAAAGACACATTATGGGTCTCAGTCCCCTTTTTAATGTTTCTCACATGTTCTGCCATGCGGGTCTTAAGCATTCTAGTGGTTTTACCAATGTATTGTTTGTGACAAGTACACTCAATTATATATATGCAGAATTTAGTGTTGCAGGTGATGAAGTCATCGATGGTATACCACTCATTTGTCTGTGTAGACTTATATTGGTTAATCACCCTGCTGTCACTTTTACACACCCTGCACATTGAGCAGGTCCCACACCGATAAAAACCTTTCGATTTTATGGGGTTCAGGGGGGACGGTGTATTAATGGCACTGGTAACAAGGAGATTTTTTAAGTTATTGGCTTTCCTGTAAATGAAATGGGGATTCTCATCAACAAACTGTTTTAGGATGGGATCACTCTTAAGAATGCCCCAATGTTTCCTGATGATTTTTTCGACCTGTTTGGATTGACTGGTAAATTTGGTGATAAAGTTCACCCCTCTGTGTGTATTACTCCTTTCAGGTTGGGGGACCGCTGGTGTCGCCTTCACTACATTTTGCACTGATCCCCTACCCTTTTCTCTAGCTTTAGTAATGACATTTTCCTGGTAGCCCTTATTTTTAAATTGCATTTCCAATTTATCTGCATGAACCTCATATATGTCCAGTTCCGTGCAATTTCTGCCTATCCTCTGGAACTGCCCATTGGGTATGCTACGCAACCAATTTATATGATGGGTGCTCGTGTAGCTGATAAATGAATTGCAATCTGTAGTTTTTTCAAAATTGCGGGTTTTAACTTTACCATCCTCCACATAGATATATAGGTCGAGGAAATTGACATTCGTTTGACTTTTATCGAAGGTTAACTTTACATTAATACCATTACAATTCAAAACATCACAAAAGTTACTTAACCCCTTCCTGACAGAGCCAGTTTTTGCGTTCCTGACAGAGCCCTTTTTTTCAAATCTGACATGTCTCACTTAAGTGGGGATAACTTTTTTTTGCTTTTACTTATCCCAGTGATTTTGAGATTGTTTTTTCGTGACACATTGTACTTCAAATTAGTGGTAAATTTGGGTCGATACAGTCTGTGTTTTTTTGTGAAAAATACCAAAATGTCGTGAAAAAATGGAAAATTTAGCAATTTGCAAAATGCTAAATTTTCTGCTTGTGAGACAAATAATCATACCACTCAAAATAGTTAATAACTAACATAGACCATATGTCTACTTTATGTTGACATCATTATTTCAACTTCCTTTTCATTTTTTTGGACACTAGGAGGCTTACAATATGTATAGCAAATTCTCAAATTTTCAAGAAAATTTCAAACACTGATTTTTTTAGGGACCAGTTCAGTTCTGATGTGACTTTGAGGGACTTGTATGTGAGACACCCCCATAAATGATACCATTTCAAAAACTGCACCCCTCACAGTATTCAAAACAGCATTTTGGAAGTTTGTTAACCCTTTAGGTGTTTCACAGGAATTAAAACAAAGTGTAGGTGAAATTTCAAAATTTCATTTTTTTTGCAGATTTGCAATTTTAATACATTTTTCTAAGGAACACAGTACATTTTACTAGAGAAATGTGACTAAAAATTGATTCCCCCAATTCTTTTGTTTTCATAAATATCCTATATGTGGCCCTAGTGTGCACGTTGACCAAACCACAGGCTTCATAATAGAAGGAGCACCTACTTGATTTTGGAGCCTCCTTTTTATGAGATTATTTTTTAGGCACCATGTAGGTTTCTAGGCACCATAAGATGCTAAAAGTTAGGAACCCCCCCACAAGTGACCCCATTTTGCAAACTACAACCCTCAGGGAATTCATCTAGGGGTATAGTGTACATTTCAAACCCCCAGGGGTTTCACCAATTGTGGTACAACTGGGCAGTGAAAATTAAAAATTAAATTTTTTACACAAAAATGCAGTTCTGGCTCAAATTTTTTCATTTTCAGAAGGTATGAAGGAGAAAAAGCACCCCAAAATCTGTGCCCCAATTTCTCCCGAGTACGGCAATGCCTCACATGTGACCAAAAAATACCATTTGGGTGCATGGCAGGACTCAGAAAGGAAGGAGTGATTTTTGGATTTTGCAGCTCAGATTCTGGTGGAATGTTGGTGGGTGCTATGTCGCATTAGCAAGACCCCCCAAGCACCAATACAGTGGAACCCCCCCACAAGTGACCCCATTTTGCAAACTACACCCCTCAGGGAATTCATCTAGGGGTATAGTGTACATTTCAAACCCCCAGGGGTTTCACCAATTTTGATACAACTGGGCAGTGAAAATGAAAAATTACATTTTTTTACACAAAAATGCAGTTCTGGCTCAAAATTTTTCATTTTCACAAGGAATGAAGGAGACAAAGCACCCCAAAATCTGTGCCCCAATTTCTCCCGAGTATGGCAATGCCTCATATGTGACCAAAAAATACCAGTTGGGTGCATGGCAGGACTCAGAAGGGAAGGAGTGATTTTTGGTGGTGGAATGTTGGTGGGTGCTATGTGGCATTAGCAAGACCCCCCAAGCACCAATACAGTGGAACCCCCCCACAAGTGACCCCATTTTGCAAACTACACCCCTCAGGGAATTCATCTAGGGGTATAGTGTACATTTCAAACCCCCAGGGGTTTCACCAATTTTGATACAACTGGGCAGTGAAAATGAAAAATTACATTTTTTTACACAAAAATGCAGTTCTGGCTCAAAATTTTTCATTTTCAGAAGGTATGAAGGAGAAAAAGCACCCCAAAATCTGTGTCCCAATTTCTCCCGAGTAGGGCAATGCCTCACATGTGACCAAAAAATACCATTTGGGTGCATGGCAGGACTCAGAAAGGAAGGAGTGATTTTTGGATTTTGCAGCTCAGATTCTGGTGGAATGTTGGTGGGTGCTATGTCGCATTAGCAAGACCCCCCAAGCACCAATACAGTGGAACCCCCCCACAAGTGACCCCATTTTGCAAACTACACCCCTCAGGGAATTCATCTAGGGGTATAGTGTACATTTCAAACCCCCAGGGGTTTCACCAATTTTGATACAACTGGGCAGTGAAAATGAAAAATTACATTTTTTTACACAAAAATGCAGTTCTGGCTCAAAATTTTTCATTTTCACAAGGAATGAAGGAGACAAAGCACCCCAAAATCTGTGCCCCAATTTCTCCCGAGTATGGCAATGCCTCATATGTGACCAAAAAATACCAGTTGGGTGCATGGCAGGACTCAGAAGGGAAGGAGTGATTTTTGGTGGTGGAATGTTGGTGGGTGCTATGTGGCATTAGCAAGACCCCCCAAGCACCAATACAGTGGAACCCCCCCACAAGTGACCCCATTTTGCAAACTACACCCCTCAGGGAATTCATCTAGGGGTATAGTGTACATTTCAAACCCCCAGGGGTTTCACCAATTTTGATACAACTGGGCAGTGAAAATGAAAAATTACATTTTTTTACACAAAAATGCAGTTCTGGCTCAAAATTTTTCATTTTCAGAAGGTATGAAGGAGAAAAAGCACCCCAAAATCTGTGTCCCAATTTCTCCCGAGTAGGGCAATGCCTCACATGTGACCAAAAAATACCATTTGGGCGCATGGCAGGACTCAGAAGGGAAGGAGTGATTTTTGGATTTTGCAGCTCAGATTCTGGTGGAATTTTGGTGGGTGCTATGTCGCATTAGCAAGACCCCCCAAGCACCAATACAGTGGAACCCCCCCACAAGTGACCCCATTTTGCAAACTACACCCCTCAGGGAATTCATCTAGGGGTATAGTGTACATTTCAAACCCCCAGGGGTTTCACCAATTTTGATACAACTGGTGAGTGAAAATGAAAAATTACATTTTTTTACACAAAAATGCAGTTCTGGCTCAAAAATTTTCATTTTCAGAAGGTATGAAGGAGAAAAAGCACCCCAAAATCTGTGCCCCAATTTCTCCCGAGTACGGCAATGCCTCACATGTGACCAAAAAATACCATTTGGGTGCATGGCAGGACTCAGAAAGGAAGGAGTGATTTTTGGATTTTGCAGCTCAGATTCTGGTGGAATGTTGGTGGGTGCTATGTTGCATTAGCAAGACCCCCCAAGCACCAATACAGTGGAACCCCCCCACAAGTGACCCCATTTTGCAAACTACACCCCTCAGGGAATTCATCTAGGGGTATAGTGTACATTTCAAACCCCCAGGGGTTTCACCAATTTTGATACAACTGGGCAGTGAAAATGAAAAATTACATTTTTTTTCACAAAAATGCAGTTCTGGCTCAAAATTTTTCATTTTCACAAGGAATGAAGGAGACAAAGCACCCCAAAATCTGTGCCCCAATTTCTCCCGAGTATGGCAATGCCTCATATGTGACCAAAAAATACCAGTTGGGTGCATGGCAGGACTCAGAAGGGAAGGAGTGATTTTTGGTGGTGGAATGTTGGTGGGTGCTATGTGGCATTAGCAAGACCCCCCAAGCACCAATACAGTGGAACCCCCCCACAAGTGACCCCATTTTGCAAACTACACCCCTCAGGGAATTCATCTAGGGGTATAGTGTACATTTCAAACCCCCAGGGGTTTCACCAATTTTGATACAACTGGGCAGTGAAAATGAAAAATTACATTTTTTTACACAAAAATGCAGTTCTGGCTCAAAATTTTTCATTTTCAGAAGGTATGAAGGAGAAAAAGCACCCCAAAATCTGTGCCCCAATTTCTCCCGAGTACGGCAATGCCTCACATGTGACCAAAAAATACCATTTGGGCGCATGGCAGGACTCAGAAGGGAAGGAGTGATTTTTGGATTTTGCAGCTCAGATTCTGGTGGAATTTTGGTGGGTGCTATGTCGCATTAGCAAGACCCCCCAAGCACCAATACAGTGGAACCCCCCCACAAGTGACCCCATTTTGCAAACTACACCCCTCAGGGAATTCATCTAGGGGTATAGTGTACATTTCAAACCCCCAGGGGTTTCACCAATTTTGATACAACTGGTGAGTGAAAATGAAAAATTACATTTTTTTACACAAAAATGCAGTTCTGGCTCAAAATTTTTCATTTTCAGAAGGTATGAAGGAGAAAAAGCACCCCAAAATCTGTGCCCCAATTTCTCCCGAGTACGGCAATGCCTCACATGTGACCAAAAAATACCATTTGGGTGCATGGCAGGACTCAGAAAGGAAGGAGTGATTTTTGGATTTTGCAGCTCAGATTCTGGTGGAATGTTGGTGGGTGCTATGTCGCATTAGCAAGACCCCCCAAGCACCAATACAGTGGAACCCCCCCACAAGTGACCCCATTTTGCTAACTACACCCCTCAGGGAATTCATCTAGGGGTATAGTGTACATTTCAAACCCCCAGGGGTTTCACCAATTTTGATACAACTGGGCAGTGAAAATGAAAAATTACATTTTTTTACACAAAAATGCAGTTCTGGCTCAAAATTTTTCATTTTCACAAGGAATGAAGGAGACAAAGCACCCCAAAATCTGTGCCCCAATTTCTCCCGAGTATGGCAATGCCTCATATGTGACCAAAAAATACCAGTTGGGTGCATGGCAGGACTCAGAAGGGAAGGAGTGATTTTTGGTGGTGGAATGTTGGTGGGTGCTATGTGGCATTAGCAAGACCCCCCAAGCACCAATACAGTGGAACCCCCCCACAAGTGACCCCATTTTGCAAACTACACCCCTCAGGGAATTCATCTAGGGGTATAGTGTACATTTCAAACCCCCAGGGGTTTCACCAATTTTGATACAACTGGGCAGTGAAAATGAAAAATTACATTTTTTTACACAAAAATGCAGTTCTGGCTCAAAATTTTTCATTTTCAGAAGGTATGAAGGAGAAAAAGCACCCCAAAATCTGTGCCCCAATTTCTCCCGAGTACGGCAATGCCTCACATGTGACCAAAAAATACCATTTGGGCGCATGGCAGGACTCAGAAGGGAAGGAGTGATTTTTGGATTTTGCAGCTCAGATTCTGGTGGAATTTTGGTGGGTGCTATGTCGCATTAGCAAGACCCCCCAAGCACCAATACAGTGGAACCCCCCCACAAGTGACCCCATTTTGCAAACTACACCCCTCAGGGAATTCATCTAGGGGTATAGTGTACATTTCAAACCCCCAGGGGTTTCACCAATTTTGATACAACTGGTGAGTGAAAATGAAAAATTACATTTTTTTACACAAAAATGCAGTTCTGGCTCAAAAATTTTCATTTTCAGAAGGTATGAAGGAGAAAAAGCACCCCAAAATCTGTGCCCCAATTTCTCCCGAGTACGGCAATGCCTCACATGTGACCAAAAAATACCATTTGGGTGCATGGCAGGACTCAGAAAGGAAGGAGTGATTTTTGGATTTTGCAGCTCAGATTCTGGTGGAATGTTGGTGGGTGCTATGTTGCATTAGCAAGACCCCCCAAGCACCAATACAGTGGAACCCCCCCACAAGTGACCCCATTTTGCAAACTACACCCCTCAGGGAATTCATCTAGGGGTATAGTGGACATTTCAAATCCCCAGGGGTATCACCAATTTTGATACAACTGGGCAGTGAAAATGAAAAATTACATTTTTTTACACAAAAATGCAGTTCTGGCTCAAAATTTTTCATTTTCACAAGGAATGAAGGAGACAAAGCACCCCAAAATCTGTGCCCCAATTTCTCCCGAGTATGGCAATGCCTCATATGTGACCAAAAAATACCAGTTGGGTGCATGGCAGGACTCAGAAGGGAAGGAGTGATTTTTGGTGGTGGAATGTTGGTGGGTGCTATGTCGCATTAGCAAGACCCCCAAAGCACCAATACAGTGGAATCCCCCCACAAGTGACCCCATTTTGCAAACTACACCCCTCAGGGAATTCATCTATGGGTATAGTGTACATTTCAAACCCCCAGGGGTTTCACCAATTTTGATACAACTGGGCAGTGAAAATGAAAAATTACATTTTTTTACACAAAAATGCAGTTCTGGCTCAAAATTTTTCATTTTCAGAAGGTATGAAGGAGAAAAAGCACCCCAAAATCTGTGCCCCAATTTCTCCCGAGTACGGCAATGCCTCACATGTGACCAAAAAATACCAGTTGGGTGCATGGCAGGACTCAGAAGGGAAGGAGTGATTTTTGGATTTTGCAGCTCAGGTTCTGGTGGAATTTTGGTGGGTGCTATGTCGCATTAGCAAGACCCCCCAAGCACCAATACAGTGGAACCCCCCACAAGTGACCCCATTTTGCAAACTACACCCCTCAGGGAATTTATCTAGGGGTATAGTGTACATTTCAAACCCCCAGGGGTTTCACCAATTTTGATACAACTGGTGAGTGAAAATGAAAAATTAAATTTTTTACACAAAAATGCAGTTCTGGCTCAAAATTTTTCATTTTCACAAGGAATGAAGGAGACAAAGCACCCCAAAATCTGTGCCCCAATTTCTCCCGAGTACGGCAATGCCTCACATGTGACCAAAAAATACCATTTGGGTGCATGGCAGGACTCAGAAAGGAAGGAGTGATTTTTGGATTTTGCAGCTCAGATTCTGGTGGAATGTTGGTGGGTGCTATGTTGCATTAGCAAGACCCCCCAAGCACCAATACAGTGGAACCCCCCCACAAGTGACCCCATTTTGCAAACTACACCCCTCAGGGAATTCATCTAGGGGTATAGTGTACATTTCAAACCCCCAGGGGTTTCACCAATTTTGATACAACTGGGCAGTGAAAATGAAAAATTAAATTTTTTTACACAAAAATGCAGTTCTGGCTCAAAATTTTTCATTTTCACAAGGAATGAAGGAGACAAAGCACCCCAAAATCTGTGCCCCAATTTCTCCCGAGTATGGCAATGCCTCATATGTGACCAAAAAATACCAGTTGGGTGCATGGCAGGACTCAGAAGGGAAGGAGTGATTTTTGGTGGTGGAATGTTGGTGGGTGCTATGTCGCATTAGCAAGACCCCCAAAGCACCAATACAGTGGAACCCCCCCACAAGTGACCCCATTTTGCAAACTACACCCCTCAGGGAATTCATCTATGGGTATAGTGTACATTTCAAACCCCCAGGGGTTTCACCAATTTTGATACAACTGGTGAGTGAAAATGAAAAATTACAATTTTTTACACAAAAATGCAGTTCTGGCTCAAAATTTTTCATTTTCAGAAGGTATGAAGGAGAAAAAGCACCCCAAAATCTGTGCCCCAATTTCTCCCGAGTACGGCAATGCCTCATGTGTGACCAAAAAGTGTCAGGACTCAGAAGGGAAGGAGTGATATTTGGATTTTGCAGCACAAATTCTGGTGGAATGTTGGTGGGTGCTATGTCGCATTAGCAAGACCCCCCAAGCACCAATACAGTGGAACCCCCCCACAAGTGACCCCATTTTGCAAACTACACCCCTCAGGGAATTCATCTAGGGGTATAGTGTACATTTCAAACCCCCAGGGGTTTCACCAATTTTGATACAACTGGGCAGTGAAAATGAAAAATTACATTTTTTTACACAAAAATGCAGTTCTGGCTCAAAATTTTTCATTTTCAGAAGGTATGAAGGAGAAAAAGCACCCCAAAATCTGTGCCCCAATTTCTCCCGAGTACGGCAATGCCTCATGTGTGACCAAAAAGTGTCAGGACTCAGAAGGGAAGGAGTGATATTTGGATTTTGCAGCACAAATTCTGGTGGAATGTTGGTGGGTGCTATGTTGCATTAGCAAGACCCCCCAAGCACCAATACAGTGGAACCCCCCCACAAGTGACCCCATTTTGCAAACTACACCCCTCAGGGAATTCATCTAGGGGTATAGTGTACATTTCAAACCCCCAGGGGTTTCACCAATTTTGATACAACTGGGCAGTGAAAATGAAAAATTACATTTTTTTACACAAAAATGCAGTTCTGGCTCAAAATTTTTCATTTTCAGAAGGTATGAAGGAGAAAAAGCACCCCAAAATCTGTGCCCCAATTTCTCCCGAGTACGGCAATGCCTCACATGTGACCAAAAAATACCAGTTGGGTGCATGGCAGGACTCAGAAGGGAAGGAGTGATTTTTGGATTTTGCGGCTCAGATTCTGGTGGAATGAATGGTGGGTGCTATGTGGCATTAGCAAGACCCCCGAAGCACGGTGAAATGATGAACCTAAAAATCCATAGATGTGTGGTATATTTTAAAACACTCCTTTATACATAGGCCGGGTTTGTCGGGGCAAGTGTCACACTGGAAAATAGTTTGCTTTCTTATTCCCTTTTTATAGCAAACTTTGCACCTTTTTTGTGTCCTGCCCTTTTTTCCAGTGGAGGGGATTTCATCAGGAAAATGCTGCCCTGGTACAATACGGGGGCCAGTACTAGAAGTACTGGGGCCCTCTGCCTGCTGGTTCCCAAATACTAGGCCCTTTATGACTTCCTCTTGAAAGTGCATAAATGTCCCCCTCTGGCCGGTAGAACGGAATAGCACGTAAGCGTTATACAGTGCCATCTGGATGATATACACGGCCAGCTTCTTGTACCAGATTTTTGTTTTCCGCAGGGCACTGTACGGCTTCAGTACCTGATCTGAAAGATCCACTCCGCCCATGTACCTATTGTAATCCAGGATACAATTAGGTTTGGAGGTGTGGGTACTGGTACCTCGTACAGGGACGGAGGTGCTACTGTCTCCGTGAATTGTTGTCAGTATAAGGACATCCCTCTTGTCCTTATATTTGACCAACAACATATTTTCGGTGCATATTCCCCTGCTTTCACCCCTTCTCATTACTTGGGCAATGTGCGTTTTTGGGAGGCCTCTTTGGTTCTTGCGCACAGTACCGCAAGCTGCTGTACCTCTTGAACCAAGGGCCTTAAACAGGGGGATGCTGGTGTAAAAGTTATCCACATAGAGGTGATAACCTTTATCCAGGAAGGGGTGCACTAAATCCCAGACAATTTTTCCACTAACACCTACGAGGGAGGGGGGGCATTCTGGCGGTTCAATTCTTGAATCCTTCCCTTCATATACCCTAAACCTGTGGGTGTACCCTGAGGTGCTTTCACACAGCTTATACATTTTTATGCCATACCTTGCCCTCTTACTGGGAAGGTACTGGCGGAATTTAACCCTTCCTTTAAAATGTATAAGGGACTCGTCTATGCAAATGAATTTATCTGGGATGTACATCTCTTCAAATTTGGCACTGAAATGATCAATGACCGGCCTGACTTTGAATAGCCGGTCAAAGGTGGGATCATCTCTGGGTGGGCACTGTGCATTATCGTTGTAATGCAAAAATTTAAGGATCGTCTCAAATCGAGCCCGGGGCATGGCCATACGGTAAAATGGGGTGCTGTACAGAACATCTGTACTCCAATATTGCCTAATTTCTGGCTTTTTTACTATGCCCATATGAAACACCAGACCCCAAAACGTCATCATCTCTACTGCATCTACAGGGGTCCACCTAGCAAATGATGACGTGGGGTTTTGAGCAATAAACTGCTGGGCATATAAATTAGTTTGGTCCACAATTAAATTTATAAAATCATCAGAGAAAAATAATTTGAAAAAGTCAATTTCTCTGAGACCTGTGGAATCAAATTGGATTCCTGGCATGGCCAAAAACTCAGGAACCTGGGGCTCAAAATTGTCTGGTGGTGGGGTCCATATGAGATCAATTATTGGGGGGGGGGGTCTCAGCTGCTCTACGGGGGCGTCTTTGAGGGGGTCCCTCATCACTAGAGGAGGAAGATGAGGTTAAGATGAATCCTTCAAATTCCCCGCTTGCCTCACTGGCTGTGTCAGAATCAGAGGCAAGCATGGCATATGCCTCCTCTGCTGAATACATTCTTCTGGATGACTGGGATGACATTTGGGATGACATTTGGGATGCCATTTTTATTTTTGTGTTACTGGTAGTGAAATGTTTCAACACGTGTATAGTGTAGGGGGGGGTACAAACTTTATTTCAACCCGGGGGGTATGTAGTGTGTAGTGTGTAGTGTGTATGTAGTGTAGAAAAAAAAAATACTTTATACAGGAATTTGAACCCAATTAAAAAAAAAAAAAATTGAAGGGGTTAAAAAAAAAAAAAAAGGCCCTGCGCCAAAAATTGAGCACAGATGTTGGTCAGTAACGTCCGTCACTGAACAGCGCTCAAAGGCAACAGGAATTTGATACAAAAAAAAAAAAAATAGATCAACCCTGTGCCGAAAAAGATGATCAGTGATGTACGTCACTGATCAGCGCACAGTGGCCACAGGACACCCACAAAATCACAGTGTGTGTAAAAAAAAAATTAAAAAAAGACCCACAGCAGCCTCAAAAAAAAAAAAAGGTGATCAGTGATGCAACACTGATTACCAGTGAGGGGCAGCAGGTGCACAACCTTTGGTGCAACTGACAGTGCAACTGGCAGCAACTGACAGGTATATATAAAAAAAAAAAAAAACTCTGCGCCCCCAAAAAGTTGCTGATCACCTCAGATATAGTGATCAGCACAAAAGGCGGGGGTAGCAGACACAAAATATACACTCTCTATCACTCTCTGTCACTATCTCTCTCTATCTCTCTCTATCTCTCACTATCTATCACTATCTATCACTATCTATCACTATCTATCACTATCTATCACACTGCAGCAGCAGCACTGACAGTTATATGTATAAAAAAAACCTGCACCCCCAAAAAAGGGGGGTAGCAGACACAAAATATACACTCTCTATCACTCTCTGTCACTATCTCTCTCTATCTCTCACTATCTATCACTATCTATCACTATGACACTGCAGCAGCAGCACTGACAGTTATATATATAAAAAAAAAACCTGCACCCCCAAAAAGGGGGGGGTAGCAGACACAAATCTCTCTATCTCTCACTATCTATCACTATCTATCACTATCTCTCACTATCTATCACTATGACACTGCAGCAGCAGCAGTGACAGTTATTTATATATAAAAAAACCCTGCACCCCCAAAAAGGGGGGGTAGCAGACACACAATATAGCTCTCTCTGTCACTATCTCTCTATCTCTCTCTATCTCTCTCTCTCTATCTCTCTATCTCTCTATCACACTGCAGCAGCAGCAGGAAGTCTCAGGAAGTCAGATCCAGGAAGCGTCCAGCACGCTACAAGCAGTGATCAAGTGATCATGTAAGGTATTTGCAAGGATCAGGTAAGTATTAGCAAGGATCAGGTCAGTATCACGGCAGATAGGCACGGTGACCGCTCTGCACGCTATTCCAGACCGGAATGGCGTCTGCAGCGCAGTCACCGGTAGTTTAAATGTCGCGCCTTGGCTGTGATTGGTCCGTGGGTCCCACGGACCAATCACAGCCTTGGGGGCAGGTGGGGTGAGGGTAGGGTGAGGTGTCATCGTCACCGATGACCCCCTCATGCCCCCTGACGCCCGGCGGTGATTGACACCTGTGTTACCGAGCGTCCGATTCGCTGGTAACACAGGAAAACGCTGTGAATGGCTGTTCACACTGAACAGCCAATCACAGCGATCGCCGACGGGGGGCCGACATCGCAGCCCCCCCTGGGCATGCAGGGACATGTCTGCTGTCAGGGACAGCAGACATCGTCCCTCTGTCACTGCGTCTCGAGACGCAGTGACAGTTTAAAGTCATGACGTACATTTATGCCATGTGTCGGGAAGTACATCCCGGCCATGACGTAAATGTACGTCAAATGTCGGGAAGGGGTTAAAGAAACATCATCCCCATTCCAAATAAACAAAATGTCATCAATGTACCGCTTCCACGACACCAGGCTGGCACCGAGCTGCATGTTGTTAAAGATGCTCTCCTCCTCCCACTTAGCCATAAATAAATTGGCATAGCTCGGTGCCAGCCTGGTGCCCATCACGGTACCCGTTAGCTGCAAATAAAAATCCCCATCAAACCAAAAATAATTATTGTTTAAAATGAGTGCTATACCTTCCAATATAAAATTTCTTTTATCTGTTGGAGTCCCTTCCTTGTTTAAGAAATGTTCTACGGCTTTTAGGCCTACTGTGTGATCAATTATAGTGTACAGGGAGGTCACATCAGATGTGACCAAGGTGTATCCTGTTTGCCTGGAGATGTAGGACTTTCAACTCTCTTGAAAGTCCTACATCTAATTTAAAAGGCCTATTGAGGGAAAAGTGTCATCAGGTCCCCCCTTGCTGAAGCTTAGAGGGACCTAGTCCCTGATACCTGGAACCAAAAGGCCCCTACGGTCAAGGTTCTTCTGACATACTGGGAGGACAGTAAAGATAAGGTTGCAGTAGTCAATCTAAGAAAAAAAACAGTGAGTGGATACGTTTCGCCTCATTCTTGGAGAAGAAGGCCCTGATACGAGGGATGCTGTGTAAATGGAGCTCGGTTTTGTCCATATTGAGTTTCAGGGAGTGCTCGGACATCCAGGGGGAAATGGCGGGTGTGGTATGGTGCTCCAACAAGGGGGATCCCAGCGGTCAGTATCCCGACATCAGAATCCCGATTGCCAGTACTCCGACTGGGGGGATGAGCACAAAGAAGCCCCTTGTGGGCTTGATGGCTCGCTACGCTCACCACAGGTTTTATTCTCCCCCTGTGAGTTCGGATCCCCCCTGTCTGAGCACCGGATCCCCCCCTGTCTGAGCACAGGCAGTTGGGATACTGACTAGGAAAAGACATTTTGTATCCCAATTGCACACTGAGTGAGAAACATCTACATACTGTAATAAACAGATAATACAGAGATCTTGGATGCATATATCTGCAGATATAGGGCTAAGCCCCCAGGCCATATGTCAAGGTGTTTCTGTGTCACAGGCAGTGCCGTCTTTCCCATTGGGCATGATGGGCAGTTGCCCGGGGGCCCTAGGACCTAGGGGCCCCCGGCCCAGCCCAATGGGAAAGATGGTGGCCGGGGTCCGGGAATCCGCTCACCCTCGCTGGGGGATCCGGGCAGGGGGATCAGGGCGGTGGCGGTAGCTAGAAGCCTGATTCGGCGAAGCTCTATTTGCCGGCGGGGCGGGAAGCGCTGTTGCATTTGAATAGACTGGCCGGACGCTGATTGGCTGAATTCAGAAAATCAGCATCCGGCCAGTCTTTGAAAAGGCAACAGCGCTTCCCACCCCGCCGGCAAATAGCGCTTCACCTCCTAGCTAGCAGTGAATTTAATTTCGGGGGTCCGTGTGCCGGGGTTCTGATCACCCTCACTGGGTGATCCGGCAGGGGGATCAGGGCATCGGTGGCGGTAGCTAGGAGCCCGAAGCGGCGAAGCGTTATTTGCCGGCAGGGGGGGCGAGAAGCGCTGCTGCATTTAAAATGACTGGCTGAATGCTGATTGGCTGAATTCAGCCAATCAGCATCCGGCCAGTCTTTTCAAATTCAACAGCGCTTCCCGCCCCCGCCGACAAATAGCGCTAATGCAGCAGCGGATCCCCCAGCGAAGATGATCGGATCTCCGGCCTCCGGAAGCTGACTGGCTGCCGCACGGAGCCAGAGAGGTGAGGGTTGGGGAGGTGACTGTGGGCTCCTGGGCAAACTAATTTGGGGGGGGGGGGGGTCCAGTGAACTAGGTTGCCCAGGGGCCCTTCCTAATGTTAAGACGGCCCTTGTCACAGGGGGTCGCTAATACTGGGTATGGGTCTGGGGTGTGGGCCCCCAACTTGCCGACACAAGCTGAGTACTCCAGGGCAGCACACAAATGAAAATTAGGGTTTAATAAGAAGCACATAAGTGCTATGTAAGGAAGTGAAGGTGTGATTAAAATAAATACAATGTGATAGGGAAAACATAAGTGTTAATAAAGTGTTATGGTGTGCTAACCTGGAGCAGACCAGCCCTACCAACACAGGGGGGACCACACTCCCAAACCCATCCCATAAGCAGTAACATATATGTCTGGGCTTAATAGCCCAGTGTAAGGCCACATGATAATGGCGTACAACATCTGAGAGCCAGTTTACCTGGAGATACCCCTGGCGTCTCCAATGGTATTCTGGAGTCAGCAATCCCTCCTAATGCTGACCCATCTATGCCTTTCAACTACACAACACATTTGTTGGCAAGCTGCTCAATCAGAGGTGATGTCACTCAGGTGCCAAAAGGGAGGGGTAATTCTGTCTAGGAAAAAACATTTTACATCCCAATTGCACACTGAGTGAGAAACATCTACATAATAAACAGATAATACAGAGATCTTGGTTGCATATATCTGCAGATATAGGGCTAAGCCCCCAGGCCGTATATGTCAAGGCGTCTCTGTGTCACCATACCTCCCAACAGTCCCGAAAACCACGGGAAGGTCCCGGGTTTCAGGGACATTCCCGTGTCCCTCCCGTGGCCGTCAGTGTCCCGCTGCGATGGGGGGGGGGGGGGGTGTATGTTGGGATTTCCCCCTGTCGGCTGCTGAGCAGCAGGGAATAAACGCTGGGCTCATGCGCACAGCGTCTATTCCTGCAGCCAGGGGGCTGGGGGCATGGCTAGAGGCTCACAGAGCCTCTGGGTCATGCCCCCATAGCAACAAAATGGGGGCGTGGCATCGCGGGAGAGCCGCGAGTATATACCATGCCCCCGAAATTAGGCCATGCCTCCGAAATTATCGGCGCACCTGCGATGCACAACACACTGTCCCTCCTCTGTGCCCAAGAAAGTTGGGAGGTATGGTGTCACTGGGGGTCCCTAATACTGGGTATGGGTCTGGGGTGTGAGCCCCCAACATGCCGACACAAGCTGAGTACTCCAGGGCAGCACACAAATGAAAATTAGTAGGGGTTAATAAGAAGCACATAAGTGCTATGTAAGGAAGTGAAGGTGTGATTAAAATAAATACAATGTGATAGGGAAAACATAAGTGTTAATAAAGTGTTAGGGTGTGCTAACCTGGAGCAGACCAGCCCTACCAACACAGGGGGGACCACACTCCCAAACCCATCCCATAAGCAGTAACATATATGTCTGGGCTTAATAGCCCAGTGTAAGGCCACATGATAATGGCGTATAACATCTAAGAGCCAGCTTACCTGGAGATACCCCTGGCTTCTCCAATGGCATTCTGGAGTCAGCAATCCCTCCTAATGCTGACCCATCTATGCCTCTCAACTACACAACACATTGGTTGGTAAGCTGCTCATTTGTTGGTAAACTGACTGTCGGGATCCCCCCGGCACCCGAAATGGCAGAGTGATTGCACACTGGGCCTGATACTGCACGCTAAAGCCACCACAGCTGTGAAAATGTATGCAGATATTGGGCCCGATTCAGACCTGAAACCTTTTTATGGGCGTGCCAAGAAAAACACTAGGCATGCCAAAAAATCACAGCACTGAGTAAGTCCTGGGTTTTAAATCTCGTTGCGTATGATGAATGATGCTCATGCCAATCGACTCATGTTTGAAAAATGACAGTTAGGAGATCATCACATGCAACAAGTTTAAAAACTCACTGCATATGATAAAACTTGATAAACCAGCTGCCAATGGAGCCCGCACATGGTGCAATTATCACATGCGATTTGATCTCTTTTGTTCAAATCGCATTGCGTCTAGATCAAATCGCGCTGTTTATTTTCCCTTGTGATGCTATGCACGCTCCATCAAAGTCAATGTCGCATGGCAAAATAGAATGTTCATGCAGGTATTTTGTACTACATCCCATGCAATTGTACTACATATTATTGTAGTGTAGTGACAGTCTCGTGTACTGTAATTCAAATCGCACCGTGTACAGCCAAAATCTCATACCACACATTGCATAGGCTCAAATGGCACCTAGCACGCTAGCCAAAATGTGATAGTGGAATCTATACCAGGGGTTCCCAATCATTTTAGATTCATGGCACCCTAGAGTATCAGAATTTTTTCACGGCACCCCTAGACCCTCCCCCCAAAAAATTAATTAGATTGGGTTTATATGTGATTCTTAGGGTAAATTATGTGGTAAAGGGCAGGATTTCCTCATGTTTGTCCACATTTTATGATTGGCAGCCACCAGCACTGGTTTTGCTAATAAATAATTAACTATTAATAATTTGAGTTGGTCCTGGACCACCAACCCAGTGCACCCTGCATGTGTCCCGAGGCACCCCAGGGAGCCACGGAGCACAGTTAGGGTAACCACTGATCTATACTATTAATATAATTTGATGCAAAGTCTGCAAGACAGTATAGATAAGTCTGCAAGACAGTATAGAAAAGCTGTGAATAAATACATATATTATATTTATGTATTTATCTAACTAAGATAAGCTGTAGGCCTTCCTCATCTGTAATACATCTTTTCTACAGCTATTCCAACTGCATATATGGGGCACCTGTTGACCAAAATACACCAACGTACATAGCTTATCTGTCTTTAACATTTGTGGCATTGATACTTCTAAACTGTGTTTTGTCCTCTGACAATTGATCTTTTATGTCGGATTTTACAATTTTTGTTATTTGTATTATGATAGCTGACAAATAAGTTACTGTATGTGCTGCTTTGAGGTTACATGAGGTTGTGATTGTTAGTTCACAGAAAAGTCACATGTTCTGCAAAGGATGGAATGAGTTACATGCCAACAAATTCAGTTAACTAACCACAGCTGTAAAAGGAAAAGCTTTTTGAAGGCCTCCTTCAAAATGTTTGGGAAAGGAAGATGCCCAGTGCAATAACATGAGTACAAAAGCCCTTTATAACCGCAGACAGAGAAGTGGGCAGCACGGTTGGTGTAATGGTTAGTATTACTACCTCACAGCACTGAGGTCATGGGTTTCATTCCCACCATGGCCCTAACTGTGTGGGGTTTGTATTTTCTCCCCATGCTTGCGTGGGGTTCCTCTGGGTACTCCGGTTTCCACCCACAATCCCAAAATATACTGGTACAGTAGGTTAATTGGATTCCAACAAAATGTAACCCTAGAACAGGGGTGTCCAAACTTTTTGTGACAAGGGCCAGATTTGGTGAAGTGTAAATGTGTGGGGGCCGACCATTCAGCCTGACATTCTTTGAATCATTAAACACATCAGAATGGTCCCCCACTCTGTCCCCATTCACTCTATGTCCCCCAGCCAGCCCCTTCACTGTATTTCCCCCAGCCTGCCCCCATTCACTGTTTGTCCCCCAGCCTGTCCCTCCTTCACTGTATGCCCCTCCTTCACTGTATGTTCCCCACTCTGCACCCATCCACTCTGTCCCCCAGCCTGCCCCCCTTCTCTTAATGTCCATCAGTGCCTCCATTCATTGTATGTCCCCAAGCCTGACCCTCCTTCACTGTATGACTCCCATTCACTGTATGTTCCCCACTCTGCACCCATTCACTCTGTGATCCAGCCTGCCCCCCTTCTCTTAATGTCCATCAGTGCCTCCATTCATTGTATGTCCCCAAGCCTGACCCTGCTTCACTGTATGACTCCCATTCACTGTATGACCCCCTTGCACTATGTACCCCACTCTGTCCCCATTCAGTGTATGTCCCCCAGCCTGCCCCTGCTCCCCCTTCTCTGAATGGCCATCACTGCCTCCATTCACTGTATGTCCCCCACTCTGCCCCCTTCCTTCTCTGTATGTTTCCCAGCCCCTTGTGTGAGCCAGAGGAAGAAGAGACAAAGCAGGCACTGCAAGGACAGGAGATGCTTGGGCTCCTGATGCCGCCCTCCTCCGCTCTGCATTATACGGGAGCAAGCTTCCCCCTTGCTGCCCCCCCCTCTCCAAACACTGCTGTCACTGTGATTGTGGAGTAGGGTGATATACGATTGCAGCAGCAGGGGTAGGACACCACACATCTCACTGTGGTGGCCGGCACCTCCTCACTGCAGCAGACAGCAAGGTAAAGGCACGCTCGCCGTGGCACCACCTTTAATGTCCTGTGCTGTGCTTCCCACATCTGATGCTCTGCCCGCTTCCAGCTGGAGGCTGCGGGCCGCTAGAAATGACAGCACGGGCCACAATTGGCCCCCGGGCCTGACTTTGGACATGCCTGCCCTAGAATGAATGTGTGTACGTGTATTCAATTCAAACCTTTATATATTATAGAGCTCTTTTTTTCTGTCCCTACACTTATAGTAGCAAACCTTTTTTAGGTTATCTGAGTCCACTTGTAATTGCAATTTATATAACTCAAATAAGGCAGTCAATAATCACTGTAGTATTCACAGGCTTTATATTAAGGGCCTGATTCAAACCTGTTCGCTGGGCTGCAAATCTTCAGAGCCCACCATCGAATGGATCACCCCCCAACCCCTCGTGTGTGCAGCGGCGTCCTGGCGTCAGAGGTCCTGTCCTCCACTGTAACGGTTGGGTCTGTCTGTGTTTCTTTTGTCACTCCTAGATAATGGCTGGGTTGGCCTCAAACGCAGGCCTACTGTCAATAATGTTGTGATGGACTCTGAGTTCATGAAAAGTCGGAGCTTTTCTACTCAGAACAAGAACTCCCGGGAAAAAGTCAGATCTAGATGTTTTTCCCTAAAAAATCTAAAATATACTTTGATCTCTCAAAGTAGAAATTGTCTCTCAAGCATTTCACAAATATCCACTGCTAAGCTTGTATTGTTTTGTGTGCTGTAAATGCAAATGTAAAGCACTTTGAGTCCTATTGCGGGAAAAAGGCTTTATAAATAACATTATTATTATTATTATTATTATTATTATTAATAAACATTTCGCCTGAAAATGCATCTTATTTGCATCGCAAATAGGATGCACAAGCAGTTTCTGCTTAATAAAATGATATGGGGCATGCCTATATTTTGTGTGCAATTGCGGCTGTATCCTGATGTACAGATGGAGCATGTCCCATCCTGGCAGGGGATGGCGCTGGCGACGCCAGCCGCCATCCCCCGCCAGCGCCATATCGATGGCGAGAAGGGGACGTGCGCGCACAAGAGGCGCGCGCGCCCTTCCGACGACGCTTTTATCCGCTCCCCCACCGGCTTATCGGCGTTGACCCGGGGTCCCTGCCGCCTGCCCGCACCCCCCCCCCTAACCTCCCCTAACCCTGTCCGTCTCCCTGAGGCGGAGACGGACAGGGTTTCCGTTGCGCTGGCGACAGAGACTGAGACGCGCGTGCGCGTGAGACGCACGCGCGTCTCAGTATGATGGATGTCAAGGCTGCTGGCGGATCGCCAGCGGGGACATTCTGGCGATCCGCCAGCAAGGATGTAGCCTGCCCCATCTGTACTGTGATGACATTAATGCAGAATGTTGGCATGTATATTGTTGACATTCTGAACAGATTGGCCTTGGAAGGTTAGGGTTAGACTATTGGAGAAAGCCAACTTCAGGGACTGGGATGAGTGTTAGGATTAGGCTATTGGAGGGTAGGTTAGGGTTATGCACTGTGGGAGGGTTAGTGTTGAGGATTAGTCACGCTCGCTGCCAGAAGTCATCCTTATGTTACCACTGGATCCGGATATCCATGGTGCTGCCAAATCCACTATACATGACACAGGGGGCATGGTCTTGTGGGGGCTGCGGCCGTAGGTCACGCCCCCATTTTACATCACTGTGGGGGCATGGATAGCGCTGTGTAAGCTGCTGGCTATGCCCCCAGCCACTCTGCCTCTCTGAATAGACAGTGTCTATTCACCCCCAGTGGCAGCGGCAGGCAGGGGGGACTCCCAACTTTCCCCACCAAGGAACACTGGCTTGCCCCGGGCGGTGACAAAGCCAAAAAACGGGTTAGTCTCGTGAAAGTAGGACAGTTGGGAGGTATGCCACTGTAGCCCTTTATTAATTTGGCTCTTGCCAAACAAATGTGTTTATTGGGCACATTTGTATGTTGTTGCCTTTTTCTTTAACTTTCTGCCTTGTCATGTGAGTATGAATCTATCTACACTCTCCAGGCTGTTGTAACACTCTCCAGGAGTTGGAATTCTATCACTGTCTTGGACAACTATACCTTCAATAAGCTCCACTGACAAGATGCACCATAGGACTGCCTTAAACATGTATTCAACAACCAGGGGATGGTCTAATGTTGCTGCAGCAACTCCTCTCCTCTACCTGGTTTTCTTTTCAGATTTTGTTTATGTCTGAAAATCATTATTAATAGGCATGTGCATTGGCAGCATAATAAACCCCATTCTACAACAAGCTTTGGCATCTCAGCTGTCTGGTGCTCTTAAAGCTAATCACAACAGCCAGTTTACTAATGAGAACACAGTTCTCATAATGTGAAAAGCAAATTTTGTGGGCAGACTTAGTCTTGGCCACCTGCCACTGTCATCATCCTCTGCGTCCTCTCCATGTTCCCACACCTCCTCTGCCATTTTCTGGCGTAATGCCCTTTCTTCCTCCTCCACACCCACTGCCAAACCCCTCTTCTTCCTCTCTTCATAAACTTCTCCAACAGAAAAGACACAAAAACAAACTGCTACACACCAAGGGGTAAAGTTACTAAGATTGCATGGGTAAGAATGCAGCCATTCGTATCCATTCAACGTGAAACACGGCCGGGGCCGGTGCCTGGCTAATTTAAAATCAGCCGAATTTGTAGGATTTGCCATTTTTACGAACAGCAAGCTCATACAAATTCGGGTGTACAAATGAGTACCCCATCGATAGAACACGGACATATGTGTCCATAGTGTTCTTAGGGGTTTGGCAAATTTACTGTCATTCATATATTTCAATTCATCCATCTCTAATTACAAATGAAAAGTAGATCACCATTTCCTGGGGCATTTGGCTGAAGCAGATCCATGCAAGCTTCCATATCTAAAAATACACAGGGGAAGAAGAAGCTGGGGTCCTCCTGTATTTCTATGATCAGCATCAGGCTCTTGGCCCAGCCCTAGTTCCCAAATTACAAGTACCTTTAAAGCTTATTGGTTGCAATGGACAGCATCTCCATTGGTCCTTTTTTAGCTGTGCTAACATAATTGCACAAGTGTTTTCCAATCATCTATTAGTCTTCAAACATGATTAGCAAACACAGAATACCATTAGAACACTGGAGTGATTGTTGCTAGAAATGGCCCTATATTCATTTATGTAGGTATTCCTTTAAAAACCAGCTAGCTGCTAGTATAGTCATTTATTACATTAACAATGTATAGAGTATATTTCTGATTAATTTAATGTTATCTTCATTGAAAAAACTGTGTTTTTGTTTAAAAAATAAGGACATTTCTAAGTGAACTTTTCAATGCTAGTGTATGTACCACTACCATTATGCCATGTGTGCATGTATGTATGTACAGTATGTATGTATGCTGTGTGTGTATGTGTTTATAAATGTATGTATGTTTATGACTTTGTTTGTATGTTTGCTTCCTGTGAGGAGCGGGACCAGATTTTTGGGAGCCTCCCAACCTTTCCGGGAGGGTATGCAAGTATGTATTGCAGCCTGGGATGGTAGGGTTGGTCTGGGAACCGATCGTGCGACACGGAGCAAATGGTAGGCTCAGTATGTGAACTGATGGTTTGACCTGGGAGCCGATGGACGGTCTGAGAACCAGTGGTGCGGCTTGGGAGCTTATGCTATCAAGAGCCTGTGTAGATGTGACGGAGATGAGAGTACCTATAGAGAGGAAGTTGATGTTTTAGTTAGGTGGAGTACTGAAAATAATTTAATAATAAACCTGACTAAGACAAAATAAATTATTATTGATTTTAGGCGAGGTAGGAAGATGGAATTGATGCCTCTCCAGATCAATAATTTGGTAGTAGAGAGGGTTACAGATTTTAAACTATTGGGAGTAACTATCTCTCAAAACCTTACTTGGTCTGCCAATACTGATTTGATGGTTAAGAAGGTTCACCAACGTCTTTTTTTTTGAGGAAGCTCAAAGTGGCTGGGTTTTCTAAATTAAATCTGATTAGGTTCTATAGAGTTATTGAAAGTATTATCTCATACTGCATTGTGGTATGGTTTGGTAACAGCACAAAAAAAGACCTGATTAATCTGGACAGGGTGATTCATTCTGCCGCGGCTATTATAGGCTGTGAGCTGCCCTCTACTGAAGAGATCTTTGTTAAGAACTGCCGGCGCAAAAGAGATAGTATTATGCTTGATCCCCACCATCCTTATTATCATATGTTCTCATTTTTACCATCAATGAAAAGGGTAAGGCTTCCTAAGCTACAAACTACACGTATGAGAAACAGTTTCTTTCCTTTAGCAATTATTGATTTTAACCAAGATTGTTAATTGTTGTCTTTCTATGTTTCGTACTGTAATTTCGTTGTTGTTCAATTTTTATTGGGATAACAATGACAATAAAACTGTTATTATTATTATTATTATTATTATTATTATTAGATATCCTGGGTTGGGCACAGAAGACTGGAACACACTGGAGATGGTGACAGTGGGAGTCTCTGGCAGCAGGTGAGTGATTTTACCTGTTTTTTTAAGAAAAACTTTGGGTGTTTCGGGGTCTCTGGGAGTTGTAGTTTAAAATACCAGCTGACTGCTCCCCATGGAGCGTGGGGGAGCTGCCGGCCAGGACTATATCTCCCAGGGTGCACGGCGGGGGGACGTAGCGAGCCTGCCTCTCCCTGCTCAGGGATAGGCTGCAGTTGGAGGATGTAACTGTGGGGGAGGATGGCTGTGGGGGAGACTACAAGTCCCGGTATGCGGTGTGCGTCCATTCAGCAGTGCCAGACTGTGGATTGCTCTCCCCACGCCGCCCCAGCCGCTACAGCACAAGCTGCCGTCGGGATCAAAGAATGGGCGGCGTGATGTCTCAAGCGGGCAGCCTAAAGTGCTGCAGTGCGGAAAACCCAGCAGTGGGGAGTGGGGAATAACAGTGGCCGAAGTTTCCCTTCATCTTCCAGCCAGACCCCACACAGCCGATAGGGCAGAGGTAGGGACAGCCAGGGCAGTTATCTCTATTTAAAAATGTGACTCTAAAAAATGTTGGATACTAAGTGGAAAGTAAATGGGTCATGGCCACTTCCCCTTTACTCATGGTCACGCCCCTCTATATAAGGCCACACCCCCTGTACCGGTTTTTGAGTCAGATATGTTGAAGGGTATGAAATACCAGGAATAAACTGGATCATGTTATTAGGCTGGAGTCAGTGGCATAACTATAGCTCCGCAGCCCCAGTGGTGGCAGGGAGGCGCAGAGAAAGTTTGGGCGCCGGGGGTCTGCGGGGCTATAGTTACCCGGTACTGTCTCTGCCGGTACCTGCCTGCCGTGCCCGGTCCCGTCACGATCCCGTCTCTCCCAGCGCTGGCTAGTGGCTCCTGCTGCTATAATGAAAACGGACACTTAGAAAATGGCTGCCCCCATACTGCAGACAGTTTTATGTCTGCAGTATGGGGGCAGCCATTTTCTAAGAGACTTTTCATTATAGCAGCAGGAGCCACTAGCCAGCGCTGGGAGAGATGGGACCGCGACGGCACCGGGTACGGCAGGCAGGTACCGGCAGAGACAGCAGCGGGGGGGGGGGGGCCGAGGGGAGGGGGAGTGGGGGCGCCCAAAAATTTGCGGCGGGGTGGCGCAAAATAGGTAGTTACGCCACTGACTGGAGTCAGTGGAAAGGTTACGGAGGTCAGGTGTCCCTTGGACATTGCAGCGGGCGCTGAGGGACTGTGACACAGAGACATTATGCCAGTAGCCACATAGCATCCCAGTGGCCGATCTGCGGCAAAGAATACACCAATGCACCGGAAAGTGGCACACACGATCAGCGCAAGAACTGGATTTCCAGACAATCAATATATTATCTGAGGATATAGACACTTTCGTGGATAAATATGGGTATAGAGTATGTTTTAGAGGTTTATTCATTATTCTGTTTTTTACATTTTTCAACTTACTGATAGTTGTAGCGGTGGAAACTAATATACCAGAGCAGTACCATACCAGTAAACATAAGTGATACTGATTTTTGACAATTTGGAGCATCTGAGTGTCATTTGGAGTTTAAACATAAATATAAAAGACATAAATAATGTATGTTATTTTTTTTTATTTTTATCTAAGCAAGTGCCTTTTATTTTTAGAGTTCTAGGGGTTATTTTCCCCACCCACAATACTTCTCTCCATCTCTCATCCATATATGAAAAATAAGCCAAAAGTCTAAAGTTGTAACCTAAAGGTATAGAGCAATTATCTAGGGGCATTCTGTCATTTCTAGCATTCCATTAAGCAATTTGACAATCAAGTTAATAGCCTTGACTTGCAGTATTATTATGTGTCTTTTATCTATGTAGTGAAATGAGCCAGTTATCCGGACCGTGGAGAGCACAAACACTGTTACTGACGTCACACTTTATTTACAGTACACACTGGTTTATGCACACTACTTTAAGTAGCAGGAATCAGTTTCTTACACTGTAAATGACTGTCATTCCACACCCATACAGACCATCAGCTACAGCAGCTGTGATTATTTTGGTATATTTTACCAATAATTGCACGATACTGCTTTTATTTAAATTTTATTTTAGGGACGGATACACTCTTGTGTCCATATGCACCTTTTAGGGGAACTTAACCCTGTATTCTGTATATTCAGAATACCTTCAAAAAGGTGTTTTATCTTTTGATTTTTTTTTTGCCTGATAGGTGTATCATCCAGATCTTATATATCTTTTTGTATGTGTTTTTCCGTGTGTACTTTAGATTTTTCATATTTTTGGTTTTATATATCTTAAGTAATGTATTTGGTAATAACATTTGTTATTTTAGAATATCAGGTAAAAGTTATATTTTAGACTAACAATAGGAATATGTAAATAAGAGTGCCTCAAAAAAGGTCTTTCCTCTTTTTGTCTCTTGCAAAAACAACCTTCCCTCTTTAATTGGCAAACTGAACAGCGGATATATTTGTAATACCTGATGCAGTGAAATCTGCTAAAATTTCAAATTGGATAAAAAAAATATAAGCATCTCTAGTGGTGTGTAAAAAAGAGGTAGTAGTAAAGTGGGGGAAATAAATGACAAGATGGCAACAGAATTAATAAACTACAGTGGGGACGAGTTGAGGGATAAATAAAGTAACATGAAAGAATGAACACGAAAATAAATAACTCGGCAAAATTGTGGAGACGCAAGGTGATATCACCAAGGTGATAGGGGAATATTTTTGGGAAGCTTAGAGAGAAAAACATTGCTTATAGCAGAGGAGGACATTGATAATATGGGGGAAAATGTATTACAGGAGAAGGGGAAAGTTGTACTGTAGGTGAGAAATATATGTTAATTAAGAGGACTATGGTTGAGGATTGTGAACCTATATGTAGAGGAATAGTCAACATAAATAGGGAGCATGCACCTAATAATGGGAAGAGCAGAATTGTTGGCATACATGGATAGTAAAGCAGTTAGATGACACAGCCATTCTGTGTAATAGCCATGGGGGTGATTCAGGTTGGTTTGCAAAAGCAAACTCCTTCTTTACTGGACAAAACCATGTGCACTGCAGGTGAGGCTGATGAAACGTGCAGAGAGAGTTACATGGGGCGGGGGGGGGGGGTATTTTGTTTCTGTGCAGAGTAAATACTGGCTACTTTATTTTTACACTGCAATTTAGATTTCAGTTTGAACACACCCCACCCAAAATGTCACTCTCTCTGCACATGTTACATCTGCCCCAACTGCAGTGCACATGGTTTTGTCCATTTAAGAAGGCGTTTGATTTTGCATACCAACCTGAATCAACCCACCCCCCATGTGTATTCAGTGAAGGAATATAGAACAAGCTTTACTTAGTGCCTTATATACTTGTATTGGTTATGCATCAATACTAAACACTGTGCTATCAGGTTATCCAAAGTCACATTATTTATTAGCATTATTTTTATTAATATCATTTTTATAGTTTGCTACAGTTATAATTGTATTGTTTCTTAATATTTTTCAATGTTTTTTTTTCATCTCTTGAATTATCATACTTTCACTTTTTTTTTTTTTTTTTTTTTGGGGAAATTTCAGTTTGTTCAATTAAAGTTTTGTACACCTCACCAAAGCAATCTTACTAACGAACATCTATCCAAAAATACCATTTAATAATTATATATTTTCTTCTATTTTTTTTTACATTTTTCTGTATTTTCCAAATCTGTAATTCCCTGGTAGCCTATTGCTGGTGCTTAAATTATTCCAGGCTTGTATACCTCTTTTGAAGTGCATTGTGGGATATGTTTGTTTATTCGGTTCCAATTTACATAAACCAGAAGTGTTGAACGAAAAAACAAGCACTACAGACATTTTGTGAAAGCAAAGTTTGATTCACTAAAAGCCCACAAAATATTTTCCAGTTTACAGCTGGCTTCTTTAACTAATTTACCTTCACATCTGTTTTGTTTTCTTTAGATTTTTTTTAAATGTCTTTTTGAAGTAAACTTTATCTTTAATTCAGATATAAATACCAGTCTATGTACTCTTAAATATCAAATTTAACAGTTACATTTGTTAAACATTTGCATTTAAAAAAGCAATAACATGCCTGATATCTTCATGTTCTTTCTTAAGCTTTGTGTATATGTTACCGACATGCATGGAACATGTTTATGATCTATTATGCATTGCACTCTATTAACTATATATAAAAAAAAAAGCAATAACAATCTTTTAATGTAGACTCATAGTTATAACAATTTTTTAGTATGCAGTTCCCAAACCACATGACAAATGGGCAGAGAGACACTTATGCTACATTTTACAGTAGGGCACAGCCTAAACTCCCTATTATTGTAATATTCCCCAAAATCAGTTAACAAGGCAGTCAAGACAGTAGCAGGTTTTAGTATTTTCTTGCTTAAGCACAGATGTTTACATTTAAATGAAGTCGGTCACATTATGTCACCTGTGCTCAAGTAGGGGAATGTAAGATTTAAAGAATTTGACCCAGGGCCAGATTGGGAACTAAAGGTGGCCCTGGGAACATTCCTAGAAGTGACATTAAGTGGGCGACACCAAATGAAATGTAGGGGAAACCATCACCAAAACAGGTAGGATCACTACACCTGTGTGGCAGCTGTTGGTTTTAATATGCTTTGCAGTCTAGTTCCCCTCAGACCCTTAAGCTACTGCGACAAACCACAACCTTCCACATTTTAAATAAAATCCCCCCCACCCCACCCCCTTGTGACTCAACACAGACGCCAAGACCTCCATCAAGCAGACAAAAAATCATTACCATAATTCCCTAAATATCACAAATATCCACACACCTCCCCAGTGAAGCCCATAAACATGCCAGAAATGGGTAAACTCCCAGATAACACCCACTACAGTCCCTTTAAAAGATAATGAATATAGATGGGCATCCATTTTAGATGAGTTATTGCAGCATTGGGTACTCAACTCTGTGAACTGGCAAAGGTTATTTGTGTGGGAGAAAGGTGGGGGTATGGGGCCTTGGAACGCAACTCTGAGGTAGCGCCAGTTAGATTATGTGACCGGAAAATCCACCCTAAGTGAGAACCCATCTGGCAGACAGCAGATCTAACTTGGGGCCTTATTTTGGTTCATTCTTTCTGACAAAATCCTTCTTAGATGGACAAAACCATGTGCACTGCAGGGGGGCAGATGTAACATGTGCAGAGAGAATTCGATTTGGGTGAGTAATTTTGTTTCTGTGCAGGGAAAATACTGACTGCTTTATTGTATACTGCAATATAGATCTCACTTTGAAGTAAAACCCCACCCAAATCTAATTCTCTCTGCACAAGTAACACCTGCCCCACCTGCAGTGCACATGGTTTTGCCCATCTAAGAAGGATTTTGTCAGAAAGAATGAACCAAAATAAGGCCCTTGATCTTTGAAAAAGCCACCGAGACACACAGGTGGGGAAACGTGTCCGTTCATTAATAATTTCCGCCGGCCGGCATTGCAATACCCGATCCCCTCACGCACGGCAATCGGACACGTGCAGACTTGAGGGAACGCCAACACAAGCACCAGTGTAAATTGGAGAAAAAATCCAATCTACTGAGAGCGTAAGAGGTACTCCAGTCTGTGTGATCCATTGGAGAAGACCACATATTCCTCGGAGTGGTATATATACCTCCCCCGTGCTACAGGAGGAGTAACAAATTATTACTATTTTAATTGCTGGACTTTGCCACTAACCTATTGTCAATTCATTAACACCATCAATGCCAGACGTTCTTATTAATCAGCATCAGGTCTGTTTGAATTAACCCATTTTAACCAGTTAAGCTCTACAGCCCCAATATCTACATAATAATCCTAAAGAGCAAACTAATAATAATAATAATAATCCTAAAGAGCAAACTAACTCTTGCTATAGGCAGTTTTAAAAACTAATACCTGAAAGGATTATTATTTTATCTACAGTTTATCACATTTTTTATGTATGTATGTATATTAATAATTTTTTAATTGCATGATTGTTTGTCTCATATACCGGCCGGTAACTATATGTGTCCCATGGATAATCTTTCCTTTTTTATGACTTAAATAAGAGTATTTGGGAGAAATTTACTAAGGCAAATACGTCTAAAAAAATTGTTTTTGCACTGCAAAATACGATTTTTTTTTTTAGGCGTATTCGTATTTTCAGGATTTACTATCCTAAAAATACGAGAATTTGTAATCATATTCATGGGACATTCGTATATGTATTTACAAATACGAATGTATACACCATCGGAAGAATACAAATAGGAATCACCATTCAAAAGAATGGTGATTCCAAATTTACTAAGCTATTGAAAATACGGCCGCTAGTTACCGACAATTATCGGCAAATCATACTTACAATTAGCGTCCGGAATACGGATGCTAATTGCCGGCCAAATACGCCAGGAAAATACACTACATTTTCCTGACATATTTGGCAGAAGCCTGCACGGAGCTTCAGTGTAAAAAAAAAAAGAATAAATAAATAATAAAAAAAAACAGCGTGGGGTCCCCCCTCACGGACGTAACCAGCACCAGGCTCAAAGAGTCAGTTCTGGTTTTAAAACATCAGGGAAACAATGGAGTTGGCTTCCACTTTATTTTTTAAAACCAGAACCAGGCCCCAGGGCCAGTCCTGGTTCCCAAAATACGGGGGACAAAATGAGTATGGGTCCCCCATATTTTGAAAACCAGCCCCAGGCCAAACCAGCCAGCAGGGTAATACCACAGCCTGGGGGAGACTATTTATACAAGTCGCCCCCGGCCAAATAATTCCTCCCTACTGACCAGTCAGCCTGGAATGCATACTGGGACTTGGAGAACCACAAGTCCCAGCATGTGGCACATTAATTCCACAGCAAAACCAATAGTGAAATAAAAACACACTAACACAAGAAAAAAACAACTTTATTTCACAGAGCTCATTCATACATACTTACTTATCTTGATTGAAGATTAGGTAGCATTAGATAGTTTAAGTGTGCGGAGAAGATCTTTTCCTTCTACTATCGACCGTATTGAGTAGGGTTTGCCCCTAATGTCCACTGTGAGACGAAAGGAAAACCCCACTTATATTTGTAGCCATCTTCTCTCAGTAGTGTCGTCACCGGGCGAAGGTCCCTTCGTTTGGCAATAGTGGACGGTGAAAGATCTGAAGCTTCGATCCATCAACCAGTATAAAGGAGGAGGATCTGGGGGCCATTGTGATTTTGTCTTGAAGGAGAGGAATTTGATGATAACATCCCTAGAGGGTTCAGTGTCTTTCGGTTTGGGTCTTAAGGCGTGGTGAGCCCTTTCAATTTGAAATAGGGAAACGGCTTCCGAGGGAAAAAGATGCTCAAAAAGACGGAGCAGAAAAGGCTCCAGTTCCACTTAGAATGTTACAGATACGGACATTGTTCCTTCTTTCCCTGTTCTGCAAATCTTCATTCTTTTCCCGCAGGAGGTCAAGTTCATTGTAGTAGTAGTTTAGGTCCTTGAAGAAGATCTCTTGCTCCGCCTGCATTTTGGCAGCATTAGTTTCAAGCGAAGTGGTGCGCAAGGACAGGTCAATCAGGTCGGCCTTAAGTTTGCCAACAGCTTTCTGTAGGGTAGTAGTGAATGAGTCTTTAAGGTCTACAATAAGGTCCTGCAGATTCTTTATATCACCCCTAGTGACGGGTGATGAGGCTTGTAAAAGCAGTAAGGCAGTATTGTACAAGCATCCAATGCCATCTTCCCCCCAAGCCCGAGGTCCCGGCTTCCCGACGGGCACCATGCTGCAACCCGCAGGAAGGCAGAGGACACTTCGTGAGTGGCAGGTAGGACAAGGGGGACACTATGGAGGAGGTAGCAGGGGTGGCAAGGGAAGCAAATTGCTGGGAAGGAAGGAGCTCTGTAGGGACACGTACTCTCAGTATGGCTGCCAGGCCACTCCCCCTATATATTTTTTTTAAATACATGCTGACCATAGGGGGGCCCAGGGGTACTGACCCCCTGAGCCCCCCTTAATCTGGCCCTGCGTATAAGTACTTATCTGCTTAGGCCACATTGCCCGATCACATACTTACTATATTGCCCCCCCCCCCCCCCCTCCCCATTCCATCATTCCAGGAACAATAAGTTGTGCATATATTTCTTTATGGGCAACATGCTCGCAATGTTTATGCAAATATAAAATAAAAAGTTCAGTAGGGGATTTAGACATCCAGTCCTAGTAAATTCTAAGCTTTTTGCTCACATTGTGGTTCAACTGCTTAATGATTGCCTCCAGAACAGACAGCATTTTAGGCATAATAAGTAGTTGTTGCTATATAATTCCCCCAAATAATAGAACATTAAAAAACTTTTCTGTACAGCTTGACCTAACGGAGAAAATTATTTAAATTTTGCATGAATCACCTCAGTATATACAAGGTGTTTGAAATGTTTAGAAACCATTTCAATGAAAATAAGAAGTAATAATTCACTTTGTTAAATACTGTACTGTATGGTTTTATTATCTTTGCTTCAGCCTTTTCTTTAGAGCATGTCAATTCTCCAGCACATATATATATATATATATATATATATATAACTGCAGCTTTGCAGCAAAAAGTTACAGTTTATTATGTTATACCAGTGTTGCCGACTTTATCAGTCTCCTCTCCAGCTGCAGTTCGGGGGCGGGTCTTTAGCGTGATTTCATTAAAATGATGCGATTATGAACATTTTAGCTCTGCCCCCTCCTATGAGACCCGCGGATTGCTGCATTTAAATCCAGAGCTCAGGGGGAAGAAGCCGCAATCGGGGGGGGGGGGTGGTGTGGGGGTCCCCCAGAATCCGGGAGGGTTGCCCACCTTTCCGGGGAGCCGGGAGGAGGATCCGATTTTCGGGATCCTCCCGGACATTCCGGGAGGGTAGGCAACCCTGTGTTATACTAGTTAAAAGCCCATCAAAGTGACAGCTGTATCTGCTCCTAAACTATGAAACTATATGTTCCAACATGCATTGCCACATTTTTTCCTTTAAGAGCATGCCAAAAGACCTCAGGGCATGCTGGGATATGTAGTTCCACAACATCTGGAGGGCCACAGGTTGAAGACCTGTGTCTTAGTTCATCGAATGGTCTCTAGTGGTCACCTCCAGAGGTGAGGAGTAGTGGCTGGCTTTCCGGCTCCTCATCAGCGTGTGGCGTCACACAAATAATAGGGAAGCAGAAGGAGAGAGGCAGAGAGCTCAGAATACACTGCTGCTTCCCCCACCAATGTCTCAGCCAATAGCTGGCTCTGTGTACAGTAGTTGAGAGACAGTCAGTGGATTTCATGGCCGCGCCTGCACTGCGGCTGACTCCGGCACTCAGCCACAGCCAGCGGGGTGGGCAGCGGCGCTGCGGCAGTCATGTAAGTGCTGCATGTGCTGGCTGCCGGAGCAGCACTGCCACTAAGTCCCTCAAGCGGCAGCGGGGGGGCTGCCTTACTGTAGTTTTTACATTTATAAAAAGCTAAAATCAACCAATGCTTGTCTTGAAAATCTGCAGTAAAACCCATTTGACAACAATTTTGCTATTTTGGAAGTGTGCTCATTGCAGCGGTAGCGTAGCAAAGCACCAGGCCCCAAGCATAACACTAATTGTGGGCTGTGAAGACGCATATCGACATGAACAAATCCGCAAAGACTCTCCTGTGTCTACCTTTTCCATTTTGACCCTTTGTGACAACCGCTTGTGAATGTTGACCTACTGCATATCGACCTTTTGCCAGTTTCGACCTAGTGTTTGTCAACCTTGTTGACCTAGAGAGATAGAAAGTGTGAATACCAACCCATCAGCTCCCAAATGTCATTTTCCAAACACAGCGTGTGGCTGATAGTTTATCTCTCACAATTGTATCTCTCTCGAGCTTAAATACCCCTTAAGTGTTAGTCATTAGCCAGTAGGCAAAATAATATAATGAATAAAATAACCAGTACTAATTATATTAATTCCAGTACACTATGAACTTCTGTTTTATTACACTTGAAATTACCGTATATACTTGAGTATAAGCCGACCCGAATATAAGCCGAGGCACCTAATTTTACAACAAAAAAAAAACTGGGAAAACTTATTGACTCAAGTGGGACCCTCACTCGAGTATAAGCCGAGGGGGGCTTTTTCAGCATTAAAAATGTTCTGAAAAAGTAGGCTTATACTCGAGTATATATGGTATTTGCTGTTTTAACCCAATGCCTACACCAAAAATACCACATATTAAAATGATTTGATCATAATGTTCTAAACAAATACATTTAGTGAAATGCTTAGCAAAAGTGTATCACTGGGACGTGGAACAACTGCAAAAGGCCTATCCCACTGTGAAATGGGATTTCTGTGAAGTGTCGCCACAACTTTGCTCATGGCAACTCTGAGGCTATTTTGTGTGAGTGAATGGCGGCTGCATTAAGTTTCATGACAGTTCAAGTGCTTCTTGTTTGATAGGGAAATTGTGTTTGCCATTCACTGCTATGTGTCACTAAAGGAGTTTAAGGACACTGCTTTTCTGTCTGCAAAAACACTGCATTCCAAAAACACAAAAATGCCAAGATGTTAACAGCTAATGTCACGCAAGGGGGTAATCAGTGTGTGATGATTTTTCTTACAGTTGGAACTTCTGCACTTTTCAACAAGAAAAGGTCTAATTTATAATCAGAATCAGCTTTATTGGCCATGTATACTAGGAATTTGTTTTCGGTTTGCTGTGCAGCAACCAGTTGAGTAACAAGTAAACTGCATACAGTATAAACAATATAAACAGGTGGGGAACATGTACAGTCATATAGAAAGTTATTCCGAGGGGACACCGTGTTAGATTATGTGCAAAGGGTTATGGGGCGACTAGAGAGTGAAGTGTTCAATCTATCTGACTATCGGAAATAATCCGATGGTCAGATCCGATAATCGGAAATGTTCAGACGGTCAGAGAGGAAGTGGATATGTAAAAAAAGATGGGGATTGTACAAACGGTTGGAGATTTGACAGTTTACCATCCTTTTTTTAGCTTAAACTTTAAAAAAATGTTAATCTGTATGTGCGACAACGCAACCAAAAACGGTTGCATTGAATAGTTATGTGCTGATATTTCTCTGTCGGAAATATCACCACAAATTACCCTTTAGGGGTTTATTCTCTTAAGCTGAGGGCATCAAAAACTCCTAATGTCCTAACATAGGCGTCTCTGCTTGGAACTGGTAATTGAGGCTGTCCGCAAAGTCATTTGGGGTCAACTGACCCCAATTGACTTTGAGGTCTGCCTAAATTGCCGGTTCACACCATACACGCTTATGTTAAGACTTTAACATACAGTACACCAGTGGTTCCCAAACTGTGCGCCGTAGCAGTCTGGGGTGCCTCAGAGCACCTGCAGGGGTGCTCTGGGTTGGTGGTCCAGGACTAATTCAAATTATTTATAATTACTGCAATAGACAGAACCGGTGCTTGTGGCTTCCAATGAGAAAATATGTGGACAAACAGAAGTGAATCCTTTCTCCACCAAATAAATAAACCTACGGAAAACATGTAAACACAATTCGCTTAATTTTATATTTTCTAAATTACTCAATAAGAAACCTTTGGCCTAGGGGTGCCAGAAAACAATATCTAATACTCTATGGTGCTGTGATTTAAAAATTTTTGGGAACAACTGATATAGTCGTCTATGGTGGGAACCAGTGATTTTATTGTTTTTTATGAGAATTTGTTTAATAAAGTTATTATGTATAATATAAATACATTGATATGTGAATATGCAAGATTTTTTCCTTTTATACTTCAGCGAATCACATGTCTGTGAACACACACACATACAAGGGTTAATTTACACAGTTCTTATTGATTTTTACATAAATCTAAACTGATGCCTAAATCAGCATATTCCATCTGCATCTTTATACAATGTATTATTTACTGTATTTTAGGATTGTCAAACATTGATGTAATGTTTATTGTTAATTCATCTTTTTTTTTTATAGTCATACCGTTCAAAATAACTTGTGTAAGTACCCTGTTATTCCCTATTATTATGTCACAGTATTTACATTTGATGTAAAAATCACTGTACAACCTACATTTTGGGATGTTCACATCCCCACAGCGAACTGGCATTATTGCTGATTCGCTGAAGTCATCTGGGGGGCGCGGCGGGGATTCAGCACGTTGTCGTGGGCAGGGGAGGAGACAGGGCTTGGAGCAGGCGCTGCCTCCTCCATAATGTGAATGGGAAATGGGTCACTTGACCCGTTTAACCCGTTCACACCGCCAAGCAACACGGCAACGAACCAGTTATAACTCTGCTTCCTTACCGGTTCTTTTTGCCGTGTTGCTACCCGTTTACGGGACACAGTAACCCCTTTCCCATCGCACTAATTACCGGTTCAAACCGGCTTGTACCAGGTAATTAATTGCAAAGTGAAAGGGGTATCAGAGTTCAATTCCAATAGAGGTAAAGTGGGCGAGTTACCATTGTAGTGGTGTAGAAATACTAGCAAAGGCAATGGAACTCACCCAATTCATGGCCAGAGCTCGCCTCAGTCTCATTGATGATTTCATGTCAAATAAAATCACTGAGTGGCACATATAGCTGAACTTAGAAACATAGAATTTGACAGCAGATAAGAACCACTTGGCCTATCTAGTCTGCCCCTTTTTACAACTTATTTGCGGATGTGTAATTTGCAGGCAATTGCATTGAGCCCTAAATGTCTATGATGCTCCTGTTGGTTGCTGTGAGTAGTAGATCTATGTGATTTCAGACTTTACTGAGAATACACATTTCAAGTGACATTTGGCTTCTAAAAAGTTTTCATAGATGCACTGTCCCATGATGGAAATGATTGGCTAGTATTCAAAACTCCTCATCACAATGAATTAGTCTTTGATGTCTGATTTACAAGCTTTGGTTTATTTGGGACACTCATTTCTACTCTATTTCACGGTTCACATGCAGACTCATACAGATTTTTCTTTGTATCAGTATCACTGTCTAAACTGTAAAAAACACAGAGGGATATATGTTTAGAATACAGACATACATTATATTATGTCAAGTTTAATAGCAATGCTGGTGTTTATAGTTTGAGTTTTTCAGTTCAGTTTTAAAGCACAATTAAAACTCAGAATATTAAAGGATTGTAATTAATTTAAGCACATATATTTTGAACCCTCAAGGTAAACTTGAGTTTTTCGACACTTGAGCAGGAGCTCCCCAATTAGTGTACCTCATCGTCCCCACGGATGGCGTTCCTAATCATAGTCCATAGCATGGATCATAATGCATGAAAAAGTCCATAGAAAGAAAAGAATTGTGAAAAACTCATGTCAAGCTTGTCATGTGTCCACTATTATCGAACCTTTGACCTTTGACCACGGTGTACTGTCTGTTGTTCTAAACAATGTATGTCAGCCATCTTGATACCACTTGGAGCATAACCATTATCGACCTTTTCCTTGTATCGACCTTTTGACCATGTCGAACTAATGCATATAGACCTTTTTCCCGTGTCTGCCTTCTGCTCATCATACTGACATACTGACCAAACCATCATACTGACATACTGACCAAACCATATCTCCAGTGAAGGGCAATCCTAATGCTTCAGCATACTAAAGACATTATGAACAATGCTATGCTTACAACTTTGGGGCAACAGCTTGGGAAAGGCCATTTTGTATTCCAACATGACTGGGCCCCAGTGCACAAAGCAAGGACTATAAAGAAGATAAAAACTTTAAGGAAGATAAGAAGTTTAAGAACTTGACTGGCCCTCACTGAGCACTGGCCTCAACCCTATCAAGCACCTTTGGCATGAACTGTATAGGAGATTGTGAGCCAGGCCTTCTCCTCCAAAATTTGCATGTCAACCTTTTGGTGTCAAACTTTTGAATATCAACCTAGTAGACCTATCAACCGGATTCCAACTTTACCATATTCAGGCTGCATTAGACTACACAAATTCCCTCATAAACACTCCAAAATCTGTAATAAAGTATGTATTTGAAAACAATGTCAGTACAGAACAATCAAAAGCCACTTCACATTACATAATCTTACTTTCAGGGCCAGATCAAGACAGGTGGGGGCCAGGGGGCAACAATAATGTGGGGCCCTCACAAGCAAAATTGCAATTGCTGACAAACACCCCCCCTGTAAGTGACACAAACACACACACGTGCACACACACACACACACACACACACACACACACACACACACACACTGAGCAAGTACAGCAGGGGGCAGAGAGGACAACACATCAGAGCAGTAGAAAGGAGCCAGAAAATGATCCTATACCCCCCAGTCAAATTCATATCAAATTCATGTGTAGCCTGTATCCCCACAGTACTCCCAACAGTGGTAACTGGAGCAAAGTGACTCTGTATGCACATACTGTCACAGGACCCGGTATCTGCTTATCGTGTCCAATGTCCACTAATGCATAGGCATTACTACCTTTCTTGATGCAGACCCCTTTCTCCTGGCAGGCCGCACTCTAGAGCAGGGGTGGTCGGACTTTTGGAACCCGGGATCTTTTTGTACACTTAGTTACCAGTGATCTATCTAGCGCCGAATAAACATTCTGCCACACGGAATTAATTGAATACACATTCTGCCACATAGAATGCTCCGAAATTCACATTTTGCCACACTGTGGGCGAGATGTATCAAACGGAAAATGTGGTAAAACCCCGGTTTTACTGCATTTTCCAATGTATCAAAAATTATACCGCATTGAAGGGTATCTCCACCTTTGGGTGGCGATACCCTATAGAAGCCTATGGGCTTCAGGTATCGCGGGGGGCTCCGTCACCGCACCGCGATGCCAGCCGCATATGTTAGTACATATGCGCTGGCATCGCGGCGGGGGGGGGGGGGCGCAAAGGGCGGCGATGTATTTTAATAAATGAGCAAAATTCACATCCTCCCACACAGAATAAGGAGGAGTGTTGGGACAACATTACACTTGTGAAGATGCCCACTTCCCCCTCCCCCCGTGTAAAAGCAAATAAAAAAATGCTGTGGACTGGAGAACCCCCACCCCACATGTAGTGGATGTCCCCACTTTAAAATCTTACTTGTCAGGATCCCCACTGCCTGCTAAGCCTCCTCGCTGCCACTGAGAATCCCCACTGACACTGAGGGCTCCCAAGTCCCACTGCTGCTGATCTCCCCATCGCTGACGCTTTTCTTCCTGCTCATCATTTGCAATGTGCGGGCGATGTCATGACGCCACCCACACACTGCATCACTGGGAACTCTGAAGCCTTCAGCTTACATAGAACACACTACTACCGGTGGGAGCTACACGATCGACCAGTAGATCGCGATCGAACAGCCCTGCTCTACAGTATAGCAGTGGGGGAGTGCAGATTCCCTACAACTTAAAAGGGCAGTCAAGGGCAGTCACATAGGGTGAAATTTAATAGGATGAGAGATTCAGAAAGTGAGAGCTTTGGTAAGAAATCTCCAGGGTTTTTTTTAAAGCGGCAATCATTTTCACTTTAAAATCAAACTGGTTTTGCAGTGTAAATGATTGCCGCTTTAAAAAAAATTTGAGATTTCTTACCAAATCTGAAATTGCTCAGTTTATTTAATAAAGCTTTGAGTAGTAGGGGTTAATTTACTACAGCTTGTAAAAATAAAAAGAGCTGCTGTTGCCCATAGCAAACAATCAAAATCTTTCTTTCATTTTTCTATTGCATCCTATAAAATAATAGACAGAATCTGTTTGGTTGCTATGGGCTTTAGTATAATTACTTCTTATGCTGCCCATACACTTGTGAGATATTGTATACAATCATTCGATTTTGACCAATCCTGGCTGATAAATCGAATGATTGTATGCATTTTTAAGGGACTTTTTGACGCAATGCACGGGCACGCCATCGAATGTCGCGTCGACAGATATTATGTGCTGCATATCTATCGAATTGTAGGAGCAGTCGCACATGGTTTTTAACCACATGTGATCGCTCAAATACAATCCGGTGGGGGGGGGGGGACGCATTCAGTGGTATGGGGAGAGGGGGCCCTAGGGACCGCTGGTGGCGTACCAGTGTCTCGTATCAGGTATCAGGAGTCAGTGGTGGCGGGAGAATTGTTTAAAATGCTGGGCTGCCCTGTGATTGGTTGAGAGAGGGCAGCCCAGTGTTTTAAACAAATCTTCTGCCACCGCTGACTCCCGCTGCCCACAAGCGCTACTGCTAGCATACACTACTCCGCCCTCTTCCAGCACCCGATGTGCCATCAGAAGATGGCATTCGACATCGGGTGCTGACTTTTGCACCCAAAAATGTGACCGGATTCGATGGACATCGTACTTCGATGTCACATCGAATCCCATTGCATAAGTGTATGGGCAGCATTAGTCTCACTACCTGTGATCCAGTGTTATCAGTATCCAGCTTAGAACAACCCTGTATCCTGCTTGTCTCCAGTGCACCTAACCTTGCTTGTTACTTACAGTGCTCGTTTCTGCTTTTTGGCTATGATTCTGCAAAATATGGCTCTGACTTGGCTTGTGTTGGCACTCATTCTGGTGATCCTTGTGGCTTAGCTACTGTCCTGGCTTGTCGATCAATCCTTCTCTTAAGTCATCAACCATGTCATAATGTAGGGCTGGCAGACAAACAACTTTTGAGCCTGCCAGCGGCCAAGCCCAAATACATTTACAGTTGCAAGAAAAAATTGGAATTACCTGGATTTCTGCATAAATTGGCCATAGATGTGTTCTGATCGTCATCTAAGTCACAACAATAGACAAACACAGTCTGCTTAATCTAATACCACACAAACAAATATACGGTATGTTCTCATGTTTTTATTGAACACACCGTGTAAACATTCACAGTGCAGGGTGGACAAAATATGTGAACCCTTATATTTAATAACTGTTTGACCCTCCTTTGGCAGCAGTAACCTCAAACACATTTCCTATAGTTGCATATGAGACCTGCACAACGGTCAGGAGAAATTTTGGACCAATCCACTTTACAAAACTGTTCCAGTTCAGCAATATTCTTGGGATGTCTAGTGGGAATCACTCTCTTGAGGTCATGCCACAGCATCTCAATCGGGTTGAGGTCAGGACTCTGACTGGGCCACTCCAGAAGGTGTATTTTCTTCTGTTGAAGCCATTCTGTTGTTGATCTACTTCTGTGCTTTGGGAATGTGGAGGTGGCCTTAAGTTCTCCTGAAAAATGTCATGATAAATTTGGGAGTTCATTTTTCGATGATAGCAATCTGTCCAGGCCGAGACGCAGCAAAGCAGTCCCAAACCAAGATGCCCCCTCCCTATACTTCACAATTGGGATGAGGTTTTGATATTGGAGTACTGTGCCTTTTTTTCTCCACACATAGTGTTGTGTGTTCCTTCCAGACAACTCAACTGTGGTTTCTTCTGTCCACAGAATATTTTGCCAGTAGTGCTGTGGAACATCCAGGTGCTCTTTTGCAATCTTCAAACGTGCAGCAATGTTTTTTGTGGACAGCTGTGGGTTCCTCTGTGGTATCCTCCCATGAACTCCATTCTTGTTTAGTGTTTTACGTATTATAGATTCATCAACAGGGATGTTAGCATGTGCCAGAAATTTCTGTAAGTCTTTATCTGACATTCTAGGATTCTTCTTCACCTCATTGAGCATTCTGCGCTGTGCTCTTGAAGTCATCTTTACAGGATGGTTACTCCTAGGGAGAGTAGCAACCGTGCTAAACTTTCTCCATTTATAGACAATTTGTCTTACCGTGGACTGATGAACATCAAGGCTTTTAGAGATACTTTTGTAACCCTTTCCAGCTTTATGTAAGTCAACAATTCTTAATCGTAGGTCTTCTGAGAGCTCTTTTGTGCGAGGCATAGTTCACATTAGGCAATTCTTCTTGAGAATAGCAAACTCATAACTTGTGCATGTTTTCTATAGGGCAGGGAAGCTTTAACAAAGACCTCCAATCTCGTCTCATTGATTGGTCTCCAGGTTGGCTGACTCCTGACTCCAATTAGCTCTTGGAGAGCTCTTGGAGAAGTCATAGCCTAGGGCAGTGGTAGCCAACCCTAGCCCTCGAGAGCTACCAACAGTTCACATTTTCCAGACAACCTAGATGCTGCACAGCTGCACTCATTAATCACTGACACATTTTAAAAGATACACAGATGGAGCTAATTAGCTCACTAGTGATTCTGTGAGGAGATCTGCAAAACATGCACTGTTGGTAGCTCTCGAGGACTAGGGTTGGATACCCCAGGTCTAGGGGTTCACATACTTTGTCTACCCTGCACTGTGAATGTTTATATGGTGTGTTTAATAAAAACATGAGAACATATAATTGTTTGTGTGGTATTAGTTTAAGCAGACTTTGTTTGTATTTGTGTATTGTTGAAGAACAGAAGAACAGACAGAAGAACACATTTTATGACCAATTTCTGCAGAAATCCAGGTAATTTCACATACTTTCTCTTGCAACTGTAATTGGTTAAGACCAAAGACATGTCAGACTGCATACCTTAATTCCTTATAACCTAATGGTGTCATGACTTATGAACACTGTGCCTTTCTATGGCTTCAAAATAGCACCCAAATACATGTCCAATACCTCTATTTAGGCATTCATTGAATTCCACAAACTGATGTGTACTGTAGCTTGTGTCCCCACTATTGTCATTGACATGTGTCTGCTCAATTCAGACTTACAGTATGGAAATGCTCACAGTGGAACAATCTTACTTCATAAACATGATTGGTGCTGATGCAAAGTGACTGCATGCACATACACACTGTGCCTAAAACTGGCATCACAGCTAGTTCTGCAGAAGCCTGCACTGCTGCTGAATAGTCAGGATTGTATATATCACAAAAAAGGTTCCGTATTATAATATGCCAAAGGGATGCTGAAACAAGACTCCAACAGTTGCATGGTGCTCAGCAACATCACACACGAAGGAGTCCTGAGGTCAGCTGCAAAAAAAAAGTAATCCAGAAACAAAAAATACCTGTTTCTATCTTTAGAAACCGCCGGAAGAAGGTGCTACAAGTGTCAAAACAGCCACAACAGATTGATCATTTCATGGAAAAAGTTATCCAGAAGGCCAGACCCTGATTAAGGTTTCCAATACCCTGAGCTACACTTGTATCCCTCACTGTAATGCTTATAAACACAGTGAGTATGTGTACTTAGGAAATCCCCATTCATACTGTGAATGTGCAAGTAACAAAGGTTATATGACTGATAGGTTTGATCTTGGCATCTATTGTATGCAGAGTGTAAAGGAGTCTTCTAGTACGTGTGAGGAAGACTCCTCATCGCATGCAGCTCTTTGAGCACTGTACTACAATGTGTACAGAGTAAATGATTCACCAGTAAGTTACATGGTGACATTGCTATAGCCACCTGGTAGTCACTATAAGGACTTCCCTTAACACCGCCTCAAGACAGCTGGATAACAAACATATGAAAGGAAACTATGCTTGACATGGAATGAAATTGGTCTTCATTTTATTTTCTAGCTGCCAACTAGGGATGGCCATCGTTGCAATGGCCATCGATGGTTGCCATCGATTGCAATTCTGCAACTGGCCATCGATAGTGTTAAACTATGCAATGGCTGACCATCGATATTTTTACATATCGATGGTCAGCCATTGTGTTTGATTGATTGGCCTCTGGGCCAATCAAAACACGGGGGGCAGGGCTTTGTGGGTGTCGGGGCGGAGCTATGCTCCGTGTCCCGGCACTTTGGGAAAAAAAAGCAAAACATCGTTTTGCTGTTCCATCGATGGAGGGAAATCATCTGGTTCTCCCCCATCGATGGCAAAAGTATTCGACATCGGTCATGAACCATCAATGATTTTGAATCATTGATGGTCGATGGCCATCCCTACTGCCAACTGCATGGCATTGCCAAATCCTGATACCCTAAGCTACAGCCTAATCTGTATAAAGCTTGATTAAATACTGAAGTAGACTGAGCAAATCAAGAGCATGCAGAATCTAAATAATCTAGATTCTGCACGCTCTTGATTTCTAGATTAATAGTCAGTATTCAGAGGTCAGCATGGTTTGCACAGTGGGTTGTCAGATATTGACTATTAATCTAAAAATTACAGGCTCAGCTAGCAGAGCACTTCAATCTCTACAGTCCCTAACAGAAATCGGCCTGAATCTTCATGGCCAGTACTGTACTGGCCCTGTTGCATCAGGGAAAAATGGCAGTGTATGATATTTAACGTGACTCTTCACCAAATTACCCTTAAGAAATGACAAATGGTTCAACTGGAATGTACCAGATACTTTCATATGCACTATACCAAATGGAACATACAGTAAAGTATGCAATTTGTCTTAGGAACAAAACAGACTGCGTAGATTGGTGTTCAGCACTTTCATTGGTTTTTTTTTTTTTTTGAATTGAGTAATTTTTTATTATTTTTTCAGCACTTTCATTGTTAGTTGTGCATGATGGCTGTACATGCAAAGAATACTGCTTGACGATATTGAACACTGCTTCTTAAAATTAGACCTATACAACAAACTATTCACCCGCATTGAGGTAGTTTTATAAACTAGTAATTAAATGTATGTATACTGTCTGTTCTACTCTAAACCATTAAAAACATATATTTTTTTATTTAGTGGAGTGTGTACTATCACACTTGTCTGACAGCAGCTGCACGCCACTGCTCTGTGCTTGAGGAGAACCCTGATCCACTTCCTAAACCCCAATCGTAAGGCATTAGGAAGCTGTTTCCTCCATTCCTCAATCCGACTCAGATCACTGATAGGCTCCACCGATCAGCGGGTGTGGATCATTAGGTAGACCACAGAAAGGTCAACATGCATTAGGTCAACCACTGAAGGTTGACAGGCATTATGTCAACACATTCAAAAGGTCGACATGGTTTTAAGTTGACAGGGTCATTAGGTTGACACGAGCATTAGGTCGACATTGAGAAGGTCAACAGTCAAAAGGTTGACAGGGGTTTTTGACATTTTTTTGTCCTCAATGTCAACACAGTTGACATGGACACTGTATTGGTGCACCGCATCCCATCGCATGGCTCGCTGTGCTCGCCATGCTTTGGGCACGGTGCCTCACTTTGCTCGGCACACTATTCTGTTCTCCCCCCACTCCCTAGTGGATGGTAGGGCATGAAATATCGCCTGTCAGCACAGTGTGGACTTTCCCAATGTCGACCTAATGCTTGTGTTGACCTAATGACTCTGTCAACCTAAATCCATGTTGACCTTTTGAGTGTATCGACCTAAGGCCTGTTGACCTTCAGTGGTCAACCTAGTGCAACCTAGTGCAGCCATCAATAATTGTCAGTCCTTTGGGAATATCGGAACATGTTTAAAGTCCCTCATTTGCCAATCAGGACCTTATATTTATGATCATGGTTCTCTGCCTCCTTCATGATGCCAATGATCAGAGGCTGTTGTCGGGGTGAGGTTGGCACAGGGCCACAACAAAGGCCTGTTGTGGCACTGCTGGTCAGTCATAATCACTAGGGACTAACCCTCTTGCACCTGCATGTGATATTTGTGGTTCTATCATAATCACTATTCACTGAACACACCTTTACTGGGTGTGAATGGAAAGGTCTATAGCAGGGGTGGCCAACCGGTCAGAGGTAAAGAGCCGAAAAATATCTGTAGTCAAGCTAAAGAGCCAACAACATGCCCGCGCATGCCAAAAAAGGGGCATGGTCTATTTGGACCCCTTGGGTGGGTGTGATACACATATGCCTCCAATAGTGCAGTGCCATATATACATATGCCCCCAATAGTGCCTGATACACATATGCTCCCACGGTGCCAGGTATGCCCCCCACGGTGCTGGGTATGCCCCATGGTGCCACAAACTGCTATGCCCCCACAGTGCCAAAAAGCTGGTATGCCCCCACAGTGCCAAAAAGCTGGTATGCCCCCACAGTGCCTCAAACTGCTATGCCCCCACAGTGCCACAAACTGCTATGCCCCCACAGTGCCACAAACTGATATGCCCCCACAGTGCCACAAACTGCTATGCCCCCACAGTGCCACAATCTGCTATGCCCCCACAGTGCTAATTTCCTAGCAGCAGCACTCACCGTTGTTGCTGCTGCTGCCAGGCGTGGAGAGGACAGTCTGGTGTCCCCCTGCAGTCCTGTCATGTTACCGAGGGGAGGAGAGCACAGCTCACCGCACGTCTCCTTCCCCCCCTCACTTCCCTGTGACTGGGCCGTCCATCAATCAAAGCTCGTGGGCCGGCTTCTGATTGGCTGCCGGCCCGCGAGTTCTGATTGGCGGATGACCCAGTCATAAGGATGCACAGTGAGGGGTAGGAGAGATAAGCGATGCGCGCTCTCCTCCCCTCAGAAGGAGAAGGGATTCGAGGAACCGGCAGAGGGTTATGGGGACGGGGACAGACGGTGGGCGGCGGGCAGCAGTGGGAGCAGGAGCCGCACTTTAACAGGGGGAGAGCTGCATGCGGCTCTAGAGCCACAGGTTAGCCACCCCTAGTCTATAGTGTCTAGATGGGGGCTGGCAATAAGTGTTCCTCCAGATGTTGTAGAGCTACACATCCCATCATTGCCACCCCTGGTCAACATTGACATGAAAAAGGTTAACATTGACAAAATGTTGACACAGGCAAAAAGGTCAACATGAAAAAGGTTTATATATTAGAAGATGGACATGAGTTTTTGGCTTTTTGTCAATTTTGACACCTGTCGACATGGATCCCCATTAGTGTTGCACATATCCTAGTATGGCTCCCTTTGCTTGCCATGCTTCGGTTATGGTGCCATGCCCCACTGCCGCTGCGCTCTGCACTTTACCATTCTTCCACATGGATGTAAAAGTATCAAAAAAAAAGTGAAATACTTGTGTTGGCCTTTTGTCAATGTATAGTACAGCCTGCTCACTCAGTTGTCATTGCGGCTGTCAGGGCTGAGTGAGCAGTGGCAGAAAGAGGACAACGCTGGAGTAGTTGAGTATGTGAGAATGTCATTACAGTGTAAAAGGGGGGGGGGGGGTTATTAAAGTTTTACAGCTCTGGGTGTCTGTGTCTTTATATCCACATTCATTTTACAGATGAACTACAAGACCCAGTGGGCACATTAATGCCCCCCCCATGCTGGGTCTTGTAGTTCTCCTGTAAAAAGCAATGTGATTTTATCTATTTTTTTCACGCATCACTCCACCACCTTAGGAAGCTGGGGGCAGGACTAACCAGCCATAATGCTCATGTGAGAGCTTGGGGACCTTGCGTGAAAAAAGGGTCCCCTGAGTGTGGCATGACACGGCTGGCTGTTGGAGCCCGGTGTTGGTTCCAAAATACGGGGGACCTCTACTTGTTTTGTTCCCCGTATTTTCAGAGTAGTAGAATATCAAGCATGTAGGCCTTATAAACCTTCCAAGCCACCTATGAATGTCTAATATTCATAGGTGTTCGCAATACATTAATACCATAGAGGTGCAATTTCGGCTTCCACACCATAGGTAGGAAAAGTAATCAAATGATACATTTAAATGGGCTTCCTGTTGGTGGAACCCATCACCATCTTGTTTCTGCCTGTCAGGACATGCACATTAAGTGTAACTCCATTCACGGTACTGCCCACCAGCTGTCACCCTAACCTACCAGGAGGATTCCTTCTTTTTCCAGAACTGCATTGACCATTTCCATCCCTGGATGCTGGGATGCATGAGCGGCTTTGCCTGGGATTTATGTAACATGCTGTGATCTATGTCTTTTTTTGTGAGTGCATTTTATTATTTTATTTATTTATTTACAGTTTCTTATATAGCGCAGCATATTCCTTTGCACTTTACAATTGGAAACAACAGTGGTTAAACAAACTGGGTCGCTCGCAAACTTACAATCTATAGGGATAATAAGAGGGATACAAGATGGTCCTGATGGGATGCAATTAGATATGAATGCTACTGGAGGTTGTGTGGGGGTCCTGAATATAATAAGCTGAGGTGAGTTTTCAGGGAACGCTTGAAATTTTGGAGGCTAGAGGAGAGTCTTAGTGTGCATGTAATTGCATTCCATAAGGTGGGTGCTGCCTGACAAAAATCCTGCAAGTGTAAGTGGGAGTGAGTAATGAGTATGGATAAGAGACGCAGATCTTGTGCAGAGCGGAGAGGTCGGGTGGGGATATATTTTGAGATAAGCAAAGAGATATAAGTCGGTGTAGTCAGAGTAATGGCTTTGTATGTAAGTAGAAGTATTTTATAATGAATGCGGTAATATACAGGCAACCAATGGAGGGACTGGCAGAGCGGATCAGCAGACGATGAACGTCTGGCCAGGATGATCAGCCTCGCAGCTGCATTAAAAATGGATTGTATTGGTGAGAGTCTTTTATAGGAAGACCAGTAAGGAAGATATTGCAATAGTCAGTGCGTGATATAATGAGTGCATGGATTAGAGTTTTTGCAGTGTCTTGTGTAAGGTACGGACAAATTTTGAAAATGTTATTAAATTAGATTATTATTGGATATTTTATTAAATTAATTTACGTCACCCCTAATCTGTATATTTCCAGAACATATTCATGGCAAAAAATAGACATCAGTGACATAATATACAGTTTTAATACTAAAAGTAATCAGAATACATGTAAAACAATTTAGAACTCATAATTACACATCATTAACTGCAGACAATGACAGGTTTTCAATTAGAAATGCACTCGTTATTATTATTTAGTATAAAAGTTTGCATACTGTACATCATGAATGGTTGTTGTAATGCCCATGCATTGTGGCTGCAAATGTCAAGTGAGTAATACTCTGCAGTATTGGAGAGGGGCTGTGATAGGAAATGTTTTACAAACAAAGGGAACATCAGCTCCATTTTGTACAAGTGCAGGGGCCAGTAATGCCTGTCCCGGCAGCATGAAAACAGCCACTGTCTTTCGATGTCGCAGCAGAATACAGAGGCCGATAGGAGGCCTCTACTTACACAAGACATCTCCTGCAGCCTTTCCTGTGGCAGAACTGTTTTCATCTTTGTATCATGCCCACTGTAATACCCCTTTCACATTGCACTTTTAAAACAGTATATTGCCATTTTTTTCCCATTTTAAAACGTTTAAGGCTGCAATGTGAAAGTGCCAAAGTTGATTTACCGGTTAAAGATAACCGGTATTTCAACACGGTTAAAAAGCAGAGTCCTACACGTTTTAAAGCCGTTTTTTAGGCAGTGTGAATGGCTCTATTTCAATGGCTTGAAACGTGTCCCTTGGGGGTTAAACGGGTTGAATGTTTGAATGGTATTAAATGATTTTTAAAACGGTTTTTACCTGCAATGTGAAAGGTCTCAAGGCTCAGACCCGTTTTAAAGTCCCATTTAAGAATACCGTGTCATTACCCATTTCTGCAATGTGAAAGCAGTATAACACATGCAGTGTAGTGTATTTATTGTTGTTTTGTTAGATTTAGGGGGTACAAGATTTTACAGTATGTCCAGCCATGTAATAGAATGGCATTAGAGCACCAAAGCATTTTTATTCTATTTGTCATTCTCATAATTTGGTTTGGTTTGGAAAACCTAGCTCTTCATGGATGTCTCCGAGAGACTGTAAACTCTATCTCAACCACTAGATGGCTCTGAGTGCTGTGTGGGGGTTACAGAGATGAAACATTCTGTGGGGATAGCTCTCTGCACTTCTGAATCCATTGGATAGATTTTTATTGTTGTTATTATTATTATTATTATTATTATTATTATTATTATTGTTATCATTAGAGACAGGATTATATGCATTTGCATATTTGCATATGCATTTGCATATTTTGCCCATTCTCACTGGTTATTGCATATTTTATCTAAAATCTATTGATGGTGCATATTTTAGGCCCTGCCCTCTTCCCACCCGCGAGTCACAGCACTGCTTTGCCCTGTAGCTGCTGGCCAGGTAGTGGTAGAGTGTGCAACCTGGGGCAATATGTCCACAGTGTGGGGAACCTTGGATGTACGCTATGTCTGACACTGCTCTAGGCTGCCAATCCATGTTGATAAGTCAGTCGGGGCGGATGCCATTACGAAGCTCCTGAACCTTTGCCTGCCCCTGGCCTGGGACTTTACACCAAGAGGCAGACTTCTGCAGCAGAGGAGTGGGCGGAAGGGTTGTGACATCACGCGGCACAGAGGAAATGCCGTGTCACAGTGAGTATGTGGCGCAGGGAGGAAGCCTTCCACTGCGCCGCCCTCACACACTATGCTGACATTTGATCCATCTGCGCTTGGAGATGAGGGTCCGTGTAGTTGATGCAAGAAGAGCTTTGGATGCTGCAGCAGCCAGGAAGAAAAAAAAGTCCTGTATATAGCACTAGACAGCTGCAGATGCTGTGGGCCTAATGGGCCTATTTTGAGGTTTATTTGCAACTAATTGTATGCTGATTTTTAAATAAATATGTTAAAAATTACTTTTTTTTATTATTTAATGTAGCATATTTTAACACTTTCCATGCATATTTTAAGTATTTTTCATGCATATTTGCATGCATATTTCAAGCTTTTTTTGTTGCATATAATCCTGTCTCTAGTTATCATAAACATTGTAATGGCAGATGTGTGACCCTTGGCATGTGTACATTGATAACCATAATGCTTAATACATTTCTAATAGAAATAAAGGGTGACATTCTATGGAGTGAGATAATCTGACTTTGGCGATTTTTTTCGCAAAAACGGCCGAAATCGCATTTTTTTCCATTTTCGCATATTTAATGAGCTGCGAAAATGTGAAAAAAGTTGGACACACTGGAAATACGATGGCTGCTTTTCGCAGCACATCGCATCCAGATGTTTTCACATTAAAAAGTATACAAATCGCATATTTAATGGTATGCGATTTGTATAAAGTGTGTCTATAATTCGCCCAAAAATCAGACCAGGTTCTGATGGGCGAATTAGCCAGAACCCTGCACAGATCGCAATGATCTGTGCAGGGTTCTGGTGTAAAAAAAAGTTTAAACAGTTAAATTAAAAAAAAAACCAGCGCGGGGTCCCCCGCCAGAGCATAACCAGCCCCGGGCTCATTGAGCCGGTGCTGGTGACATAAAATCAGGGTCCCCGACAAATAGGGGTCCCCTTGATTTAATGAAACCAGCACCAGGCTCAAGGTCCGGCGCTGGTTCCCGAAATACAGGGGACAAAATGACTAGGGGTCCCCCATATTTTAAGAACCAGCACCAGACCCAACCAGCCAGCAGGGTAATGCCACAGCCGGGGGGACACTTATTATATAAGGTCCCGCGGCCAAAGCATTATCCCCCTGGCTGGTCAGCATGGGCAGGGGTCCTGGGGAAGTGGGGACCCCCCCAATGAAGGGGTCCCCCCCCTCCAGGACTTACCAGCCCATTCTGAAAGTCCGGGGCTGTCCCCGATGCCCCTGGGTGGTGGGCATCGGGCTGATGCACAGTGTAAAAAAAAGATTAAAAACTATTGTTTTCTACAGTAGAAATATGAGTCCCAGCAAGCCTACCCCGCATGCTGGGACTTGGAGAACCACAAGTCCCAGCATGTGGGGCATTAAAGGGCCTGCTGGCACTTGTAGTTCTACAGTACAAAAAATAGTTAAATAAAACACACTGACACCCTGAAAAATAAAAGTTTAATACATACATAACACACACACTGATACTTACCTACCTTGAGCCCGTAGGTCGGTCCCAGGATCCGGGGTCCGGGGCTCCTGGACAGAAGAGTCCGGTTCCGGGGCCTTGGTCCTGGTTCCAGGGCTGGTCCGAAATCCTGGGCTCCAGGGCTGATGTCTCCAGGGTCCAGGATCGGAAGTAGTCCAAAAGGGGTTCCTAAGGAAGGAAATCCTACTCACCTGGTCCCCGGCGACGACCTCGGCATCCTCTCCGGCAGACGCGCTGCTCCCGGCTGGTACCTTCATTGGGGGGGTCCCCACTTCCCCAGGACCCCTGCCCATGCTGACCAGCCAGGGGGATAATGCTTTGGCCGCGGGACCTTATATAATAAGTGTCCCCCGGCTGTGGCATTACCCTGCTGGCTGGTTGGGTCTGGTGCTGGTTCTTAAAATACGTGGGACCCCTAGTCATTTTGTCCCCCGTATTTCGGGAACCAGCGCCGGACCTTGATCCTGGTGCTGGTTTCATTAAATCAAGGGGACCCCTATTTGTCGGGGACCCTGATTTTATGTCACCAGCACCGGCTGAATGAGCCCGGGGCTGGTTATGCTCTGGCGGGGGACCCCGCGCTGTTTTTTCTTTAAATTGTGATTTCCTGCAAACGTGCGATTTTCAGACCTGAAAATCGCACATTTTCAGGACTAAAGAAATCGCACCAAATCGCACCTATTTGCACTATTTGGCCCGTTTTTCGCATCTCATTAAATATGCGAAAAACGGGCCAATCTTGCGATTTTCAAAAGTGCGATGTGGTGCGATATAAAAACATGCGCATTTATCTCAATCCATAGAATGTCACCCAAAGACTCAGAGACGTAGGTTGGCAGAAACTGTTAGCTGAATTTATACATAAACTTTAAGCTAATTTGATGTTTGTTTATTAATTAATTAATTTTAATTAAATTAATGGTGGCCCAGAAAGAACTATTTAACTAAGCTCCACCCCAAACTAGCATACGTAGTTGGCCCAACTCAAAAACCGGTATCCACTCCTCCTACAGCCTTGACTACCCACCCGGGTGGGGACGCTGTCCTTGAGCGGGTGATCCAGCGAAGGCCTAAGCCAATGAGAGGTGAGCGCACTGAAACAAACCAAATACGCAGCAAACATAATTGAGTGAAAGTCTTACAATCTATCAACTTGCCGTTCTTTCCCGCCAGAGCGGGGCCCCTCCCTGCCACCAACCTAGAGCACCAAAACTACTGCTACCAACAGATCCTCCACAAAAATCCAGAGACCTTCCTTGACTAGGTGTATCCCATCAGGCCTAAAGAGCTGATGATACCTGAATCTAATCCTCTCGTGCGGAACCACCGCACCACCAGTCTCCAGAACCCAGCGAGCCACAGCTGAATTCAACTTCTTCCTAGCCTCATCTATAGCTTGACAATCTCTTGCCCTTCTCCAACATAAGCCGGGTACGACATATGACCAAATCAGGGTGCACTTAGGCCAAGCAGCCCTGATGGCGGCCAGATCATCCAGAATCATGGCTCGCAGCTTCAGCTGGGACGTTTTCCCAAGGTCATTTCCGCCGAGGTGAATCACCAGCACCTCGGGCAAACCATGCAACTTCACATTTTCCAGGAGGAGAGCCCTCAGCTCACGCCAGGACATCCCCCTTACTCCACACCAATGCACCAGATGATAACAATCAAAAGCAGGACCCGCACCTGAAGCTACCAGCCTAGCTGCCCAATGCACAAAGGAATGATCCACTATCCAGACCCTTAGTTTATCGTAGGCCACACCTATATGGAGAGAAATGCATAGACAGGAGTTAGAATTGTTATTTCAAGAACAGCTTTATAGCACTTATTAGGAGGATCTGCCAAAAGAAAAAAATTGGAATGGTGCACAATTTGGTGCTGTAGAACTGCTTCAATACCAATTGAAGCCTCTCCTAGACACAAAGGGGAAGTAGACAAACGAGGTAGGGGAAGGTAGTGGATGGGTATATAGGAAAAATGGCGATTACTCGGCCGGAGGAAAAAACGTCTGGACCTGCTGAGGGACTCTTAATTGGAGCCCAATTAGCCAAATTGTAAATGCCGAATTCAGTCCGTCAGTCAGGTAAAAAAGCGTGAAAACTCCGGACGCTGGCCCAACAAAGCGTAGCTAATCCCCGAGTAGGAAACCAAAAGGGGGGGGTAACATAGGAATACAACCAATCAATCAGGAAACCAAACATGCACAGACATCAGGGCAGTAGATGTGGGGGCGAATGTACTTATAGGTCGCCGAGCGCCATCTGCTTAATCTCTTGATGTCATCTTCCTGCCAGCCTGCCCTAGCTGCCGCTGTAGCTGCGCCAATGCGAAAGGAATGGGTGCCGAAGTCCCCCGGTGAAAACCCCAGCTCACTCAAGCAACGACTCAGTATCCAGCTGAACTGATACCTTGTTAAAGGTGACATGTCGTTGTGTAAAAGCCAGGAACCTGCGGCCGCAGGCCTGACCAGAGCGTACTGTCCAGCAAGGGCCACTGGACAAACCCGAAGACGGAACCACGGGAGCCATCGACACCCAAGTCCCTCTAGCTGCCTGATCAGTTTTTGAGCGCCTAATCCTACACCATAGTGCTCTGCTGTCTATGCGAATATCGGACCACAACAGCGTGGCCTCCTTATGCTTAGAAGGAGCACCAAGCTCCAAAACTCTAAAAGCCCAATGAAAGGCTACTGAAAATGCCAAACGGAACAATAATGCTTCGAAAACTGACTGCGCAACAAGGATGGAAATAAGCAATAAAAAATCTATGGGGCGCCTCGTATCAGGAGCAACTAGTGCTGCCTGCGACCAACCCTTCATGTTTCTCCTTACTAGGAAACCCTTCAGCTGCGCAAAAAAGGATATCCCAGCCAGGTGACGTGCCACAACCGCCCTGGACTTGCCTGCGTTGTAAATTTTCCAAATAAATGAAATCAGGAGCTTTTGCCCTCGTCTACCTGGCTGCGCAGACCCGCCAGCAAAAGATTCCCATTCCGACCAAGCCTGATGGTATGTTATAAGAGTAGCGGGCGCCACCGATAACTCCGCTAGCCCCCCCAGTCCAGCCCGATCACCTGCCAAACATAAAGCAGGCACGTGACCCCAGTAGCATCAGCACCAGGAGCCAGTTGTCTAAAACGCTCCCATTGGAAGCGTGACAACGCATCAGCAACCTCATTTTGAACTCCAGGGACCTGTCTCGCCTTGAACAAGATGTTAAAACGTAGGCATTGTAAGGACAGCTGTGCCAACACCCATAGAACTAAAAGTGACTTAGCTTTCTGGTTGTTAATTGCGTGCACTGCGCTATAGTTGTCACACCAGAAAAGCAAGCTGCGATAAGCCAACCGAGAGCTCCAAATCTCCATTGCAACCATTATGGGGAAAAGCTCAAGTAGCAGCATGTCCCTAACAAGACCGCTCTCGACCCAGGAATCCGGCCAAGATTGTGAACACCAGCTGCCGTCCAGGAAACAACCGAAACCCGTGGAGCCAGCTGCGTCCGTAAAGAGCTGTAGCATTGTCAACTACTGGAGCCAGACGGAGGACCAAACGGCCAGGTCTCGCTTAATCTCGGCAGACAGACGCACCAGGTGGTTCTGCCTCGCAACCCCGGCAGTGGCGCCCTCCAGTCTCCGACAAAACAGCCTACCCATCGGTATGACTCGACAAGCGAAATTGAGCAGACCCAGTAAGGACTGTGCTTGATGCAGTGTGACCTTGCGCGATGAGTAACATAATTCGATAATGCCCTTAAGCTTGGCTACTTTGTCCCGAGGCAGGCGGCATAGACCAAGATCTGTGTCTATTTGGATCCCGAGGAATGACAAGCAAGTCACCGCACCCTCCGTCTTTTCTTCGGCAATCGGCACGCCAAATTGTCCAAAGATATAACGAATAGTAGACAAAAGGCACATGCATTGATCAGAATGCGGTGGCCCCAAGCACAGGAAGTCGTCCAGGTAGTGAGCAATCCCGCTCACTCCGGCCGACCTTTCCACACACCAATGCAGGAAGGCACTGAACCTCTCAAAGTACGCACAAGACACCCATCCCATCGGCAAACATTTGTCAATGAAATATTCGCGCCCTATGCGGAAGCCCATGTACCTGAATGCATTGGGGTGCAGCGGGAGCAGCCGAAAGGCTGACTCGACATCGATCTTGGCCATAAGTGCCCCCTGCCCGTAGGACCTAACCATCTCCAGAGCATCCTCGAAAGACTGATAAAACACCGAACAACATTCCTGGGGGATAGCATCATTTACTGAGAAACCATCAGGACATGATAGATGTTGTATCAGCCTCTACTTGCCCTGAGCCTTTTTTTGGAACAACGCCCACCGCCGAAATAACCAAATTCTCCAACGGGGGGGGTCCAAAAAGGCAAAGTAGTGTGAGTTGAGATCTCCCCCAGATCTGCGCAGATGTAGTAGCACTGCAGCTAACGGTAGGGATCAGAACCTGAGGTGTCGCCACACCCCGGGATAAGTATGCAAAATGGTTTAGTGTACAGAAACACAAAGTGGTCAGATCCCTCCACCAGCGCAAAGAGATAGAGAAATATTACGTCCCTACTATGTAGGTGGCGTCTCCTCTTCTCCACCTCCGTAACCAGGGTTTGGTATAATCAAAAAACTTTCCCTGAGGACTGTATTCGGGTCTTTGTCTCTCTTCTCCCTGTATATGGGCCAACTTCCCCGGTGTATCAAGCCGTGGTCATTAAACAGGGATATAAGCACAAGTAGAACCGAATATAGTGTAGTATTTTTAATAAGCAAGAAAAAAAAATTCCAATAGACATGCAATAGAATAAGATAAAACTTTCTTTTAAGATTGAGCCAGGTGGGTGTAGGGATAGAAAGGTGGACAATTACCCTTTCAGATGGAGAACTGGTTTTTAGGCAGCTCTCAAACTCGTATAAAGGGCAAGCAGTCTTTTAGGCAGGTACCGGTTTCCTTCTCCCAAAGGCTGGATGGTAATACAGGATGTCCACCTTGCAGTCCACACACGCTCTCCCAGCTTCCTCCAACGCGTTTCAACCTCCACTGAGGTCTTTGTCAAGGAGTGTAATGGCTGAGAATCTGGGTCTGTTTTTATCCTCTGGATGCCCAATCCAGAGGTCTCAAGTACCCCATGTGATCAGCACATAGTTTTCCTGGTTCCGTTATCATCTGTATTGTCTAACCTGCCCCACTTCCGGCAGGCACGTGCCCCACTTCCGGTGTGTGCACGTTAATGTTTAAAGTCCCCTGTGCAACATGCACCAAGCGCCCGCAGTTCCTGGTTTGTAAGTGACGGGTCTCAGCACTGTCTTGCGCTCACCAAGTGCGCTGTAGGCCCGTAGTTCCCAGTCTGTATGTATTGGGTCTCAGCGCTTCATCAGGTGCACCGATTTGCAGTCTTTTCTTGTTTACACCACGTATATTCTGATAACTCGTTTCTGAATGAAGTTCCGGGCGCCATCTTTGTTTAGGGAAGATTGTGCCAGCACTTCACATTATGTTTAGGAGGATCACCAAAAGAGAATAAAAAATATAAAATAGGTTAGGGTCCAAAAAGGGGCCGGCCATGCGTCCCAATTGAATTTCTTTGTCAACCTTTTCTCTGAGGATCACAGAAAGCGCGCAAGCAGATTGCAATTTTCTAAATGGACCGCACAAACTTCTCCTTGTATGAGTAAAGTAAAACCAACAGAAAAACCATTAAACAAAAAGTTTGCTACTTCCCTGTCGGGGTACTGTCGCAGCCATGGTGACATGGGCCCGACCAGTACAGGCATAGGCGCCCTAGCGAGATGGTCCTGCAGGGGAGGGTTTGGGAGCAGTTTGAGCGCCCGCCCCTCTAGAGGGGCAGCTTCCCCGAAAGCAATTCGAGGCCGGGTGATTGCAAGAGCAGTTGATGCACACATGCTTGTACTTGCAGCGCTGCCCTAGCTGGCAGAAGGAATGGTACTTGTTTCCTAGCACGGCGCCACCGATTTTGATTGTGAGCATCTCGTCGGAAAAAATTGCGTCGATCGCATCGCATGCCAACCAAATCGCATGCGATGCGATCGACGCGATTTTGCATTGATTTTAATGTGAAATGCCCCAAAACACCCCATTTTTATAGAAACCCCCCCTGATGTTTGAAATGGCCCCCAATTTTAACGCCACCCCGCTATAGACGCCAGCCCGAAGCGTGGCGAGCGCAGCGAGCCCGCGTGGGGCGGCGGTACGCGTCCTCCGACCTTTTCATACCCCTACTATCCATGTCGGCGTGGAGTTGAGAATAGAAAGTGTTTCGAGCGCAGCGAGCCACCGAGCCCGAAGCGTGGCGAGCGCAGCGAGCCCCGCGAGGGGCTGCGGATACCTTCACAGGTATAGCGGCCCATCGCGGGCTTCACAGGTATCCACGTCCCCTCGCGGGGCTCGCTATGCTCGCCACGCTTCGGGCTCGGTGGCTCGCTGCGCTCGCCACACTTTCTATTCTCAACTCCACGCCGACGTGGATAGTAGGGGTATGAAAAGGTCAGAGGATGCGTACCGCCGCCCCTCGCGGGCTCGCTGCGCTCGCCACTCTTCGGGTTGGCGTCAATAGCGGGGTGGCGTTTAAAATTGGGGGGGGCCATTAACCATGCTTTTTACACATATTCAATGTTAAATGGGCCATATTGGCCCATTTAACATTGTCACCTATGTGAATTATAATGGCCCGCGACGGACGCGATCAACCTGATTTTCACTTTAACATTGTTCCCTATGGGGAAATCGCATTGATCGCGTCGGTCGCATTGCGGCCCCTTATTAGGGGCCGCGATGGACGCGATAAACGCGATTTTCACTTTTACCGGCAATTGAGCCAGTTAAAGACAGAAAATCGGGTCCATCGCGTCCATCGCATGCCTTAAGTACCTTAACTTAAGGCATGCGATGTACCATGTCGGGCACCATGCTAGGAAACAAGTACCAAAGGAATTATTAAAGGCATAGCATTTTCCTTTAGCAGAGCCCGGGGTGAATGACCTACCCCCGGGAGGGTAACGATTCGCTGCCGGAGGCTCGGTAGCCGCTAGTTGTTGGCCATAGGTTTGCGCAGGCGCTGACGGCTGGGGGTGAGACACCTCACCGACCTCTGAATGGACTCTGGCTATCCATACCTTAACGTCCTTACAGCCAAAGTCCATTATGTGCAAGCAGTCCTGCTTGCGTCTAAATCGCTCATCGTAGGTCCTCCAAGCGACCTTACCATACCGCATATGCATGTCATGAATCATATTAATATATCTGATAATATTCATATGCTCATCTGGGCGGTCCTCCAGATAGCAGGCTGCGAAAACACAGAAGCCGGCTAGCCAGTTGTCGTATGAGCGAAAAGCTTCAGCACCAATTCCACTTTTGGCCTTGGCAGCTTTGTATGCCTTTTTAGACTCGTCAGTTAAGCTGAACAAGTCCACAAAATCCCCTTTTTCAATTTTCTTCCTGCAGCTATCCCGGAGACCGTGGAGCATTGCAGTATAATCACAGTGTACCACGGCCGGGAGATTCCTGCGCTTCCTCTCCCTGCGCGAAACGCGAGCGCATCTCTTGCGCTTGCCCTGCGGAGCCTGTCGGCCCCCCTCCTTTTTTGCGTATTTTGCTGCCCACATCTGAGCCTCCTGCTGACGAGGAGGAAGAAGAGGATGAATAATGTGTTGAATGCGATCCCCCGGAGGAGGAACCACTGTCAGTACCCTCCTCATCATCAAGACCCTCACCTGATGATTCGGGCTGAGCCGCCCATGTGTCATCATCGTCATCCTCTGCATCATCATCGCCCTCACTGTCATCAACCGTGTCGTCTCTCTCTTCACCGGCAAGCAGGAGGCTTGAAGACAGCTGAACCAGTGCGGTGGGCTGATGCAGGTGAGGCACAACCTTTCCTGTCATACTAACGTATATGCCGGAGTTGGAGTTTATAAAGTATGTCAAAAATACAAAGGATATATATAATTTTTATTATTGTAGTCATTACTATAGTCGAAACTCTGGAGTAAAAAGTATATGGCTGATGGCTACCTTTTCTGCACATCTCTTATCAAAACTCATCGAATCTCCAGCAGTGTATACTGCTGCACATGTGTATCATACTTGCCTACCCTCCCGGAATGGCCTGGAGGGTCCCGCAAATCGGGTCCCCCTTCCGGTCCCCCGGGAAGGGGGGCAAGTCTCCCGCATTTCCCTACAGCCCCGGCTCCCCCTCTCCCCGCGGTCTAAAAACTATGACTTTCGCGGGTCCGCGGGGAGGGACTAAATGATGCAATTCGCTGCATTTCGCGTCATTTTTAGCTCCTCCCCCCACCCACGGACCCGCAAATTGAGGCTTCAGCCCGTCATGGGGGCGGGGCTTGATTACATCACCCATGCCCCACCCCCAAAACGAAGCCTCTACCCGCCCCCTTTCACTCCTCTCCGGGCTTCTCCCGGAAAGGAGTATGCCAAAGTCGGCAAGTATGATGTGTATAATGCCCACATGTACCTCATGGCTTATATATTGTGTGCAAATCTGGCTCTGGTACTTGCCAGGGACTCCTCAGCCAGTGGCGTAACTATAAATTTTGCTCACCCCCTCCCAAAAAATTTGTACACACACACATATTCAGTATATACATATATACTTCTTTTATATATATTTCTTTATATAGGTGCAAATAAAAATGCACCTCTGTTCTTTACAAGTCAGGTGTGTGAAGACTGGGTGGGAGACTGTTTTCTCTGCTCCCTCCTTGCTCAGCTTTCTGGCTCCTCTGGCCTCTATGGGGCATGCCCCCCGTCGCAGTAACCAGGCGGGGGATGTTTAGAGCATCCCAAACTGCATTTTTAGTTTAGAGACTCTCCCCCTTAGTCCTTATAATTTATGCTATACTACAGTGGATCCCAACCTTTCTTCTCTCCCATACCCCTTGGAAAGGCTTTTCATTTATGAGTACCCCTTCTCTCAATCTGAAATATTCACAATACTTACAAGTGGAGTGGACGTGAGCAGTATGCATTTCCTTATATTAAGGAGTAGCAGAGGAGTAGTGTGTGGTCAGGAATCGGGTCCCTCTGTGTCTGTCCGCTGGCTGTGTAATGTCTCTGGGTTCCCACTAATGCCTGTAGGATTAATGCTGCTGCTTCTGCAACCCGTGTCAGCATGGGGCAGTTGAACGCTGATGTTTGAGGGCATCGCCGGTAGCTCCTAGTGGATTGCTGGTCAGGCAAAAGCAAGAGGAGACACTTATGACACTGCAGATGGAACAGGAAGTGACGCAACATGGTTAGTTTCCATGGCAATGGGTGACTTCTTCTGTCATTACCAATATTATTTTCAAGTACCCTCAACTGGTATGCAGTGTACCTGCAGGAGTACTAGCATGGCCGCCGACAGGGGGGTACTATGGTGACAACTGTCCCGGGCCCCGCCGCTCTGACAGAGGGTAGGGCCCGGGCAGCTCTATCCCCGCATGTCCTGCGCCTGCACACCCCTTCACTTTACTACACAGCTGGCCCACCCTATCCCCCTAATCCTAGAGGCGGGCTGCACTGCCGCACATACAGAGCCCAATGGCTGGATCCCCCTCATTCCAGAGGCGGGCTGCGCTGCCGCACATACATGGCTGGAGTGCGGCGGCTTTAATCAGTAATCAAGCGCCCAATGCCGCCCGTGATGTTGATACAGGCAGTGCAGCAGGCAGCAGGGTCCAGGAAGCCTGGTGTCCCCACATGAAGCCCCCCCCCCCGCCGCGGCGCCTCTGTCTCTGCATCTGCCTCTCCATCAAGTGATTCATCATGAGCCTGGGGATCAGTGACGTCTGCAGCTCAGTGTCAGCAACCCAGGCTGGGATCAGCATCTTGCTGCCCTGGCCTGCCCCGTGGTAATTAGAGGTAAATAAAATAAATAATTTGTGTACAGAGAGATAGGTAGGTGGGGGAGGAGAGATTTTGTACACAGGTTTAAAAAAAAATGGCTAGAATGGAGGGGGAAGGGGTATTTTAACATGTTTTAGGTCATTCCAGGTAAATGGGACGTAGTTTTCATATTCATATTATTATATATATATATATATATATATATATATATATATATATATATATATATATTCATATTCTCAGGCAACTGGGATGAACAATAAGGGGGGCCCTTCCTATTTTGTTGGTCCCGGGCCCCACAATTTCTGATGGCAGCCCTGAGTACTAGTACCCCAGGTTGGGAACCACTGCTTTACTATATCTAAAAAATTCAGAATAATTAATAATCACATGTCCTTAAATATTTGTTACCATATATTATTAATACATATTAGTATTGTAAAATATTATCATATCAAGTATTTGCTGGTAAGGTTACTGGTAAACTACATTTTCCATGAACATTTTAAGAAATGGCCGTGTTTGCTAGATCTCCGGTGGTGCTATTTGTATGCATGAGTGTTGTATGTGCATGCTGTTCTCATTTGTTTTTGACATTTTTGTGGTTATGGTCAAATCATTTCAGTGCGTGCTGGCAAAAACAACTAGCAGAAAATGATTTTCTACACAGAGGGAAATCTGCAGCCAAGAACTGCACAGTACTTTCACATCTTGTATCACTGGTCATAAATTACCTATAAATAGACTATCAGTGCCTCAGTAATCATAATGCTGATACTTGTTGTTCACACTTAAGCAATGTATATTATTAGTACACATTTGCAGCACTGTCTATTTAGATATACACAGGAACAGAAACAGAGAGATAAGATAACATGGGAGTTCTACTGAAGATGGGATGTTGCAGATAACAACCAATCATATTCTACTTTTAATTTATTTAGCACCTTTTAGAAGATAAAAGATAGAGGGCCAGATGCACTTAGCTTCAAAAGTGATAAAATGGAGAGTGATAAACAGCCAGCCGATCAGCTCCTACTTGGCATGTCACAGATTGTGGCTCTTATTCAGATTTGATCGCAGTACAAATTTGGGTACTTGTGGATTATCACGGCTCCCATCGCATGCCATCGCATGCCATATATAGTGGCATGCGATGGCATGCGATGGGATGCGATTTTTGCCATTTCGCATGCGTTTTTTAACAGAAAAGCATCCAAATGCATTGAAATTAGTATGAAACATGTTCAATGGCCCCCAAATGTCTTTTTTGAGGCTGTACCACCCCCATTATCAACACGTCCTACAACCTTTTCATACCCCCACTATCCACGTCGGCGTGGAGTTGAGAATAGAAAGTGTGGCGAGCGCAGCGAGCCACCGAGCCCGAAGCGTGGCGAGTACAGCGAGCCCCGCGAGGGAACGCAGACACCTGTGAAGCCCGCGAGGGGACGCAGATACCTGTGAAGGTATCCGTGTCCCCTCGCGGGGCACGCTGCGATCGCCACGCTTCGGGCTCGGCGCTCGCCACACTTTCTATTCTCAATGGCCATCGTGGGAGCCGTGATACTCCACAAGTACCCAAATTTGTTCTAAAAACCTTCAATGTTTCTTCATGTTTTATATAGGGATGTGCACCGGCCACTTTTCGGGTTTTGGGTTTTGGGTTCTGATTACCTTGAGGTTTCTGGTTCTAATGGGTTTTGGCAAAACACCTCCTAAGCAATGTTCCCTCTAATTTTGCGAAGGCTGTGTACGGCAAAAGATTTTGGCTGTGCAACTTTGGAAGGAAATTTACATTTTTGTGTGTCACTTATATATAACTGGAAAATAAAATTCAACATTTGTGTTAACTTTACTTCAAAATGATATTAAACATTTAAACATTCAAAACACAGCACACAATGTAGTTAATGGGTGAAACACACGTCAATTGAGTCCACAACTGCAAAAAGGGACCACAGCTGGTTAAAAAAGCATAAAAACTGCTAAAATCGCTGAATTTTTAGGGTTTTTTTGCTCCTACGCTATATTAACCTCAATAACATTCATTTACACTCATTTCCAGTCTATTCTGAACACCTCACACCTCACAATATTGTTTTTAGGGCAAAAGGTTGCACCGAGGTACAGTAGCTGGATAACTATGCTAAGCCACACAAGTGTGCGGCACAAACACGTGGCACATGTAGAGTGGCACTGCAGCGGTAGATACGGCAGTACTAGGCACCAGACAGGTAGATACGGCAGTACTAGGCACCAGACAGGTAGATACGGCAGTACTAGGCACCAGACAGGTAGATACGGCAGTACTAGGCACCAGACAGGTAGATACGGCAGTACTAGGCACCAGACAGGTAGATACGGCAGTACTATGCACCAGACAGGTAGATACGGCAGTACTAGGCACCAGACAGGTAAATAAGGCAGTACTATTGTTGAATGAATGTAATTTTCCAGTTATATATAAGTGACACACAAAAATGTAAATTTCCTTCCAAAGTTGCACAGCCAAAATCTTTTGCCGTACACAGCCTTCGTAAAATCAGAGGGAACATTGCTTAGGAGGTGTTTTGCCAAAACCCATTAGAACCAGAAACCTCAAGGTAATCAGAACCCAAAACCCGAAAAGTGGCCGGTGCACATCCCTATATAAAACATGAAGAAACATTGAAGGTTTTTAGAACAAATTTGGGTACTTGTGGAGTATCACGGCTCCCACGATGGCCATTGAGAATAGAAAGTGTGGCAGCGAGCCCGAAGCGTGGCGAGCGCAGCGTGCCCCGCGAGGGGACACGGATACCTTCACAGGTATCCGCGTCCCCTCACGGGCTTCACAGCTGCACTCGCCACGCTTCGGGCTCGGTGGCTCGCTGCGCTCGCCACACTTTCTATTCTCAACTTCACGCCGACGTGGATAGTGGGGGTATGAAAAGGTTGTAGGACGTGTTGATAATGGGGGTGGTACAGCCTCAAAAAAGACATTTGGGGGCCTTGAAAAAGCTGTTCAAACAGTGAAACGCTGCGTCGGCACATTGCCTGTCCCTGATATGTCTGATAGCCTATATGTAATGTAGATGAACATGTTTCGCTAGATAGTGATTAATAACTCCACAGGGGTAGCATTAGACTATACCCTAGCAGACTTAGGCAGCATCTTGTGTACTATATAAGACACTAGTGAGTCCAAACATTGAGACCACTAGAAGATCTCTAAAGTGTACTGATGCATAATCCAGCATGACCACAAGAGGGCGCCTATAAATAGCTTAAATCTGCGAGATAACTTGACTCAAGTTTCAACTCCAGAAACTCATTGCAGATTACTGCTTAGAGTCTGACTATTGTGCCCTATGTGTAAACAGTCAATAAATATATAAAACTGTGATACAGTGACACTAGGTTGCACAAAAAGTTATCGGTGGAAACACTATAATTAAGCCATTTCATTTTTTCATCTCAGGGCTTATGAAACAGACATTTCCAGGGACAGTCATCTGTGTAAATTTTTAAACACACTATTTCTATCTCTCCAACACACTATATGTATTTGTGTATGTATTGTATGTCATTTTAACCCCTTAAAAAAATTCAACTGTTTATGCAATTCCCCTCTAATTGTTGATATAGGGAATATTAAAATAAAATCAATAAAGGTTACGTTTTAAATCAACCCATTTTTTCCAGTGCGTTCCCCAAGACAGCCCTTTTTTCTCCCCCCCCCCCCCCTTGAAATGAGTACTAGGCACCAGACAGGTAGAATTGTCAGCAATACTAGTATTTGTGCACCAGCAGAATTTATAATAATTAATTGTATTATTAGGTACTGCTTGGCAGTGGCACACGTTAGTGCACCAGCAGCATGGAATTATTTTTTACAGGCCCACGCAGCACAAGTATTATTTTTTAATTAAATTAGATATACTGTAGCAGCCTATTATTTTGTTGTACTGCTAGGTAGATACACTTAGGCAGTAACACTGCCAGTGGCAACAGTGGACTGAGTAAAAAATCGTGGCAACCTCTATTTACAGTATTCAGTGCAGGCAGCACCAGTGGACTATATATAATTCAATTAATTAAGTATTAATAATATAGCAGCCTAGTACAAAGCCTTAGACTGTACAAAGAAGGGCAACTAAAATGGTGCATGGCCTACATCACAAAACGTACCAGGAAAGACTAAAAGATCTTAATATGTATACTTTAGAGCAGAGAAGGGAAAGGGGGGACATGATAGAAACTTTCAAATATATCAAGGGTTTTAACAAGGTACAGGTGGGAGACATTCTTCACAGGAAGAGGAGCAGCAGAACACGAGGACATGCACTGAAACTAGAGGGAGGAAGATTCAGGGGAAATTTGAGGAAGAATTACTTCACAGAAAGAGTAGTAGATAAGTGGAATAGCCTCCCATCAGAGGTGGTAGAGGCAAATACAGTAGTACAATTTAAACATGCTTGGGATAGGCATATTGATATCCTTACAAAAAAATAAGGATCAAATATGGTTTGAGGTAACATGTTTAAAAAAGGGGCAGACTAGATGGGCCAAGTGGTTCTTATCTGCCGTCAAATTCTATGTTTCTATGTTTCTATGTTTCTAGTAGGTAGAGAAAATAAACTACTAGGTAGGTAGGCAGGCAGGCAGTAGCACTGCCAGTGGTCACCACAAAAGGTAGTTACACACCACCAGTAGCTTTATGCAGTGCACCAGCAGAATTTATAATAATTAATTTTATTATTAGGTACTGCTTGGCAGTGGCACTCAGTGGCACACGTCAGTGCCCCAGCAGCATGGAATTATTTTTTACAGTCCCACACAGCACAAGTATTATTTTTTAATTAAATTAGATATAGCAGCCTAGTATGTACTAGGTAGGTACACTAGTTAGGCAGTAGCACTGCCAATGGCAACAGTGGACTGAGTAACTAAATAATACTGGCAGATTCAGTGCAGGCAGCACCAGTGGACTATATATAATATAATTATTCATATAATATATATTACAGCACAGCACCAGAGGTAGGCCCCAGCACAGAGGAGACAGTAGTACTACAAGTACACAATTAGACTGTCCTCCTTGCTAGGGAGAGCCCACCCTAAGCAGAGAGGAGAACAGAGTACACAGCAGCACTGAGGGAGACAGCCCCAGCGAATAAAATAATTACAGCACACCACACCAGAGGTAGACCGCACAGAGGAGACAGTAGTACTACAAGTACACAGTTAGACTACACAGCAGCACTGAAAGACAGCCCCAGCGAATAAAAAATATTGCGTTCAAGATCAAGCTCAAGCTCAAGTTTAAGCCCCAGCAGCAGCACAAACACACCCTCTCCCAACCCACTACTAGACTGGAGTGAAGATGGCGGGCGCAGCAGCCGCTTTTAAAGCCTCGCGAAATCCGGCGCCGGGAGATGACGTTCTGACCACGCGGACAGACCCGAGTCAGGCGGGAATCTCTGAGTGCTGCTCGGAACCGGGGTCGGAATGATGACGTTCGTGGGGGCTCGGATCTCTGGAATCCGATTCTGCACATCTCTAGATTTATATAGCTCCAGACAGTCCTGATACAGTGGCGAGGTGGATTCAACTATCCACGAGGTGGAGTATATACAAAAATGTATTATATGATTATACTTTTACATCTTTATTACACTAAAGTACCTTTATCAATATGGAAATATTAAACATCAATAGTTATACATATTTTTCACCAAAACTATGTACAAATGCAAACCCACAATTATAAAAAATAGAAATTATAATAAATGTCCTTTCTAGGACATACTGTTTCCTCCAGGATTTAGAGGCACATTTATCATGATCGCATTTACATTGCGATCTGGGTGGAATATTACCGCCCAGGATTGCATTGTAAAATGCGATCATATCGGGGGAATGTATAAATTTTAAGGGCACAGGGACAGGGCTTCGAAAAGAGCCCGTCCCTGCGAAGCCCTGACCCGGAAGCCGGGGGGGGGGGTCTGCGCATGCGCGGTTATGTGCTGACCCCCACGATCCCTCTTACCACACTGCCCAGGCAGTGTGATGTGTAGCCATAGGCTACAATGGGCTATCGCCATATCAAAATGGCGATAGCCCAGGGATGCGAAGCCGGGCTGCCCGATGTTGATACATCGGGCAGCTTCGCATCCCCCATAGAAACCTATGGTGGATGCGGCCGGCGGCGGTGCAGGGGGGATCGCAGCAGGGATCGGAGATTCCTGCTGCGGTCCCCCTATGATACATTTAGGGGATACTTAATATTTGCGGCTAAACCCCGAAAACGTGTGTTCAGGGCTAAACTGACCCGATCGCGTCATTTTGCAGGAAACAGATTGCTCTGCGGAAGGACTGCCCCCCCTTTCTGGGGAGCTGGGAGGAGGACACGATTTCCGGGACCCTCCCGGCCATTCCGGGAGGGTAGGCAACTCTGGTGTATGTGTTGTGTGTATCTGTCCAATGTGTAAGTGTGTGAGATGCGCTCCCTATATGTGTGTGTGTCTGTATGTGGTGTGTTGTGTGTATCTGTGCAATGTTTAAGTGTGTGTGGTGTGTGTGTGTGTGTTGTACTGTTTTTGGGTGTGTGTTGTACTGTATGTGGGTGTGTGTTGCACTGTGAGTAGTGTGTTATGTGTGTGTGTGTGTGTGTTTGTTGTGTTGTGTGTATCTTTCCAATGTCTATGTGTGTGAGGTGGGTTCAGGGTCCCTGAGAGGTATGCCGGACCCTGCTTAAAGTGGCCTAGTCGCGAGAGGCAAGGCCACCTCTGTTGATTATGCCATGCCCCCAAAAGTTTGAGAAATTAGTGAAAAAAAACCTGTGAAGAAGTTGAGGGGGGAGTAATATTATGCCTCCCTCAGCAGCAGCAGCTACAGCATGTGCTGTGCTGACCGCAGGCTCAGCATGAGCTCTGACACTGTCAGTGAGATGCTCATGCAGAGCCTGTTATCAGCACAGCACATGCTGCTGCTGCCCGAGATGGACGCAGGGGGATGGGGGATTAGCCCAGGGCCCCCCCGCCAAACCCCTCCAACAAGCCTGGTAATAAGTACCTGCGCCCCCCATCTTGGTGGCCCTAGGTGCGCTATGTATAAACAGTATGTGTGTGTAGTGTGCTGTGTATCGTTTAAGTGTTTGTGTTGTGTGTTTGTATATCTGTGCAATGTTTAAGTGTGTGTGTTCTGTGTGTTTGTGTGTGTGTTCTACTGTTTTGTGTGGATGTTGTATTGAATGTGGGTGTGTGTTGTATTGTGAGTGGTTTGTTATGTGTGTGTGTCTGTCCAATGTGTAAGTTTATGAAGTGTGCTCCGTATATATGTGTGTGTGGTGTGCTGTGTGTATCTGTACAATGTTTAAGTGTGTATGTTGTGTGTTTGTGTATCTGTGCAATGTTTAAGTGTGGGTGTTCGTTGTACTGTTTTTGGATGTGTGTTACAATGAATGTGGGTGTGTGTGTGCTGTGTGTATCTGTGCAATGTTTAAGTGTGTGTGTTCTGTGTGTTTCTGTATCTGTGCAATGTTTAAGTGTACTGTTTTTGGATAAGTGTTATAATGAATGTGGGTGTGTGTTGTACTGTGAGTGATGTGTTATGTGTGTGTGTGTTGTGTGTATCTGTCCAATGCGTAAGTGTGTGAGGTGCGCTATGTATATATGTGTGTGTGGTGTGGTGTGCTGTGTGTATCTGTGCAATGTTTAATGTTTCTGTGTGTTTGTGTATCTGTGCAATGTTTAAGTGTGTGTTGTACTGTTTTTGGGTGTGTGCCGTAGTGTATGAGGGTGTAAGTTGCACTGCATGTGGTGTGTTATGTATGTGTGTGTGTGTTGTGTGTATCTGTCCACTGTGTAAGTCCACTGTGTAAGTGTGTGCTATGTGTATATACTGTATGTGTGTGTGTGTGTGTGCGTAGTGTGCTGTGTGTGCATAGGTGGATAGGTGGTGTACTGTGTGTGTGTGTGTAATTGTGTATATCCCCAGTAATTGGTTAAAGCCTCCACCATAATGTTAGAATGTGTTTGCATAAATTCTCACTAAAAATACCAGCGTCGCTCACAGCAACTGTTCTTTAGTATAAATAAATACAAATACAGCTAAGTCAATGGACTGAAGTTGAATATTGCACCCAAAAAGAACAGTCGCTGTGAGCAACACTGGCATTTTTAGCTGATATTTTAAGGATCTCTCACTGCAACGTTATCGCTCAAAGGGTTAATGTGAAGAAAACCTGTATGGCTTTGTGGCCAAGATGTACCTGGATGAAGATGTTACTCAAACAGTAAAGTATGTGAAGTTCACATCCAAATTAACTTTCAGCTATGTCTGCCTCACTGCTGTCCAGTTTTCCCAGTCTTACAAATGCTTACATAACCTATTAAAATGTATTTGACTTTCCAGAATATGATTGTTTTATTCTAGTGGGCAGCAGTCCTCTGTCTTTCCCTTCACTTACTCATACCCCTTTTCCTGCACCCTATTCCCTGCTGAGAAATACAGCAATTTGAGGCATTGCAGTGGGGAGCTTAATGACATGATTCAGTGCCAAATTGGTGGAGTCCAATAATGTTGGATACTCTCATGGGAGTCATGGGCATCTCACAGAAATTTCCAAGATTAGGTTAACATGCATCATATGATTATGTAAATAAGCGGTACTTGTTTAGTTTCACGGCGGGCGACATATCAGATGCGATATCCGCCGATCCGATGCGATCCAATGTGATTTTTTACCTGTTCATAAACCCACTATCCACTACGCATGGAGTTGATTTTATATAGTGTGGCGAGCGCAGTAATCCGCGTCCCCTCGCATATCAGATCCGATATATAGACCGCCGTGAAACGAAACAAGTACCAAATAAGTAATTGGGTTCATGTAGAAGGGACCTGGGGAGTACAGTAGATACATGGAGCAGACTAGTGCTAAACAGACAGCCGGAGCTTTACAAGACAAAATAATATAAACAGTGCATGGGTCCCAGTGGCGTAACTACAATTATGGTGACCCCCTCCAATAAATTACCAGACCCCTCCCCCTTGTACTTGGTCATTGTCAGGGGTCACTACCACAATGTCACATCATGCTTGGTGTCAGGAGACTCCCCTCCCAGTAGCAGACGGCACCACTGACGTCTCCAGGTCGATTGCTCCTGAACCCATTGCAAATTATCATTTTGGAAGGGACATTTTCAACGATGTCAGGCTCACCGGGACCACAGACAAGTATCTGCAAGTCCCGGAAAGGATGTAGCAGTAGCACCCAGAGACCTTCAGAGTCCACAGCTACCCAGAGCCTCCAAGCCACTGTGGGGTCTACAGGGCCACTCTACATCACTGGTGGGTCCCCAGTAGCACTCTGTAGTAACTAATATTTCTGTGCACCCATTTCTGCATTCACCCGTAAGGTACGGTACTAATTATGTGCACATTTAGTGCTTATGTGGCATTGAATGTATTATTGTGGGTAGAGTAAATAGGAACCACAAAAAGTCAAGAAAAATTAGTTTGTAATTACTGTGGAAATAATGTAAATTTCCAAATTACAAAAAAATACCCAACTGAGACAGGAGCGTACAATAGACCCCTAATCTTTGCATTATTCAGCTTTAATTGTGCCTTTCAACATATCAGTATATTGGGGCGTACATACGGTTTGATTTGGACAAGTTTTTGATTCGATTTGGCTTCTAGAAGCAAAATTGAATCAAAATCAAACAGTGTTAACTCCTTAGATTAGATCCCGATGCACGGCACTGGGATCGAAAGCAGAAATAGACTTGCCTGGCAAATCTATTTCTGCTCTACTTTGGAAGATCGAAGGCAGTTACATGGTGCACTATGCACCGTCCTCGCGCCATCCGTCCCTCCATTCCTCCATCCTCTTCGATGCCGGGTCCTGGCGGCTGTCGATATTTAATGCATAACGAAGGCCACCGCATTTTGTATGCCCCTTATGACTTAACAATATTCAATCTAAATTAACTATCTGATTTTATAAAAGTTAAATTAAATTATTTTGTTTTGTTTTAAAGATATCATAATCACTAAGTGCCATATGATGATTGTATCTGTGAGGGTTATCTGATGTCTGCTGTTTACCAGAGCACTGAGGCAGCAGATTGTGCCGTGTTCCTAATTAATGTCTTAGTATACGTTAGTCATAAGATTAAATGTATTTTCTTTCTTTGCAATTGGAACATTTCATTTTGCTGAAGTAATAAATTGAAGTTATTTAATGTTTATTTTGATTTTTAGTTTAGGTAACACATTTTAAGTTTAAAAGCAAGGCCCTTTTAACGATGTGCTGAATTTTTAATACCCAGGGAAGATGTATCAAGCCTCGGAGAGAGATAAAGTGGAGAAGTTGTGCAAATCAACCAATCAGCTTCTAATTGCCATTTATCCAGCATAGTCTTTGAAATGACAGATGCTGATCGATTGCTTTCAGGATGTCGACATTAACAAAATGTTGACATTATACTAAGTTCTGGCTATGCCCCTGCCTTCTCAGAGCCAACTGATAGAGACTTAAGGTGGTTGCACCCCTGATCAACACATGAGCAAATCCGTCATCACCCTGACAATATATCAGCCAGTGTGTACCCAGTGCCACAATCCGGTGTCTGAGAAACAGTTATTGACCTTCTAACTGTTTCTCCAGGCTTGCTTTCAGACTTTCTACTGCAGCCATGCTACGGCCCTCGGGTGTCCGGCCGGCGATGACTAGCAATACTCACATCATCCCTTCCGGTGCTAGTGCCAATGCTGCCCGCAATTCCTCTGTCGGCGTTCCACAGCATGTCATCACTAACCGGTGTGCAGGCCTCAGGCCTATTGCACATGCAAGCTGTTCCCAGCATATGAGTGGCCATCTTGGATTCATCCACATGGGGTTTCCCAAACACCCCAAACCATGCCATTCTGACATCACTCCAGTGTCCAATCTGCTATACTCACTCCCTATAACAGTCAGTGCAATGATGTATACAGGATAACTGTGTCCTTGGACTCTACAGTGCTTCTGTTGTATTGGCTCAGTGTATCCATCCTGCTGCACAGCCTGACGTTCTCCAGTATCCTGACTGGGAAATTACCTTGGTTCCAGCCAAGCCTATTACCTTTTTTGTTTGCTTCATTGGATCAGGGCCGGCACTACCATTAGGCAGCTTTAGGCATCTGCCTAGGTCGCCAGGATCTGGTGGGCGCCACCAGGTCTGCCTATTAAAAAAATCAAGGATGTCTATAAGGATCTTTGTTGTACTAAATGCAGGTTTCTGCTTTGGAACTTCTAAGACCTTACCTCATACTTTCCCTTGAGGCATACTGTTCTACTTTGCTGCCCCCCCCCCCCTTCTTGTACTCTATTGTGGATGGTAAAGGGGGGCCTCCAGGGGACTTGCCCACTTGTTGCTGGGTGGACCACCCATTTTTTGGGTACCCCTCTGCCTTTCTGGAATGTTAGGCAAGTATGCCTTAAGGGGTTGGTATTGGTGGCAGTATGAAGGGGCGCAGTAGGCTGAAGTTTTGCCTAGGGTCCTGAGAAGCCTTACACCGGCCCTGCATTGGATACCTGACTATCATTGAATCATTGTTACACCATCGTTCATCCGTTCGATGTATATGCCAGAGCTATATACTTACCTGCAGTGCTACTCTGTGTACTACATACCATCAATGGTCAGAATCAATTCCATCATTGTGCTTCCATTATACTTACCTGATTCTCTCGATTCAAATCCAGAACTATCTTCTGCTATCTGAGATTCGGTATTCATCAGAGTCATGCCTTCAGGCCTCATACGCTATACATACAATAAACTTCCCTTTATGTGGACAAAGTTCATTAAAGAACCCCGCTTCTAATACATTCCAGCTCCACTACCACTACATTCCAGAGTCAACCCTCAGACGTGACATCCAGCATAAAAGAAGATTATGTCATATAAGGGGAATTAATATTCAGTGTGATCTGTGAGGTAACACCACACAATGGTATGCAAAAATCCTGAAATATAGAAAATTGTAGTAGAACAGGATTCTTTCTATACAGATGCATCAAATAGACTAGAGGCATGAATATCAGAAACAGAGGGCAGTCAACTTTGCCCAAATAATGAAAACATTAGAGAAGCAATGGAACATTGTGGCCCAGCAGAGGCCCAGCCAATTACCGGTCAAGATTCCCGCATCATGTCTAGTGTTCATTCTAGCACCTGCCATCTTTGAAAACCCATGCAGTTCCTCTTCCCTGCCTGGGGTCTTGCTGTCTGCTGTGGTGTTTCTAGCACAGGTCTAGTTTGCATATCAGTGCTGATATACAGAACACACTGTGCTAGAAGCACTACAGCAGACAGCGACACCCCAGGCAGGGAAGAGGAACTGCATGGGTTTTCAAAGATGGAGGGTGCTAGAATAAACACTAGAAGTCTATTCAATTAAAAAGCCTTTTCTCCCCGCACCAAACAGGACTCATGCGCGTAAACCCAATGAGTCGGAGTAAACTGTGGAATCAAGGGGTTTTGCCCACACACAATATCATTTTTCGAGGCTTCTTTGTGGAGTTTTCCTAACAGCTTCCAGAGCTGCGAGGTTTAGTCTGTCTGTGGGGAATCGTAAGTGAAGTATTCAATGCTAATTAAATATCTCCAACACTGGCAATTAGCTGCAGATTAAACCCCATGGCTAGTTGTATACCCCAACAGTCCAAGCCTCTGCATTTTCTCCTACACCTACAGAGAGGGAAGAGCACAACAAACACACAGGTGTATATGGAAAAGGTTGGCGCATGAAAAAGTCAGCATGTGCTTTCCACATTTTCTGTGTCAATGTCGAGCATGTGGAACCCAATTAGTGTACTGTGCCCCCCCCCCATTTTAAAATTGGCAACTGCAGTCCAAATGGATAATAAATTAAGAAAAAGCAAAAAAAGAAATCACAAAAAAGCCATGATGACCTTCCCATGTGTCGACTATAGCCATGTCAACCTTTTGATTGTGTTGGTCTTTTCACCATGTCGACCATATGGTGTCATCCTGCTGACTTTTAACCTAGACAACTGTCTGTCAGCCAACCGGATCCCCACATCAATGTGAGCATAAATATTAACGCAATGCATTTAAAAAGGACTACTTTTATAACACTAGGGAAAATGTACTAAATGGGAGTTCTATTCAGATAGGATGTTGCTATTGTCAACCAATCGGATACTAGAAGGTGCTAAATAAGAAGTACATTCTGATTGGTTGCCCATAGAAACATCTTGTGTGAAATACAACTCCCATCATAAACAATTTATACATCCTATTTCTAATTGAACAGCAGATCAGCTTTTCACTCTACACCAGGGATTCTCAACCATGGTCCTCAAGTTACGCCAACAGTGCAGGGTTTAATTATATCCAGGCTTCAGCACAGATGGTTAAATCAAAATAACTCCGGTTCTAATTAAGTCTCCTGTGCTCAAGCCTGGATATCACTAAAACTTGTACTGTTGGTGTGCCTTGAGGACCGAGGTTGGGAATGCCTGCTCTACACAAAGGAACATTTCTGAGAGTTAATTTATTACTATATTGGACAGCAAGAACATGTAGAACATGTACCTAAAAAAGGCTTCACATTTTTGAGATAAGACTGAATAAACAGATGGTTTAAATTAACCTTATTGATTGAAAAGTAGCGAAGTTTAGTCATCTACATTCCCATCTAAACACAGCAAAGTACATAGCCCAATGTATGTACGGCTTGTATTTGGATGTATGTTTTGGAGACTAGTATCCCTTACTCCCCCATCCTTTCCCCCTCTTTATTCTCCCTCACACCTTTTTCTAACATTTACGAAGGCATAAAAACATTTGCTGACACAACATGTTAGTCAGATATTTTATTTATGTGACTATGCCTATGATTGTTTTTTTGATCGGTTCAGGTTTATTATGTAGTTATGAACACTAATGGCTTTTTCTTATATATATACATGCTCATTACTCGACAACTTCTTACATAGCTAAACCTTGAATCGCTTTTGCAAAGACTCAAACTACTATTATCATGTTTCAGATCATGACATACATTGTTCAAGACCAAAGTGAAAGCCGCCCCTCAGCTTTACTGCAAGGGAGGGGGATTTGACCCCCAGCACAACAAAAGGGCATTAGTAATAAGATTTGAAAATACCAACATAATAGAATCTTATACCCCTTTCACATTGCACTTTTAAAACGGTATATTGCCGTTTTTTCCCCATATTAAAACGTTTAAGGCTGTAAAGTTGATTTACCGGTTAAAGATAACCGGTATTTCAACACTGGTAGAAAGCAGAGTCCTACACGTTTTAAAGCCGTTTTTAAGGCAGTGTGAATGGCTCTATTTCAATGGCTTGAAACGTGTCCCTTGGGGGTTAAACGGGTTGAATTTTGAATGGTATTAAATGATTTTTAAAACGGTTTTCACCTGCAATGTGAAAGGTCTCAAGGCTCAGACCCATTTTAAAGTCCCATTTAAGAATACAGTGTCATTACCCATTTCTGCAATGTGAAAGCAGTATAAGTTACATACATTTTGCCAATGATATGATAAACTTCCGGACCTCTTCAAGGCTTCTCTGACTGATACTGGAAGTCCTACACAGCAATTGTCTGAGAGAGGCCTGAGCCAATCAGTGGCTGTCCATTCATTTGTATGTTTTTTTTTAAGTGCTTTGCTCCCGCCGCTATCTTCTACTGCCCGGCTCCCTGTGCCGCCCCCTGCACCCGCTGACTGCTGCTGTCCCCCGCAAGGCTTCATCCCATGCCCAGCTCCCTGCACCGCCCCCCCCCCCCCCCCCCCCCCCGCTCCCTCTGCCTGCTGCCGTCGCCTGCAGGGCTCTGGGCTTCGCATAAGATTTAGCAAATCTTATATGTAAGATAGTTCATGTGTTCATAGATAGGTAGCTCTACTCCAAACAGCCGATCCCACGTTTTCACAAGGACATGCAAAAAATTAGGAGACAGCGCACAAATGAGTATAAATCTCAGAAGTAACTTTATATAATAAAAAAGCTCAAGTATAATTAAAATACAAAGTAAACAGCTTGCCAGCAATATCAACGGGAATGCCAGGTAGTCATCTCTCACATCACGCTGAGGCCACACAGCTCCTAGCGCACAGTCGCTAAGACCTCCCGGCTTCACACAGGAATTGTGTCACTTAAGGAAACAGGCCCAAAGCGTTTCGTCACTAAATCAGACTTCATCAGGGGGTGTGGCCATCACTGCTGGGTTAGTGTCTTAATACCCAAGGCAAACAACAGCAATAATCGTTAGGTTTGTATACTAGAGTTCATTCAGATTGTATACTAGTTTGTATAATAGAGTTCATTCATTTGATCTTAATATGTCATAAAATATCCCTACAGTTGCTGTGATTGATAATAATATATTCCATCATATTTTTATATTCCATACATACACAGACAACAATACATAATATACATTAAAATACAAACAGAATAGAATTGTAAAGAATATATATTACAAATATATGAAATATATATATATATTATGACAATACTAAGCAATAAATATACAGAAACTATATTACACACTCTATTCTACAGGTCTGAATTTCATAATTAAACATATCTGGACAATAATCTAATGAAAAAGAGAAGAAAACAGAAATGTATAGCATGGATTAATATATATGCAACATGACTAGCAGGCGGACACCAAACGGCAAATTGTAATAATCAGTATAGACACCCCTATAGATAGCAATAGTATCACCACTGCAGATATACCGACAGTGAGACATACACTATCAGGCAGTGTTCATCAACGCTGGGTCACCAAGTGTATGGACCACTAACCAGCACTGTTACCGCAGAAAGGGGGTGATGTCGTAGTTTTCGTTAAGACCACCAGGAATTAATGTTTGGAGTGTATAAATCCAAAGGGGGGGTGTTCTAACATCTGCACCCCAGCTCCGCCCCCCTTTGCCGCCCATTGCATTCATAATTATTAATATAATATGCACTAACATATGCAATAATTATGGCAAAGGACAGCTTTTGCAATAAGAGCTGTCCTTGCGGTGAAAGTCAGCGGGTCCCATGCGACCCAGTGACTCTCTCCTCCCTCCCTTACCCGGCGCTGCTGCTGCGCCGGTCTCTCCTCCTCCCTGCACCCGGAAGAGGATCATAGTGCAAGGAGGAGGAGGTCACAGGTCCGGGCAGCACAGCACTGTGCTGCCCGAACACAGGTGAGGGGGGGTCGATGCGGGGAGGCGGGGGTCAATGCGGGGCGGCGGTGGGTCGGTGAGGGGCCACGGTGGGACGCGGTAGAAGCCCATAGGCTTCTATGGGACATTGCCAGATTTTGCCCCCCCCCCATCGCGATAACCCGGCGGGGGATGCTTAGAGCATCCCAAAATGCGGTAAAAACCCAGATAACGGGGTTTTTACTGTATTTTTAGTTTAGAAAATCTCCCCCAAAATGTTTCTCTTTGACTTCATTTATTGAGAAGATCTCCTCTTTGTTCAGCATTACTTGTTCAAGTACTTTAAATGACAAACAGTTAAGGTCTGAATTGCAGCAGGATGCAAAGTGTCTCGACACGCTATGCAGGAGATTTTTATTGCAAATATTTTTGGTAGGTTCTAATATGCGTATTTTCAAAGATCTTTTTTTTTTTTTCCGATGTACCTTTTTCCACGCTGACACTCAAGCATATAAATGACATGAGTGGACATACATGTCATTCTAGTTTTAATCTCCCAGAAACACTTTTTATCAAAGTCCCATGTGTTGTATCTCTCCCTGCTTGTATGTTGACACACCTTGCATCGGCAACATGGAAAAAATCCAATAATTGGTTTTATAATACCCGGAGTCTTCTCTATTCTTAGATTGCATGGCGCAAGTTTGGATTTGAAAGTATTTGCCTTTTTTAAACACTATCTGTGGTTTGGGGGGACCACAGTACGTAAAATGGGATCTAACAAAAGTACATCCCACTGTTTAGCAATAATATTTTGGATTTTATGATTATCTGTGCTATATCTAGTAATAAATGGAATAAAAATATTATCTTTATTGTTATCTTTTACTTTGTATTCTAGTAGTTGTGCCCTCTCAGCAACACAGACAGTGGCATAACAATGGTGAGGCAGACCCCGCGGTCGCTTGGGGGAGCCAGCACCGGAGGTGTCTGCTGGCAGCGCTAACAACAAAGACATCTCTGCACAGCTGCAGGGACAGGCTCCTTGCTGCCGTGATTGACAGCCACCGGCTGTCCCCCCAGCGGCTTTGATAGAAAATGCCCAAAGAAGAGGGGAAGTGCCGATCAGCAGCAGCTCAGTGCTCCCCACTGTGTCCTAGACTCGGCGCTCAGTAGGCTGCACTATATCTGCCTGAGGAGCCGCCGGCTGGGAAACACAGAGAGCAGGGAGGAGGAGGGTGCCGTGATGTCACTGAATGCAGATGATGGACTCAGAGCAGCAGTGGGTGCTGCCAATCCAAAAAATAACGGTATGTGACCCAAGTGGAGGGGAATATCACTTGCACAGGGGGAAGGAGGGGGACCCGGTTCGCACTGTGGTAAGAAGGGGGACACGGTTAACACAGGGGGAAGAGAGGAATAGGGACATGACTCATGCAGGGGGAATAGAAAGAAGGGACATGGCTAATACATCGGCCAAGGGAGGGGACAACAAACGTGCAGGCTGTCAATCTGTCTGCCTCATCAACAAAAGTAAGGCAAGCCTTTTATTACTGTTGTACATTTAAGACTCTGTGGCTACAAATGCCTATTTTCAAAGGTCTTTTGGTTTTTCAAATGTATCTTTTTCCACGCTGACACTCAGGCATATAAATGACATGAGTGGACATACATGCCATTCTACTTTTAAAAGTCACGCTGTCAGTGTGGTGGGCGGTGCCAGCCTCAGGGAAGCCCTGGCTGCCGGCTATACAGACCTACTGCACATAGAATTCCTGCCAGTTCGCACAGCAGCTCGGCCACCGCTACCCACAAACCCGCTGTGGCCGGCTGTGACTTTCCCCGTGTAGGCCCTACCACCTGCCTGATGAGAGCATGCACAGTCCATGTTTAACCAAGGGACCCCAAAACCCTGGCAGTATGAAGGGGTTTCCGGGGCAGCGGGAGGCTCAAGTAAAAATCATAAGCCTCCCACTGAATGCAGGAGGGTAGGCAAGCATGAACTGGATAACAGTGTAAGAGAAAAATATTAACAATTTTATTCAGTCAGAAATATACATGTCAGTTGAGTAGTGCTGTGCTGCTTCTGTCTGCCATTAATGTCTCTGTGAGTGATGCTGTTTATAGGTGGGTTTGGTTAAAGTGGTCATGTGAAAGTTTGAAGTGTGTGGTCCTTGGGAAATAATGCACATGACCTAATGTGTCCAATAATGTCACAGAGGTTCATGTCATTATACCATGCCTATATATATATATATATATATATATATATTTTTTTTTTTTTTACCCAATAGTGGTATGGCGCCAATAACAAAGTCCAAGTGCAATAATTTGCAAATTCCGTATCCAGTGAAGTAATACAGGAGGTCTTTTTCCAATGATTTGTTTATTTAATATTCTTCACAGGATAAAAACGCTTGTAGTCAATCCCTACTACTACGAAAAGCTGAAAGTAAATGGATCTACACTCTGGACACAATAGCACCAAGGGGGATAAATGAGAATAATCCTCTCTCCATATTCCTACAATGAGAACACCACATAACATCTAAGTGAATAGACACTCCTCTGAGCTCATTTCTCGATTTGCATTAAACTACTTCAAACTTCCATAGTTTTTCATGATTTTTTGGATGATTTTTCACGTTTTTTCCAAAAACCCGTTTTTTTCCCTTTTTTTTTCCCTAATACACAGACCGTCACGACCATATCACACTACTTGGCCTCCCCTTAGACGTAGCTACACTCATTCACATTATAAGCACGGTTGGTTCATTCAGCCTAATATAGCCCCCTAGTCAATACTGAGGGACCACGGGGCCCCACCCATACATATAGCCACCATTTCTCACGGCTTTTTTCTCCGCATGATGTATAAGGCATATATTGAGTTATGCTCAGATCTCAGTTTATTGACATGTGCATCTAAATTTGATCACCTTAGGGCCAACCCCTTACACCATCACGCATAGACAATATTCTGCGCCTGCCGGATATGATAGCCCCACTACATGAGGGTCTCATGGAGTTCCTCCCCATAACTTATGATTGATTAATGCACACATTCTGGTCTATAACTGCGCTGGCGCCGCAGTGACACATTGCCATGTTTATATGTGACCTTTTATCCTTTCACAGACATGTGTCTGCTTATATCTCTTTGTCTGTACAATACTTGTGATACTGGTCATACACATTTTTATGACTATTATATACACTGGTCCCCCCTATGCCTGTTGTCCTGGTCCTGCTTGCAGTGCTGTGCAATACAAGGTTCCCCACCGTCTAAATGACAGTTCCAACCACAATATTGACACATGTGACTCGCACCAGCCAATCAGGGGCTGAGGCTGAGTGTCACATGTGATCTGTGCCCCCAGCCGTTGTACAGCGTCACCCCCTAGAGACACAATGTCACCGCTATTTGAGCGGACCGTCGGGGCACCACAGTACAGCACTGGCCACCGGCTGATCGCAATTTACACAGCGATCAGCGCCGCATACATCGCGGCCGCGCACTTCCGGTTTACCCGGAAGTGACGTCATGCACTCCAGCAGTTGGAGCGCAATCAAGTGGTGGGAGGTAACACTCCCTATATAAGCAGGACCCGGGGCAACGCTTACCTGTCCCTGTTCCACACCTATTGCTGTTGCTGATATTTGCTGTTGCTGATATTTGACTGTACCCTGCTGCCTTGAGAATGGTCCTGAGGGACCGAAACATCGGTAAGCTTGTACATTATTAAACCATTGGGACTTTGAACCTAAGTAACATTATTCCAAAGTCTGGTGAGTGCTGTTTTCCCCACTTGGGGAGTTTTCTGTATATATATACATATATATATTTGAAAAAGAAAAGGATATAAGGCACCACTTGTGTCCTAATACGGCTGTTAGTCCTCTATGGGTTATATTGCAGAGGGTGACCACAATGACGTACAGGTATGCCCTTTTAGCTCTAGGGCGTTAACTACACCCTAAATATTAACACCCTGGTAGTGGATGTTCTATGGAAATTGGAAATGAGGAATAGGGGTTCAGGGACCTTAAGCCTGTATGTACACAGAAACTATTTCATTGTACAGTATGTTTGCATTTCAATATTTTTCAATTATTTATCCTAATGTTTCATTTATATTATATACATTTATATTATATACTGTATCAGGGACGTGCGGTGAGGTAAATGGCTGAGGAGTCCCTGGCAAGTACCAGAGCCAGATTTGCACACAATATATGAGCCATGGGGTACATGCCGGAATTATACACATGTGCAGCAGTATACACTGCTAGAGATTCCCTGAGTTTTAATAAAGACGTGCAGAAAAGGTATACAGGTGAGGAACTGCCTCACCTACCATACACTGTTTACTTCAGATATTTGACTATAAAAATGATTAGAATAATACAAATAAGATTTTTTATAGATATTCTTTGTATTTTTGATGTACTTTATAAACTCAAAACTCCAGCATATACGTTAGTATGACAGGAACGGCTCTGCCTCACCTGCCTCACCCCAACGCATGCCACTGTACTGTATAAACAAAATAAAAAATAAACTTTCCTTTCTTTCCTTTTGTTTTAGAATAAAGTTTCATATTTCTTACTGTATACAAAAGTTCTCCAAAAATGTGATCCTTGTATTCCTTTTATGTGGTCTGGGACTTTATGACACGATTGCATTGGTAATTAAAAGCAGCTTTCATTAATTTTAACTGGAGGGCAGTAAGTACGCTAAACAAATAGCTTGTTTTCAAATGACATTTAAAGAAAGACTACAGACTGTTAAGAAATCTGGAAATTACCATCTTTTTTTCAGTTTACTATTAATGAGGTATAAAGTAATTATTCACAGTGTCATGTAACTAATTAGCAACCACAAAACCCATGGCTCATGGTAAAGTGAACAGAGAGGGTTTGGAATGCTCCTCTGCAGTGGCATAACTACCAGAGGCAATGGAGACCTTACTGGGACTTTTTGTTCCACAACACAACAGAATGTTAAATGTAAATTCTATCTTTTTACAAAATTATCAGTCCAGGGTCCACCTCCCTGGACAGCCCCGGGCTTCAGCCCGTGAAGGGTTAAGCCTGGGGCGGACACCTTTATTGGGGGGTTCCCACTCCCCAAGGAACCCCAGGACTGACTTGCCAGGGTGTTCATGTGGTGCCTGGGTGACCTTGCATAAAAAAGTGTTTCGCTCGGCTGAGACATGGCACCGCTGGCTGTTAGAGCCCGATGCTGGTTCCAAAAAAGTATTTTTGGCCCCCATATTTTTGGAAACAGGATTGGTCCAAAAGCCTAGCTCTGGTTTCTTAAAGACCATCACTTTTCCACCCCGTATTTGGGAAACCAGGACTGGCTCAATGAGCCACACCCTGGATTCACATCTAGTATTAGGGACCCACCAGAGAGATGAGGTCACCTAAATGCTGGTTAGGGGACACAGGGCTATTATTTATTGGACAATAAATATACCAAGAACCAGTGGCGTAGCTAAGTTTTATGCGCCCCCCCGTCGCCGGGACCAGCAAGATAGGTAAGTCTGCGGGGGATTGGGGGGGGGTGTAACTATAGCACCACAGCTCCAGGCGCCCCCACATGCACAGCGCCCCCCCCCCCCCCCCCCACACACGGTGGCGGGGGCTGCGGTGCTATAGTTACGCCGCTGCCAAGAACCTTGATATTGCTCAATATTAGATACCTCTTGATTGATGTTTAATTTGGGTGTACAGTCCAAGATCCCTTTCCCTTATATACAGTATTCAATATTGTGTACACAGTGCACTTGAAAGTTGGGACTTCTTCAACTTGGAGTAGAACCCCACCCACCTGTCCTGAATGCTTTTAATTAGTCTGGTCGATAATGTACTGCATATTGGATCTAAAGACACAATGACAGTAAGACCTACAAATTTGTAGTTTGTCAGTTTTAGGGATGAATTGGGGTGCAGCTTCTCTTGGGTTGGTGTGGCTGAGTTGCCTTGGGGTGGCATACTATAATATTTATTTAGCACTTTTTAATACTATATAATATTACAATTTATAGCATTTTTTGTACCTGTGTGACACCTTTTAACCCCTAGCTTTTGCATATTTCTTTTTAATTCACTAACACTTTAGTTTCACGATGTGCACACAATGTGCATACAATCTGTCCTACTCTTGGGTACAAGCTCGTTCTGGTGTATGGGGGCCATAAGTGATCGTATGTCTATACATCAACACACTGCAGTGGTTCCCAACCCTGGTCCTCAAGTACCCCCAACAGTGCATGTTTTGCAGGTCTCCACACAGAATCACAAGTGCTATAATTAGCTCCACCTGTGGATGTTTTCAAATGTGCCTGAATAATGAGTGCACCTGCCGGGTGACCTGGAAAACGTGCACTGTTGGGGGTACTTGAGGACCAGGGTTGGGAACCACTGACATACTGTATTACTTCTGCTTTTTTGGTTTGTCTGTAACTAACCATGTTGAGCCTTCTGATTTATGCATTACTTCAATAAAAATCTATATATAAAAATATATATATAAAACAAAAAAATAAGGAAGGGAGTATTGGATACAGTGTGTACCTCCGTGATAAACAAACACAAAAGGACAGTAATACAATTGTATTATTTATTTTATTTATTGCCATAAACACAAATATGTAATTATATATAATTTTATGAAACAAAACCTGCATAACCATAGGTCTATCCTACCAGTCGTTGGGTTGATTCTGGTTCACTTGCATGCACATGTGTATATGTGCGCATGTGCAAACCCTGACTGCCAACGGTCTCGGCGATTTACACTTTCGCTGAGTTGTTCGCAGCAAGGAGGGAGGGGGGCAGGATGGGAGCAGACTGGATCGGTGACGGAGCTAGGACATGGGAACGTCCAGCATTTCATAGGCATCCCCATGAAAACGCTGGGGGTTCCCATGCAAATGTGGGTGGTATGAAGTGTGCCGGGGGCAGGCGGCTGACGTTATATGATGTCAGTCGCCCGCAGTGTCTTCGTCCTTGAGCCTGCAAATTTAAGTCAAACTTATATTTGTGAGCCCAGTAGACATCAGTTGATGGTCACTGACCATCAAAGGATTTCTCCTGCTGCGGGCACATGCAAGGGGATATGAACCGCATGTGCGGGCACATACGCATGCAAGTGAACCAGAATCGACCCCAATGACTGGTAGGATAGACCTATGGTTATGCAGGTTTTGTTTCATAAAATTACATATAATTAAATATTTGTGTGTGTGTGTGTGGGGGGGGGGGGTTCACCTTTTTTTTTTTTGAGCCAACAGGGTATTTCATGCCCTACCATTGACTAGGGCATGGAGGGAGAACAGAATAGTGTGCCGAGAGTAGCGAGGCACCGTGCTAGAAGCATAGCTAGCGCAGTGAGGTGGAGCAGTACACTTTGACGGTGTCCATGTCAACCATGTCGACAATCGGGACAAAAAAGGTGGAAAAACCATGTAGACCCTTTGACTGTTGACCTAGCCATTGTCGACCTTCCAACTGTGTAGACTTTAGGCATGTCGACCTATTTCAAATGTCGGCCTAAGCCATGTCGTCCTTCAGTGGTCAACCCAATGCATGTCAACCTAGTATTGGAAGACCCAATGATCCATACCCATTTAAACATATCACATTGCTGTGACTGATGCAGAGCTGGATGCAGTCAAACCCAAAATGCCAGTTTGATGAAAGTCCATTAATAAATATAAAAAGCCGTCTGTGTGTATTCATGGCAGTGGCCAAGTATTAGCATAATCATACAGATGCTGGAATAAGGCCCTAGGCCTATCAGCTGCTGAGAAAACATCTTCCCTGAAACACTGCTGATAATTCTGCGGTGTGATTGAGAGTTGTTCTATGAGCAGCCTTGACTTTATCCCCAACATTACCCCCCCACTACCATATTGACTAAGGCCACTTCTATATACCCAGTAGGGATACGGTGATTGGGTCTACAGCAAGTTGGTTGACAATCATTAGGTCGACCCTGTTAGGTCGACATGGGTATAGATCGACATGGTTCTAGGTCAACATGGGTCAATGTCGACATGGTTCTAGGTCAACATGGGTCAAGGTCAACATGGGTCTAGGTCGACATGGGTTTAGGTCGACAGGTCATTAGGTCAACACAAGCATTAGGTCAACACAAGCATCAGGTCAACAGTGTCTAGGTCGACAGTCAAAAGGTCGACATGGGGTTTTTCACTATTTTTGAGCCGACATGTGCCGACAGGCGGTATTTAATGCCCTACCATTCACTAGGGCGTGGTGGGAGAATAAAATAGTGTGCCGAGCGCAGCGTTGTACCGTGCCCGTAGCATGGCGAGCGCAGCGATCGATGTGAGGGGATGCGGTGCACTGAGAACTGTGTCCATGTCGACGGTGTCGACATTAGGGTAAAAAACTGTGAAATATTTCATGTTGACATTTTGACTGTCGACCTAATGCCTGTTTCGAACTATTGACCTGTCAACCTAAACCCATGTCGACCTAGACCCATGTTGATCTTGACCCATGTCGACCTAGAACCATGTCGACCTTTCCACATGTTGACCTAACGGTGTTGACCTAATGATTGTCGACCAACATGCTGTAAACCAAACGATCCCAACACACCCAGTTAATAAGGAGGCCAGACGTAGAACTCAGGCCAGGGATTAACTGTAGCAAATTTCTTGAAGTTAATAAGCAAAACATCAGAATGATCATTTACTTTATGTTTGAAATGATGAGAGCAGGAATGGGAAAGCAGGACCTGTTTGTCATATGTCATGTCATATAGTTGTCATATCTTCTGATGTGCATAGTGATCCCTCTTTAATATAACAGCAGCAGCTGGTGATGTGGCTGCTGTTCTATAGGCTGACCCTGGGACTGCTTAAGGGCGGGATGCTATATAGCAGAAATGCGGTAAAAACCCCGTTTTCGGGGTTTCTACCGCATTTCTATATGCTATATGGCGCCTCCGCAGTGTCAGCGCTGCGGAGGGAATCGCCAGCTAAAGCTGGCGAATCCCTGCAGAAGCCTATGGGCTTCTTACCGCAGCGCTGTTTGAGGGATCCGTCACGGATCCCTCCCAGCGTGCCCTGCGGCCGGTGCCGGGGTCTGCGCATGCGCAGATGGACTCCCGGGTCACAGACCCGGAAGTCCAGCGCCGGCACCGCATCGCAAGGGACAGCTCTTACCGCAAGAGCTGTCCCTTGCATGAATAACGGCATATGTTATAGCATATGCCGTTATTAAAAATGCGATGTCCGGCGATAATGGGCGCGGATGTTACAACATCCCGCCCTAAGTGTTGTAACCTGTATGATGGTGTCCATAATAACATTGTTACAACCAAGTAAGAGTTAAGTCATCATTGATGACCAGACAGACAAATTTCAAGTTTGTCTCTTTGCTTTGGTCATAAGTGCAACAAACATAGAGCTGCAGCAGGTACACTGTAATCAAGTGCACAACCATCAAGTTACGGAACACTACAATCCGCCTATCTTTGGTTGAACTGTGCTCTTTTATAAGATATTGTTTTTTTTTGGCAACCACACTTATGTGAGGGGGGGGGGGGGGAGAGGAAGGGCGACTCAATTTTTTGGGAGCCTCCCAGCCATTCCGGGAGGGTAGGCTCCCCTGCCTGAAGGTAACCACCGAAAGTATTGGGAGAATGTACAAACTTCACACAGTTAGGGCCATGGTGGGAATCAAACCCTTGACCACAGTGCTATGATGTGCACTAGTTTAGCCATTTTGTGTGTAACTTGCTCCCATTAGCATTGGCACGAACTTAGGGAGAGAGAAAACTGTTGCGTTCCCCCTTTAAAAGAGAACAGTCATATAAAAATATGATGGGTGTGTTACACAAATATTTAACATCAAAAACGGGCTGACGCACATTTGGAAACAAATCATGGGTCAAATGTAATAGGGTGAGAGGTTCAGAAAGTGAGAGATTTTGGGAGAGTTTTCCCATTTTTTTTAAAGCAGCAATCAATTACACTGCAAAACCAGGTTGATTTTGCCATGTAATTGATTGCTGCTTTAAAAAAAATGGGAAAACTCTCCCAAAATCTCTCACTTTCTGAAACTCTCACCCTATTACATTTTGGCCCTGGTGTATAGATTTCAAATGTGCAGAGATATAGAGGTGAGGGTGGTGTTTCTTATACCCCTTTTACACCAAAAACCCTCGTCGGACCCTGGTCTTTGAATGCTGGAGTATCCAGGGTCTGACCCTGCTTTATACCCCATTTACACAGCACTTTGACCTGGGTCGGACCTGGGTCTGCACCATTTACACTGAAACTGGGTCAGCCCTGCCTTAAACAATATATATATATATATATATTATATTTATATAAATATAATATATGTATTATATTTATATAAATATAATATATATATATATATATTTATAGAAATATATAATATATATATTTATAAATAATATATATATATATATATATATATATATATATATATATATATATAATATTTAAGGCAGGGCTGACCCAGGTTCAGTGTTTTTAGGGGGTAGATGGGGAGTGCTGTCCCCGGGTGCTGGGAGGAGGGGGGTCCCTGCGGCTGCTGAGGGGGGTACCTGTCAGCCTGAGGTCGGAGCTCACTCAGCGGAGGGGATGATGTGCGCCGCTGCTGTACCACTCCCCGCAGCCGTGAAGTTCCTGCGGCGAATGTACAGTCAGTGGCGGGGGTCCCTCTGGCGCATGGGAACTAGTACTAGTTCCTATGCGCTGGAGGGACCGCCAACACTAACTGTCCATTCGCCGCAGGGACCGACTGCCGGGGGATGGTACAGCAGCGGCGCACATCATCCCCTCCGCTGAGTGAGCTCCGACCGCAGGCTGACAGGACAGGTACCCCCCCTCCCCTCAGCAGCCGCAGGGACCCCCCTCCTCCCGCAGCAGCTGGGCACATCTTCCCCAGCGCTGCATGCTGTGGACCCGCTGCGGGTGCCTGCACCCGCAACGGGACCATTTACACCGCCATTTACACGGGACCTATCCGGGTTCTACCCAGGTCAGGACCTGGGTAGAGGACCCGTGTAAATGGACACGGATATACCCCATTTACACCGCCGATGATCCGGGTCTGACCCGCAGCTGACCCGGATTTTTCAGCGGTGTAAAAGGGGTGTTAGTTGAATCATACATTGCAGTGTCAAAATAAAGCCAGCCAGTATATGAGGGATGCATGCAAAAGCTGACAGTATTTACCCTAAATGCAACTAAAATTAATATGTTTAATAATTTTAATTGCAACATGGTTTTTCCATTTGCAAAATGACATAGGAAAATAGAAATTGAGGGCATATAAGGCCAATTTAGCCAATATACTTTGGCCTAAATACATATAGATGCACACACTTGCACACTAGGTTATATTTTTTACAGGAGCCAATTAACCTACCAGTATATTTTTGCATTGTGGGAGGAAACCAGGGTACCTGAAGGAAACCCACACAAATATGGACATTTAGGACTGTGGTGGGAATCAAACCCATGACCTCAGTGCTGTGAGGCAGTAATGCTGTTACACTATCGAACAAAATATTTCTCCATAAGCGTATGTTACAACAAAAATGTGTAAACTAGCAGGTACTTGTTTCCTAGCAGGGCGCCCACTAAGCTATTTGCTTAGTGGCTATTCTGCATAGCGAAATCGCATCGCACATCGCATCGCATCGCATGGCTTTTTGTGCCTTGCGATCTGTGCAATGTGATCTCAGTAGTTAATTTAGTTAATTTATTCACTGCATCCTGAGTGAAATCGCATCGCATGAGATGTGAGATGCGATCTCAGTAGTTCATATGGTAAAACATCTAAAACAGCACCACTCCCCGTCACCCCGAAGCGTGGCGAGCGGTGGCGGAACCCATCCTCCGACCTTTTCATACCCCCACTATCCACGTCGGCGTGGAGATGATCTTATATAGTGTGGCGAGCACAGCAAGCCACCGAGCCCGAAGCATGGTGAGCGTACGCGGAATACTTTACATGTATTCCGCGTCCTCTCGCCACGCTTCAGGCTCGGGGTGACGTGGAAAGTGGTGGTGTTTAAGGTGTTTTACCATATGAACTACTGAGATCGTATATCTCACATCTCACGCCACAAAAAAGGGCCATGCGATGCGATTTCACTCAGGGTGTAGTGAATAAATTAACTAAATTAACTACTGAGCGTACGTAGGAAATCTGGGCGCCCTGCTAGAAAACAAGTACCAACTAGCATTTTCACATGTGTAGCGAGACCCTTAGCTTGTGTTACTAAGTAGACTTAAATATCAAATCCTTGTATTACCCTAGGAATTTTTTGTTTTCACATAAGTTGCTGAGCAACTGTTGCTCCATTTTTATGCTCTGCTCCCAAATCTGTACAATGTAAGGAAACTAAACGTAATGTTACTTATTAGAGTTTTAATGCACTGCATCTGCTTATAATGTATTGATGCTAAGATAAAATGTAGAGCTTTGGTTTGACACCAGTTCTGTACATTTGGATAGAAGTTTTATAATATGAATTTTCCTAAATGCTACAAAGCACCTTATGCTCTTTTGCAATAAAGTATACAGTATATCTGTGGTTTCCTTCATTACGTTATTATGCTGCTTAGGTCAAAACTACTATTACTAAAAACTAATAACCAATAATAATGCAATTATTTAATATGTTCAGAACAATAGTGACATCTAGTGGCCAGTTTCTATATTCTGCCAGCCTTCTCCTTAGCTAACCTGTCATTATAGTTTAATTATACAATAGCTGTTTTGTCTTCTTTCTGCAAGGTTGAGAAGATAAAGCACCCTACGTTACAGTGATATAATTACCCAGATCTTCTGTTCACCTTTCACTAATAATTTAGAGATGCCAGCGCCCAGTACATAGGGAATATTTATGAACTTGGTGCTTGAATCATAGAGATTGTGAAACCTACTGTAAAGTAATTAGGTACCTAACACTCCCCTATGTTAAATATGGAATACATATACAGTATAGTAATGCAATGAATGTGTGTCGGTGGAGGACAAAAGATTTTGACCCTGTTATCGCTGTTGTTATTAATGTTTACTTTTATAATTTCCTTAATAATAAATAAATTAGTGGAGCCTCTTATGGAAGTACATAATTGTCATTTATTAAAAACAGCTTACAGACAGGCAACCTATTTTGCATGCATGTGTGGTGACAGCACATCCAGGGTGCACATCTACTGTACCTGGTGATCTACAAATACTGTAACTGACTGTAGCTAAGTATCTCATCCCTGAGTATATCGAAAATGTAACCACATATGTATAGCTGAGGCAGCCAAAATGATGCTGGAAGTAATATATCATCTTAGTATTCACATGATTTGAAACCCTTGCCACAGTACAATTACATTGGCATGTATTCAATGCCGGTGCGAGCGGCCGGCGAGGGGGTTAAACTGCGAGGATCACAGAAAACCAGTGATCCTCGCAGTTTAACCCCCGCGCCGGCCGCTCGCACTATGCAACGTTCCGGGGGAATCCTCACCGTCACAGAATGGCGAGGATTCCCCTAAACTGAGAGAGCAGAGGCTAGTGCAGCAAACTCGCTGTAATTAGCCTCGATTCTCGCAGCTTTTGGAGGCACATACGCCAATTCTCCCTCGCTCAAAAAACGGAGCGAGGGGGAATTTGCGTATGAGGGGGGGTCAGTTGAATACTGACAGGGTGAGCGGTGACTGCAAGCAAAAAGTCCTGCTCGCAGTCACCGCTCGCCCACCGCATTGAATATATGCCATTGTGTCTTTTCACCCTCTCTCAGACATTTCAGGAAAAAAAAAAACATTTCCACCTACACAATGGCTATACTTAAATATTACATAGCAATCAGTCTCAAATGTTACATACAAGAAGCCTGGCCCCAGTCATTCCTATGCCATTCCCATTGATGGCAGCAATGGATGACCAGCAATGATCAACTCTTTTCTTTAACTGGCCCATGGGCCAATCAAAACATAGGGGTGGGGCTTAAGTGGTGTCATGGTAGGAGCTATGCTCCAAATCACAGCACCTTGGGGAAAATAAAAACTATTCGGTAATGCTGTGCCAGCGATGTAGGGAAACCATGTGGTTCTCCCCCATCAATGACAAAAGTATTCTACATTGACCATAATCCATCAATGATTATGTATAATTGATGACCAATGGCCATCCCTAGAGTAGAGTATAGCTGCCAGTAGATCCTTAATGACTGGGGCATTATGGCACTTGTAGTTTTCCAAGTGCCAAATACTTACCTATTCTTCTGGTATTTTGTCAGAGACAACCGATTAGCAGGGAGTCCCTAGTAAAGCGGGCAGGATGTAGGAAAAAACACTGGGGAACACAACTACATTTTGATGGGGTAGGGCTACATTATGCAAATTAATTACAATAATTGGTACTTATGTACTAACTGGGCTGCCGATTTTGAAATCGGGTCCATCGCATCGCATCGCATCCGACCATATCACATGCGATGCGATGCAATGGACCCGATTTTTCCATAGGATTCAATGTTAAAATGGACTGAGTCCATTTTAACATGGAATTCAATGGGAAAAGGGGTCCTTTTCATACCCCTACTATCCAAGTGGACATGGAGGTGGATATAAACCTGTGGCGAGCGTAGCGAGCCACCGAGCCCGAAGTGTGGCGAGCGTAGCGAGAATACCGTCCCCTCGCGGGGCTCGCTTTGCTCGCCATGCTTCGGGCTCGGTGGCTCGCTACGCTCGCCACAGGTTTATATCCAACTCCATGACCACTTGGATAGTAGGGGTATGAAAAGGACCCCTTTTTCCCATTGAATTCTATGTTAAAATGGACTCAGTCCATTTTAACATTGAATCCTATGGAAAAATCGGGTCATCGCATGCGATATGGTCGTATGCGATGCGATGCGATATCGCATCGCATCGCATCTGATTGTATGCCTTAAGTTAAGGCATACAATCAAAAAATCGGCAGCCCAGATACTACATAAATACCCAATAATTATATTTTATTAGCCCACAACCCTATAGACACTGGGGGTAGAGAAAAGAATACTAGGATTTCAATCCTTTGCTTCTTGTTCCTAGGTAGAGGGGCCCATTTTTTGTGGATCCCCAATTCCCTAGATATTCCGTTCCTAGGCTGACCAGTCTTGGGATGTTGACATGATGGCAGGAAAACCAAGGGCACTAGCTAGATTATGGTATAAAGCGGCAACATGCACACGGTCGATAAAGAAAAAAGGTTGGCACAAGCAAAAGGTTGCCATGGCAATGGTCTACATGTAATGTACTAGGAATTTTATTCTCACGCTTGACTACCTTCGTCCTTCACAGATCACGTCTTCTTGTCTTGTCCACATCGGTAACAGGTTTCTTGTGGGTAAATATAGACGGTTGATTTTATAATATGTATTTATTTATTTATAAATAAACATAAAAGATTTGCGAAGTGTATTACTTTTCAACTTTCACAGGTTACGCATAAATAAACATAAAAGATTTGCAAAGTGTATTACTTTTCAACTTTCACAGATTACGCATAAATAAACATATATATGATTACAGTATAAACTACACCTTTTAACGGCACAGCATAACTTTCATAAACCAAATAATTAACTTCCGGTGAATGTTACAATACTCACTTCTGTACTTATAGAACATTTACTGCAATAACAATTCTCTACTATTACTCTATAGACAGTTTTACAAGTTGAAAACACACATGTCCTACTTTTCACTAACGGTATACATTGTATTCCAGATGGGTGCCCATAAGTCTTGTGAAATAGTCTATTAAATAACACGGTATTACTTGCCCACTATGCTCTGGAACTCTGAATGAATTTATTGCAGAAGTGGCAACACTTTTGCCACAATGAATAATCCTGTAGTCCTGCGTATACTAGACTCCTTGCCTATAATGTTTGCAACTGAAGAACAATGTATCCTTTCCCTTTCTATTTGTATTCCAACATTTGGTGAAAGGCTTTGATTGATCCTGTCTAGTTTTCTTTACAGATTCTATGCAGCTTGACCCTGATGAACAATGTACTCTCCTTTTGGTAAGTATCCTGGGAAGTCACCTCTCCAAACCGCTAACTATAGCTAATATGTAGTGTAACTTTGTCTGTCCTTTTCCATCTGTACTCCCAAAGGCAATATCTTATCACTCCTGTTTCTTTTTGTCTCTCCTAGCTGAATCAAAAATAAGTCACAACTTAAGGAGACAGGAAATGTTCATCGAAGTTACTCACAACTCAACTCCTTTCTCCCTAAACTGCGATATTCTCGTATCTTTCTATAACTTGTTTATAATTAAATGACCTCCTTCCTTACGACTGTTAAACTTATACTGGAAATGTTTTCCAAGCTGGTAGAAATGTTTTACTGTGTTTCTGTAATGAAGAATTGCTATATTCTAGCGGACAGTTCCTCTTTGTGACCGTACTGACTGGAGAATTTCTCTATAGGCAAACTTGTGTGAAGACTTGTTTTATTGTGGGTTCAGGCTGCTTTATTGGCTGTATGGGAGGCTGGTATGGGGGTGAGAAGACTGCCTCCTGGGGCTTGAGTGACTCACCACTCCCCCTTACTGTAACGCTGTTCCAGGTCTCTGTCCAATTCCCCACCTCAGTTGCCGGTGCCACCCTCTGGATGACGCGGCCTCCTTAGGCTTTCAGTCCCGACTCAGATGCCACCTCCTGTAGTGACGCGGATACGGCCCGCCTCCGTTGCCGCCCAGTGATGACGCCGCTGATCTGCCGGGACTCCCCGCCGGGATCTGCAATCAAGTCACCGCCGGAGGTCTCCGTGGGGATGCTGGACACACTGGTAAGTATGGTTGCTCACCCCAGCACCGCTGTCCGCTCCCGCTATGCTGCGTAGCTCTGCACTTCTCAGCCTCTCCAGGGAACCGTCTGTTTTGCCCGTTAACGGCTGCCTTTTTATGTGTTTCCTCACGTGCCCCACAGCTATGCGACGGGCACCCGGATCGGGGGCTCGAGCCCCCCAACTTTATTAGTCTCTTTTGCCACAGTATTTGTTCACAGAAGGCTGAGACTTCTCCCCTACCTTGCGGGGTACATGGGTTAGTTTGGGACATTTTCTGCATTAGTTGGAACAGCTAGGCCAGTCCAGGGCATCCATACTAAGGGGTATAACAGCTCCCCCATTCATGTCTATTAATTCCCATGGTGTCTATAAGTATTATTCCCTCAGCGAGGAACCAAGGTTCCCTTGTTTATTATGTACACATTACCACATGTTCTGGTTATTACATACACATGAAAAAGTTAACAGAGAGAGAAAGAGAGCAGAGGGAGAGATAAAGACAGATGAGTGAGAGCAGGGGAGAGAGAGACGGAGGGGTGGGTACACTGGAGAGCAAAAATAGTAGATAGCCGGGGGGGGGGGGAGTAAGGCAATGGCGGAGAGTGAGGGAGAGGAATAGGGGAAGAAGAGATGGGAAAGTAGGGAAAGAGAAAGAGGGAGAGTATGGGGTGGTATGGGTATGAGGGAGTATGGGTCAAGTTGAATGTTGTGGAGGAAATAGTGGAACTCAGGATCAGGAGGAAGTGTAAAATAGGAGAAAAGTTTATTTTTTAGGATACGTTAAGAGGTGAAGGTGAAAAATGTTTCAAAGAGAAAGGGAGGTGAGGTGGAGGGATGTTGGGAGGGTCATGGGCTAAAATGATGATTGTAAATATATGGAAAATAATATTTTATATTTTGTATAAAATGTTGCAATCTTCAATAAAGAAGCATTGTATTAAAAAAGAGAGAAAGAGGGGAGAGAGAGGTGGGAGAGAAAGAGGAAGGGGGAGAGGGGAGACATGGCTTGGAGGAAGAGAGAGGGGGAGACAGGGAGAAAGAGGAAATCCAGTTTACATTGATATGTCCCCTCCCCTTCAATAAAAGCAGTAACTGATCTCCGAAACGGCTCCCAATACCCCCTCACTGCTGCAGTTTCTCCGCTTACAGCGACCAGCATTGCCAATTCCCTGTTCACTGCTGCCGGGTCTCTTACTTGGAGCCGCCATCATAGGTCTCCCACATGCAGCCACTGGGTCTGGGTCTCCCAATTGCAGCCCCCGCATCTCCCACTTGCAGCCCCCCCGTGTCCGGGCTTCTGCATGCAGCTGCCAGGTCTGGGTCTCCCACATGCAGCTACCGGGTTTGGGTATCACGCATGCAGCTCCCTGGTCCCCCGCATGCAGCCACCGGGTTCCCAGCACAAAGCCACCAGTATTTTCTCCAGTTACCCTGTTCACCGCTGCCAGCAGTAGGAGTTGGGAAGAGACCATAGTTGATGATGGGGTTGGGGGGGTCACAGCTGAAAAAAAAAATACTTTAAGAAGGTGCAGGGAATTTGTCCTGGGTCCCCCCAAGGTGCCAGGCCCCCATAGCAGTTGCATACCCTGCACCCTCTACAGTTATGCCACTGTTTATAGATACTACTACTACCACTAATAGTACATATAGAACTCCTAAGGAAAAAGCACCAAGATGTCCATATCCAAATTTGAGGACAGTTGAAGATGATAATTGGAAGTCTCAAAATAGATTTGAAAGACTTGCATCAAGAGAAAGATCACCTAGAGAACACTCTAGATCCTCTCTGCAAGAATCAGAAAATACAAATAGGGAATTACAAGTCACTGTACCACTACAAATAGGGAATATTTTTTTAGACACAGGACTCCCTCATCCCCAAGAGTGTGAATATTACATCCACAAAGAGAAAATTCCAGATTGTACACCACACAACTAAAAACCTAGACGAGGTTGCAGCGGAAGAGGAGGGAGAGAGAGGGAGAAAAAGACACAAAAAATGTGAGCCGGAATTAGGACACCCTTCAGTATTTAATTTGTGTAATAAAATACTAATAGACTCTGATAATAGACTTTTATCTAAAGAGTTAAAATTTGCTCAACAATGAAACCAAATTTATTCTCTTGCTCTGTGGATTTAATTATGTAGAAAGAGATATTTCTGTATGAAAACCCTCCAAAAACAACATACAGTATACAGTAGAAGTGACACCTATAGTTCTTTATGGTTCTGATGCAGGTGCAATTGCAATATTAGAAACACTAGTATAACAGTGTGATGTTTTAGATACAACTTTGTCAATATTTGATATATAAAAGGTAGGGGACGTCAAACCTTTCAAGATACCATTTGAGTTCTATCCCCATCAACATAGGGGTCCATTCAAAGAAAGTTTTTATACTGGCACAATGAACGAGTTTAGAAACTTGTGCACCTGGACAAATAAATCCATATATAGAAGGATAACTTATCAAAGGCATAGAGAGCAGCTTTACAAAAGCTTATAAAAGATACAAATATTATAATTTAAACAATCCGATAAAGATGTAGGACTTGTGATACAAAATAGGATTGAATATACAAGAGGAGCACTTTGACAACAACACAATCACCTCTTTTACCATACGTTATTGTGTGATCCCACAAAGTATTTTTTACTTAAATTACACAGCTTTTTGATTCAGCTTTAAGCTTAGATGTTATTTCTAAAGAAGTAAATGGATTTTTGTTTATGCAACATCCTATATTGTCAATATATTACCATCTGCCAAAGGTGCATAACTGACTGACTCAGGGACATCCTATAATCTCAGGTATTGGTTATCTGACTGCTAATTTCTCGGTTATGCAGAAGTATATGGTTAGTCTTCCCTACTATATTAAATCACCACATTTTTTAAAACATTTGGACAGTATCATGTGGAAATGTATTACTTACATCTGACGTTGAGTCCTTGTAAACTAATATACCACATGAAGACAAGCAGGGACCAATCGCACTGGAAAGAATTTCGGAAATGAGATGTATGACCCCTCAGTTGTGATATAATACAATTTATTATGGATACTAACAGGAGGGTATGCTGCCACTGGACAAACGGGATAAAGCTATCCCTGCAACGTGAGACCCCACTGTTGCCTGTACCTTCCAAATAATATTTATAATTTTAATATGACAATTTTTCAAAATAAATGCTTGGTTTTAAACTGTTGTCTGTTTTTTACACATGGGCATTGGTGGTTCGCAAATATGTTTCTCTGTAGTGGGTATCACAGTTTATTTAGTTGACACTCACTGTGTCAGTAAGTCAGTAAATCTGATTATTTTTATTCCTCTGTGATATATCGAGGTGATAGAGAATTTTTACAGTCACTGGCCGTGATTTTAATAATGTGTTCAGGGTTTTGACATATATACGTCCCCCGTAATGCTGCTGCTGAGGAACGAGACCCGAAGCAGACCGTGGTCTGTCTTCTGTATCTCGTCTCCGACGCAGTTTCTAATAGCCGCCAGAGACTATCACAAAGGCTGCAAACGCCGGGGAACGGATACCACCGGGTGTGCGCCTAAGTAAGCTGGGCACAGAGGTCGCGGTCACGGACGTCAAGTGCCGCGCCTCTGGTTCAGCTACTACAGAGTGCGATGCACCACTTAGATACTATGCCCTATCTAAACAGATCAAAATGCATTCAAATTGGGGAAGGGAACAGGGGGTCACACGGAGTGTTTGGTCAGCGCACGCTTCGCTGGGGAGCTTCGTCAGGACCAAGCAGGACCAAGCAGGACAACCAAGGTTGGTCCTGACGAAGCTCCCCAGCAAAGCGTGCGCTGACCAAACACTCCGTGTGACCCCCTGTTCCCTTCCCCAATTTGAATGCATTTTGATCTGTTTAGATAGTATCTAAGTGGTGCATCGCACTCTGTAGTAGCTGAACCAGAGGCGCGGCACTTGACGTCCGTGACCGCGACCTCTGTGCCCAGCTTACTTAGGCGCACACCCGGTGGTATCCATTCCCCGGCGTTTGCAGCCTTCGTGATAGTCTCTGGCGGCTATTAGAAACTGCGTCGGAGATGAGATACAGAAGACAGACCACGGTCTGCTTCGGGTCTCGTTCCTCAGCAGCAGCATTACGGGGGACGTATATATGTCAAAACCCCGAACACATTATTAAAATCACGGCCAGTGACTGTAAAAATTCTCTATCACCTCGATATATCACAGAGGAATAAAAATAATCAGATTTACTGACTTATTGACACAGTGAGTGTCAACTAAATAAACTGTGATACCCACTACAGAGAAACATATTTGCGAACCACCAATGCCCATGTGTAAAAAACAGACAACAGTATAAAACCAAGCATTTATTTTGAAAAATTGTCATATTAAAATTATAAATATTATTTGGAAGGTACAGGCAACAGTGGGGTCTCACGTTGCAGGGATAGCTTTATCCCGTTTTAAATACATGTTTGTGTATGTATGTGTCAATTTTTGTTTTTATTTCGCTCCTTTTTAGAAAATAATAAATTAAAAGCTATATTTTATGTAATCCTTCTTCTCTGGTGCGCCACACAGAGACATTCCTTTCTCTGTCCATCGTTTTTCTAATATACCACATGAATTTGGTTTTCTGGCAATAAATCACTACTATATTCTGATCATGAAATTGATCAATAATTAAATTCAATTTTAATATATTTATAAGATTTAATTTTGGAACACTATTATTTGTCTTTTAATTCACAATTGTTTTCTATAGATAAAAGAGGCAACCATGGGGACCAGGTTTGGGTGTCGCGGCCAGGGTGGGCATGGTCCTATATGGCCATTATATTGACAATATTTTAATAATTTGGGAAGGAGACACTAGTTCACTTTAAAATTTGGTTTCGCACCTTAATTTAATTGTTTTTGCTTTAAAATGTACCCACACTTTTGATCTTCATGTATCAATGTTTGACAAAAAACACACAGCATATACTTTTGTAGACCTATGCCCCTTTTTCTTTAAATTCTCTATTGTGTTTTCCTCATTATTATTATTATTATTATTATTATTATTATTATTATTATTATTTCTACATATGATTTACATTAGTATATTTAGACATTGATATTGTTACGATCCACCTCCAGCAGGTCGGTGTAACTCTGCAGTCACTATGGACCTTATTCTAGTTCACTCTTTCTGACAAAATCCTTCTTAGATGGACAAAATCATGTGCACTGCAGGTGGGGCAGATGTAACTTGTGCAGAGAGAATTAGATTTGGGTGGGGTTTTACTTTGAGATCTACAGTATATTGCAGTGTCAAAATAAAGCAGCCAGTATTTACCCTGCACAGAAACAAAATAACTCACCCAAATGTAATTCTCTCTGCACATTTTACATCTGCCCACCTGCAGTGCACATGATTTGTCCATCTAAAAAAGGATTTTGTCAGAAAGAGTGAACTAGAATAAGGCCCTATGTTCTGTGTGGGTTTTGTATTGGTTCACTGGATCAGTGCTCCGGGTTTTGCTGATCCACCTTGCCTGGTTTTAATGCATCCCTTGGTATTTTGGTGTGGCTGCATGCTAGGCCACTGGTACCTTCAGAGAGTACTCTGGAGTTTAGTGTATTCCAGCCTATGTCTGAGGATTTCTGTAGCTTACCTGCCATGTGTTCTGTGTAATCCTTCCTGTGTCAGAGAACCATTACTTCCAGTCTGTGTCAAGCTTCTGTGAGTACTAGCGGCCTCCCCACACATAGTAAAGGAGGTCGCACCTTTCATTACCCTCTGCTGTTGGAACTCTCACAGCGCCAGCTGGAGCCCTAGCTTTTGTCCTGAGACATTGAGGCAGTTAGGATGCAGGCCTAATTGCATGCTGTCTATCCAACCTATCCACAATACTTTGGTTATTGTTTGTGTGTTTAATTGCGACAGATTCTCATTTGGCGGTAAGGGACGCATCTCCTAGTTCTGTATCAAGATTCAAAGTGATAAAATGGAGTGTGATAAACAACCAGCCAATTAACTCCTACCTGTCATTTTTCAAACCCAGCCTGTAACATGGCTGGTAGGAGTTGATTAGCTTGTTTATCACTCTCCATTTTATCACTTTTGAAGCTTGATACATCAGGTCCTAAGTCTGCAAGGTTGCCTATTTTGTTCAAGTTCATGTGCTAGAGCCTAGTTTGTATTTTTGCTAGACAAATAGGTGTAATATTTCCAACACTTGTGCGCACCAAACCTTTCACATGTGCAACAAATAATAAAATTGGCTTATCTCAATCCAGTTGGTTATGTACCAATTCTCTCTCCGAATCTCTCAGTGTATATCATGGAAGAGAGAGAAATATAGCCACCATAGCGTAATTCAATTTTTAATACAATATTACACAAATGGTTAAAAACAAAGGAAGAACCTTGTAAAGACAGATCACAATTACCATAAAATAATGAGAACTATAGGAAAGTTCTCTACATGGGCATAAAATACATTAAAAGGTGATCCACCCAGTCAGTCCAGCCAAAGAAGAAAGAGAGTCAGCAAAATTACCAGATCTTATGGATAACTTAAGATGGACTCAGTTCTCACACTGGCAAAGCTTGCGGCTATACGCCCTTCCTGAAACCCTGCAGACAGTTCCCGGGCAGCGTCTATTTCTCCCTGCTTTCGTCCTGGCGGTGGGTCTCCGTGGTCCTCTAGCGTAGGACAACGCGTTCCGACCATGTCCGTGGTCTTTAGCAAGGCAGGTGAGGTGAGTCTAGTTTGTATATTTGTTTGCTAGCTAGATTTCCTCTTACTGGTACCCAGATTCAGTTGGGACTTTGTGTCACTACAAAAGACCAGGTAGTGGCCGTTTTAATGTGCACACTCACCGTTTCCAACTTACTGAAAAGATGAGTAAAAATGGTGAAAATGGCGAGTAAAAGGGAGTGCGTTCAATACTCTAAGTGTATTCGGGCGGGATGTTGTAACCTCCGCTGCCCATTATCGCCGGGCATCGTGACGGATCCCTCAAACAGCGCTGCGGTAAGAAGCCCATAGGCTTCTGCAGACGATTCCCTCCGCAGCACTGCTACAGCATACAGAAAATGCGGTAAAAACCCCCATAACGGGTTTTTACCGCATTTCTGCTTTAGAGAATCTCCCCCTTCATATGATAATCCAGCTATGTTTTTTGTATCAATGTTTTTGTTAAATTGTCTTTATTTATTTATATTCTTATCTTCCGTATTCCGTTTTTAATTATAACCTTTATTATGAATAATATATATAGTTCTAGGCTGTGATAAAATTATATGTTATCTCAAATTATGTATAAAACTAACAATTATTATTCTATACAATATAAATATATATATTGTATGGAATGATAATATACCAGCAATACAGTGAGTGAATTCCTCAGAAGAGCATAAAAATGGGTTCCTTTTACTCAAGGTGTAGCTATAAGAGATGTTTGTACGGATGGATAGGGTTCATAGTCATAGCCAGTAATTACAGGAGAAACATATCCAGGACAGTATTTTGTGAATAAGCAGTGCATCATTTTCATAACATTTAACTATTGTTTACCTGTCTTTCCTCTTATTATAAGAATGTGAGGAATTCCACTGATCATTATTTGAGAGTGGATAAGGTTCAGTGGTTGCCATGATAATAGAAACCTAGCTTAAATGACTAATCGAAACTAGATTTATTAACCTTTGAGCGTGGGAAAGTGAAGATTAACTGCCTTCAAAGTAAGGAACAATCATTCCAGGAAGGATGGCTTTGAATTCCTGTGGTTTGGACAACACATCATTTAAAAAAGAAAACTAGTAGCTGTAGGTGGATTCCTCCCGCTACTGTATTTCTTACAATGCGGAACAAGGGTATTCCCGTGTTAGAGAGATGCCTTTTAAAAATAGGGGCCTAGTTATCCATGTAGGTTTTATACTGTATTTCCCAGAGTTTACTTATGGAAAATGGTACCTAAAGATATCAGAAAATAATGGTAGCTACTGGGAATAAGTTTCAAATGGTAGGATATATTTGGTAACTCAGTGTCCCCATACTGCTCTATTGGGAAAACGCTACCTATTGTTAACCGTATAGGCACCAAAGAAATCATTAGAGCTTTAAAAAAAAGTATACACATCAAAGTATTTTCCTGGCCAGAATAAGGGCATGATAAGGGGGCCACTTACAGAGCAATGTACAGTACATAATGGGGGCGATCCAGGATCACTTGTGTGATAGGAATTTGGCCCCAGCCCCATTGGTCGGTGTTTGTGGATGTGCATTTCTGCACATGTGCAAATACCAGCACCAAACGGCTTCGGCGAGTTACATACTCACTGGGCCATTTGTTGCAGGGAGGAAGGCCGGGGGCGGAAGCGGCGCTGGAGCAAGGGAACGCCCAATGTTTGGCGTCCCCATGAAAATGCTGGGCATTCCCTTGGGAACGTGGCCAGGCCAATGCCTGCCGGGGGGGGGGGGGCTGCTGATGTCACATCAGCCACCCGTGCCTCTTCTTTGGTAGACATTGACGGAAAGAAAAGTCAGTTCAGCAACCATCCAATGATTTCTCTTCCCTACGGCTGCATGTGAGTGAATGTGTTCTCGTGCACATCCTCTAACATGTTACTGAGGAGATACAGGGTTCAGGCATTTGGTCGGGCGCCATTCACTTGATAGTGCAATAAATATGGTCAGATCAATTATTATTAAGGAAACGTTCAGAAAGAGCTCCACTGATTAGAAGAAAGTGTTTCAGCTTAGATATAGAAAGCACCATTCCAATTTATGTATATGAAAAATACATTCTACTAGTAAAAATATACGGCAATGCCCTGTTAGCTGTGATCATGCCCCTAAGATCCTCCTTCTCTGACTATGCCTCCATAGGAGTCTGAGGATGGTGCTAACCAATGGGTCCAAGCTCTGAAAAGCTTTGCTTTCGGAATTGGTTCCAGTGCTAATTTTTGTAGGAAAATAGGTTCAGGAACTGTGGGCGGGGCAGAAGTTGGCAGTGATGTGGGTGGAGCTACCAAAAGGGTGGTGCATCACATGGTGCATAAACTTTTTTTTTAACACATAATGCCCTTAGCAGTGCCATACTGTATATACATATAATGCCACCAGTAAGGCCATATATACACATGCCACCAGCAGTTCCAGCTACACAATGCCCCCAATACCTCCAGCAGTGCCAGATAAACAATGTCCCCCAGCCAGTGGTGCAAGTCTAAAAATACTTAGTGGCACTCTGTGCACATTCCAAAAAATGGGTGTGGCCACATGGGGTGTAGCCAATAAAAATGGGTGCATGATAAACATATGACCCCACTAGTGCTGTGCAAGATACACATGTGCCCCCAATAGTGCCAGATACACATATGCCCCCACGGTGCCAGATACACATACTGTATGTCCCCGCGGTGCCGGGTATGCCCCCACAGTGCTAGGTATGCCCCCACAGTGCCAGATACTGTATGCCCCCACAGTGGCAGATACACATATGCCCCCACGGTGCCAGATACACATATGCCCCCACGGTGCCAGATACACATATGCCCCCACAGTGCCAGATACACATACTGTATGTCCCCGCGGTGCCGGGTATGCCCCCACAGTGCTAGGTATGCCCCCACAGTGCCAGATACTGTATGCCCCCACAGTGGCAGATACACATATGCCCCCACGGTGCCAGATACACATATGCCCCCACGGTGCCAGATACACATATGCCCCCACAGTGCCAGATACACATACTGTATGTCCCCGCGGTGCCGGGTATGCCCCCACAGTGCTAGGTATGCCCCCACAGTGCCAGATACACATACTGTATGTCCCCGCGGTGCCGGGTATGCCCCCACAGTGCTAGGTATGCCCCCACAGTGCCAGATACTGTATGCCCCCACAGTGGCAGATACACATATGCGTCCTAGTCAGATGGAGCGCCTCTTAGCCGGCGATCGCCAGCGGGGACATTCTGGCGATCCCCAGTGCTGGCTGAGAGGCGCTCCATCTGTATGGTACAGATGGCATATTAGCACAGTGATCGTTTGCATAAATGATTAGTTGTTATCTTATTTACCACTGAAGCCTTATTGATCGAATTGTCTTTTATTGCACAACTTATGATTACAGTTCAAGAGATTACTCTATACCTGAGCGTTAACCCTTATTGGCTTGCAGCAGTGACCAGTCAGTTCCTGAATAATAAACCTTTGTCATAGTGTTAAGTTTGTGGCATCCTCTTTGGGGTGTTTAATCTCCTGCCACTAGTGTGCTTCAACACTGCAATGGAAAATGCTTATCAACTGTCAAATATAATTTTCCTAACAAGTTTATCTTATTAGACTATAAGGGGTTGGATCAAAGGGGGTGATTCAGGTTGGCTTGCAAACCACATTTGGGGGCAGATTTATTAAGCTTGGTGAAGTGATAAACTGTCTTGTTTATATCACCGGCCAATCAGCTCCTACCTGTGAAGTTACAGGCTTGGTTTGGAAAATAACAGGTAGGAGCTGATTGGGCGTGATAAAAACCAGACACTTTATCACTGCACCAAGCTTAATTTATCTACTCCTTGGTTTGCTAATGGACAAAATCATGTGCACTCCAGGTGGGGCAGATGTAACATGTGCAGAGAGAGTTAGAATTGGGTGGAGTGTGTACTTCAAACTGATATCTATATTGCAGTGTAATAATAAAGCAGCCAGTATTTACCCTGCACAGAAACAAAATAACTCACCCAAATCTAACTCTCTCTCTCTCTCTCTCTCTCTCTCTCTCTCTCTCTCTCTCTTTCTCTCTCTCTACAATACACTTTCCCCTCTTGCAGTGCACATAGTTTTGTCCATTAGCAAACCAAGGACCTTATTCTGGTTCACACGCAGCGCTGCGTGTAATTTAAAGCCTGCCCACCATTCGCATTACAGCCCGCCCCCATTTGCACGGCGAATTTGCCCACACGGCTGCGAATGGATGTTTTGCATAAACATCCATTCACTACCTAGGGGGCGGGGACCACATCAATCGATAGTCACCGACCAAGTGCATTAGCTTTTCGTGCACCCAGTGAGAGGACAGGGCGGGCAGCTGACATCCGGTGATGTCAGATGCCCACCCTGGCAGCCGTGTCACTGCCTCACTTTCTGGGAACGCCAAGCATTTTCATGGGAACACCCATGGAACGCTGGGCGTTCCCAAGGTCGCATCTATCTGCTGCCGCCCTATGCCCCCCACCCGCACTGTTGGGTGCGAATGAGATGGTGAACTTGCAGTTCGCTGTGCCCGCTCGCACCCAGCATCTGTACATGCGCATAAATTCATGTGCACATGTGCAGACGCAAATCATCAACCCCCTGTGCAAATTTGCGGGGGACTGAGCCCACCAGAATAATCTCCGAAATGTGCTTTGCAAACCAACCTGAATCACTCCCAAAGTGTGCTTTTATGACACCTGAATTCAAAATGCAAGTTCTTGTGCAATTTGCGAACCATAAAATCCATGAAAGTAAAATACTGACATGTCAGTTTGACTTTTTTCATATTGTATCCACAAATGAGATGCGGCCATTTGGTCTACCGCATGATGGTCGACAGTCATTAGGTCAACACCATTAGGTCGACATGGGAAAAGATCGACATGGGTCTAGGTCGACATGGGATATGAAGGACATGGTTCTAGGTCGAAAGGTCGGTCGTTCGACAGGTCATTAGTTCAGGTCACTAGGTCGACATGGGGTTTTTCACTGTTTTTTGAGCTGACGTGCCAACAGGTGGTAATTCATGCCCTATCATCCACTAGGGCGCGGTGGGAGAATAAAATAGTGTGCTAAGCGTAGCGAGGCACCATACCCGATGCCTCATCCAATGTCGACTGTGTTGACATTCAGGTAAAAAAACATTGAAAAACCCCATGTCGACCTTTTTACTGTCGACCTACACACTGTCAAACTAATGACCTGTCGAACTAATGACCTTTCAATCTAGAACCATGTCGACCATTTCCCATGTCGACCTAGACCCATGTTGACCTTTTCCCATGTCGACCTAATGGTGTCGACCTAATGACTGTCAACCATCATGCTGTAGAATAAATGATACCAACCCCCACAAATGCAATGCCAGTTTTGTGACATTAGGACAATGTATTCATTGATGTGTTGCGTACTGCACAAATAAAGGTTTCTTTAATTGCAGTTTTTTTAAATGACCCATTTACCTGTAATAATTTCCATTATGTAACTTAGCAATGACAAAGGTGGGATTTTGAAAGTCTACCAGCATCTCACTCTGTTTTTAATGCTAGGAAGCACACCATTATATAACTCTAGTATTCTTTTCTCTACATTTCTATACTGTGTATCTATGGTAACATGTAAATGTAGCATGCTAAATAAGCAGTGTACTGCCCATCTTAAATGCACATACGAGCTGAAATCGCTGTAAGTGTTTGGGATAAACATTTGCTGTAGCAACAGCCTTAGGATATGTTAAGAACTGCGCTAAATTAATTAATTTAAGAAAAACGTGCAAATAAAAGGTACACTAAAATAACTACTGGTGTTTAGTACATTATAGAAGGTACCACAGCATGCATGGTCGGTTAAACCTATTGTCCTGATCAGTATTTAAAATAATGCAAAATTAATTTGTTCTCTTACAATACAAAAGCTCGGGAGAAGCTTCTTTTTAAGCTGGGCATGTATTAGGGCAACTTCTCCCCTCAGAGAAGTCCACCATGATCCCCCCTTCAGCCACCCGAGACCTTTCCAGGTGACCTCATCTCCAGCGATGGTCCTTTTGTATGCGATATATCACATGCGAACCCAGCCAAGCCTGCCGGCTCAGATGCAATCCAACAGATATCTCCTGCTGCCAGTGCGACATGCAGGCTCCGGTGCAATGGACACAGGACCGCACATTACATCGGACGTGCTGTCAATCACATGAAAAAAGCCCAAATGGTATGTGAATTGCCCGAATGTGTGTGGGCCTTAAGGAAGCAAAGATATGCAATAGAGTATGGACAGGAGCAGTAACACTGTAGTGCAGGGTTGCCGACCCTCCCGGAATTCCCGGGAGTCTCCCGAAAATCAGGTCCTCCTCCCGGCCCCCCGGAAGGGTGGGCAATCCTCCCGGAATCTGGGGGACCCCCCTGAGCCCCCCGAATCGCGGCATTTAAATGCCGCAATCCGCGGGTCTCAGAGGAGGGGGCGGGGCTAAAATGGCACAATCGCGTCATTTAGCCCCGCCCCCTCCATAGAGATCAGTCATTTTTCCTGTTTCCCGTAATGGGGGCGGGGCTTAATGACGTCACAGTCAAGCCCCGCCCCCGATCGGGTAAGGAAAGTCTCCTCTCCGGGCTTCTCCCGGAGACGAGCATTTATAAGTCGGCAACCCTGCTGTAGTGACAAGAGTGATCAAAAACTAGCAATAACAATAACAGTATTATAAGACAGATAACATGCAAATGGGTAATAAGAAGATGTAAGAGAGTCCCTATGGAGAATAACAACCATCCTGTCCAGTATTATGGACCTTACTCAGGTCCATTTGCAATAGCCGCTCCTTCGCACCATGACCAATGTTTTTTTATTGTGCATTTCTGCCCATGTGCATGCGCTTGTTGCGTGCGGCCACGGCGGACTCATACCTCCCAACTTACTAAGAGACGGTGGAGGGACATATGGACGCGCGCCTCCGGTGCGCCAAAAATTTCGGGAGACGTGGCCTAATTAAAGGGGTGTGACCTATATTTGCGGCTCTCATGCGAGGCCACGCCCACATTTTGCCGCTGTGGGGGCATGACCCAGAAGCTCTGTGAGCCTCTAGCCATGCCCCCAGCCCCGTGCGCATTTATTCCCCGCTGCTCAGCAGCCGACGGGGACTCCCAACAGTGCCGGCCGCGGGAGAGACGCAGGAATGTCACCGAAAACGGGGACATTCCCGCGGTAATTGGGACTGTTGGGAGGTATAGCAATCTGATTGTGCTAAAAGTTGCCAGCCAGCCCCTGCCATTGACTCAACATTACTGCATGTGATTTTCTTATAAAGTATCTTTCTTAATTCTGGGCCAAGGATTGTACTATATTCTGTCAATTACAGTACATATCATTGTTTTTCTGTGAATATAATGGAGATGAAGATATATGCCAATAAGGGAAAAATTTACTAAGATGGGAGTTCTATTTCAAATGGGATGTTGCTATATTATCTATTATCTTCTAGAACAGGGAACCTCAAACTATTTTGCTCTGGAACCCATCAGACAATAAAAATAATGACAGGACCCCAGCAAGTTACTGCAAAAGATCACATGTGTAGTCAACAGACAAGACATGCATGGCGCTGCAGCATTGTGGAGGCTCAAAACGATTAGAGGAGTCTAAAATAACAGACAATTCAACAGATTTTCCAGAAAAGTCATCAGCCTGATGGTCAGCAACATGGAGTCGCGACCCCATGCTGAGCAGGTCGGGACCCACTTTGGGGTCAGGACCCACAGTTTGAGAACCACTGTTCTTGAAGGTGCTAAATAAATAAGAAGTCGATTCTGATTGGTTGCCCATAGCAACATCCAATGTGAAATAGAACTGCCATCTTAGTAAATTTCCCCCTAAGAGTTATCTCCACCCTTCTACTTCCAAAATACATATACCAGGTTGGTTTTGCCTTATAGATGATTGCTGATTTAAAAAAGAAAAAAAAATGCACTTCTGGCAAATGTAAACCCTATTACATAGGTTTAATGGTTCGCATTACTGCCTCACAGCACTGAGGTCATGGGTTCGATTCCCACCTTGCCCTAACTGTGCAGAGTTTGTATATTCTCCCCGTACTTGCGTGGGTTTCCTCTGGGTACTCCGGTCTCCTCCCACATTCCAAGAATATACTGGTAGGTTATTTGGCTCCAAACAAAATATTAACCCTAGATTGAATGAGTGTGCGTGTTCATGTGGTAGGGAATGTAGATTGTAAGCCCCACGGGGGCAGGGACTGATGTGGAATATGGACCTTATTTTGTTTGAATCGCAAGGCTGCGAAATTCGCAGTTCAGCACTCACAGTTCAGAGACACCATTATGGTAATCTTCGTGAGCCCTCTGCGAGAATGACATCCGGTGATGTCAGCTGCCCCCCGCACCCATGTCACAGCCTCATTAGCATGAGAACATCCAACGTTCTCATGGGAACGCCCATGGAACGCTTGGTGTTCCCATATGCTAATTTTCTCTCACATTACTTTTTAATTAGATAGCACTGGCACTTAAATTATACAAGAGTATGAGTATTTTCGTCACTGTCTGTCACACTCTCTCCTTCTCTCTCTCTCTCTCTGTGTTTATTGATACAGGCAGCAATATCCACATCTGAATCATGCCCAGAGTTCCAGATCTTTCTTCTGCCACTGCAGGACACACCCCTTAGTGGTGATAGGTACGTCCAAAGGTGGAGCATGACACACCCCCTCAGTGGTCCGGTGCATCCTATTAGCAGATAACATCTCCCTGAAACTAGTTTTCAAAGTATGACTTACAGTACAGTATGGGCCTTATTCAGATTTCATCGGTACTGCGCGCATTTGCACGCAGTACCGATGTTGTGCGTCTGCGCATGCGTGTTTCTGCGCATGTGCAGGCACATGGTGCGTGCACTCACGGCGACCTTTCGGGTCGCCAGGTGCACGCACCCATGGCAGCGAGGGGGGGGGGGGGGCGGACATGGGCGGGGAGCGCCGGGCTGCCCCATTATTATATGGGAACGCCCAGCGTTCCATTGGCGTTTCCATGAGAACGCTGGGCGTTCTCATGGTAATGAGGCAGTGACGCGGGTGTGTGGGCCGGGTAGCTGACATCACCGGATGTCAGCTGCCCGCCCATATCACGCCAGCGTGCACGCTAAACTAAGTAACTCAAAAGTCACTTATATAAGTGTGCACGCTAAACATCATTCGATGGTCACCGACCATCGAATGATGTGGGCGGACACCCCAGCAAAGCAAATGGATGTTTATGCAAAACATCCATTCGCTGCTGTGCGGGCGAAGCCGCACTTTGCTGGGGTGGCGGGGGGGGGGGCGGGCGGAGTTTGGTGAACTCAACCTGAATAACCCCCTTAGTTTCTCATAAGTGCACAGTATGCAGGGAAAGCATTGAGCTTCTATGCTTCATCTGTGTTGTTGTGGTTTCCAAAATTATTTGCCGACAGGTTTGGTACTGAAAAAGAAGAGTCACTTGAGACCGTAACTGACACAGGAAAAAAACATTTTGAGGACTTAAATAATGTGCCATCTTTGTCTTCATGTGAAGTCTTGGCTTATGTCTTATTGTATTTGAAATATTTGAAGCTTAGTTTTTCTATTCACCAACATGAGTTATAACATGTATAGATTTACACGTAACGACAGGAGCATAATGATTCACAAAGCAATTTCTTATACAAAGCAATGACTCACAGATTGTTGCAGTCCCTGTGGCATACATATACCCCTAGGAAATAATTCTTTTAATTTTTCAGGTATGATTTAATCATTTCATAATAATTCCAAGTCTAATCAGATTCACTCTAAAACAGGATTTACTATGTATAAATACAGGAAGAGGCAGGATATTGGCCCTTATTCAGGTTCATTCGTTCGCATCCACATACGCACGCAGTGCTACACTGCAAAACCGCTAGCACGCATCTTGCAGTCACGCCTATAAACTTGCCAACTCATACGTACGCACACATATCCCCAAAAAAGGTGTGGTCTACCACGGCGTGCAATCAGAAATGCTCGCACGCCCCACCACATTTCCACACGCACACGCACCACATTGTGCGTGCGAACATGTTTTCTGTGCGTAATGTTTTGCAGTATACACTTTTAAGCACGCAAGACACATGCACTCACCACATCAATCAATGATTTCACGCTCCACAATTAAGTGGGATGGATGTAGACTTGATTCAATCTGCAAACCTCATTACTCACGCAGACAACCCCTTAACCTCGTTATTGTTTTCCATTAACGCATATTTCTACCTCAATAAAGTGTCTAATGTTCGATGTGTTGGTTTCTCATTACCTTTTTCGCGAATATGGTTGAATGTGTAGCGATCTCTATAATAAACACATGTTAGATACGCATATCACACACTAACAATATGGTGACACATGTCATTCGTCACAAATGTACAGACACACACTCATACACCTTTATGTTGTATCTGAATTCGCGTAAAATGACGCATATATGCTATTTAAATTTTCGCACTTCATTATCCAATACCGACTCGGCAATATTTTAGAAGGCTGGTTGATAGTTTGGCCACCATTGGCCAAAGTAGTGTCAGGAGTAGGCTGTGTGCTGGTCCCTGCCTGTGCTTGTGTTGGTGGTGGGTCAGCCTGCTTTTGCCTTTGCCACAGCTCCTCAGCTTGTCTGAGCCGTAGCATCAATACACGCGCATACTGTATATACAGGACGTCTCCATGTAATGCATATTGTATGTATTGACGTGGTTATGTGTACGGTCTGCGTATTTTAATTTTCGCAAACATATTGTTCTGTGAAGATGGACTAATAAAGTTATTACCTGACAATTTTTGTGACCAATCAGACACCAGGCAAACTTATATATGTGCCTGCAATTAATAACTGCGCCATTGCCAAGATGTCTTCTGGAAGGGCACCATCTTTTTCCCTGAGGGAGCTTGTGGCCCTGGTTCGGGTTATGGACCATCGGCTTGGTGGCAGGGGCCCCTGTGTGTCCAATGCAGAGAAGCGGCGGGCGTATAATGCAGCCCGCCGGCGAATCTTCTTTCGGACGGGCGTCAGGAGGACCTTAGGCCAGGTTGAGCGCCGGTGGTCCGACCTCCGCCGAAGGCAGCCGGAGCTGCTATGTTCTATTCGCCGCTACATTAGCCGATGTGAGTATTTTGTCATTGCTTTAAAAATGCGAAATATTATAGTGTTTATATAGCACTTTTGTAAATAATATTTCGTTGTGCATTAGTCTATGGGTATATTATGTCTATGCTATGTCGGCCTATATATGGGCTGCTAGGTTAATATATGGTTGTGTAGTGGTATATATGGGTAGTGTGTATATGTCCATATATGGATGTACATTAGTGTGCATTATTTTGATATAAATTATGTCCTAATAAAAAATGTCACCTTTCCCATATATATAAAGTTTCTATGTTGTAATCTATACTAAATTATTCTTTCCTTTTCCCTTTCATATTCTGCCACCATCCCTGACTCCTGAACCATCATGGCCATTTCAGCTCAGGCCAGGGCACGCATCAGGGCCCGTCAGGAGGAGGCTGCGAGGGAGGCCATGGAGCAGGCCAGAGCTGCACGAGCCATGTCACCAGCCGCAAGCCCATCCACCTCCCACTCCCACACTTCCTCCCCCTCCACTTCCCCCTCCCAGTCTGTGTGGTCAGAGACCGTGCCACCCCCTGGACAGCACACCATATCCCCATCCACCTCCCACTCCCACACTTCCTCCCCCTCCACTTCCCCCTCCCAGTCTGTGTGGTCAGAGACCGTGCCACCCCCTGGACAGCACACCATATCCCCATCCACCTCCCACTCCCACACCTCCTCCCCCTCCACTTCCCCCTCCCAGTCTGTGTGGTCAGAGACCGTGCCACCCCCTGGACAGCACACCATATCCCCATCCACCTCCCACTCCCACACCTCCTCCCCCTCCACTTCCCCCTCCCAGTCTGTGTGGTCAGAGACCGTGCCACCCCCTGGACAGCACACCATATCCCCATCCACCTCCCACTCCCACACCTCCTCCCCCTCCACTTCCCCCTCCCAGTCTGTGTGGTCAGAGACCGTGCCACCCCCTGGACAGCACACCATATCCCCATCCACCTCCACCAGCCACACCTCCTCCCCCTCCACCACCCCTCCCCCCTTCAACCCACCACTACCCCCTTTTGAACCACCCTATTACTCCCCACCACCCTCCCCAAACCGCTCCCAAACCCCACCACACCCCAACACCTTGGACATGACACCCATCCCTCCAGCATCCCTCCTTTTGGCTCCATCCCCCAGCTACAGGCCAACCACCACCAGAGAGCAGGATGACAATGGCAGCCGTAAGTAAAGAATGTGCATAATGGTCACACCCAAAATGCAACACATTACCAAACACAACATACACATATGTGATGGCCACATCATTCTTTGTCCCACATATACACTGCAGTCCTAGGCTAACCTGTGGGGTCTTGTCCTCCAGGTTTAAACAGCACTGTTGGATTTGAATTGTGGTGTGTGGCCATGCCTCACCATGCCAGAAATTACAAGTTACAAACTTAGAAATCATCTTTTCCTTTATTTTAGAACAGTGTCTCCTATAGCAAACCATAATCTGTGGCAGTTTACAAAGGAGACAGTGATACAACAAACATGGTACTTACAGACAGTTAAAAGGCTGGAGGGCCCTGCTCAGAAGCTTACAATCTATAGGGGCAGGTCATAACATATCCTACAGTAGTGGTGTTGGAGACTTGTGGGCAAAGCTGTTATATAAGTGTAGTTCCCAGCATGATGAACCACATACATTTTCACACTGTTCTTTTAATAGTGTGTTAGGCAATGCTGAGGCATGCATGACTCAAACAGCTGTAGGCCCATGTACAATGTATTTGTGCAATTGGTGTGGTCTTCACAGTTAAATTGCAACTTCTTAGTTTTGGCAAATATACAGCAGAACTGCATTTATTACAGTACATTTACACAATAATATTTTTCATTCTAGCCAGAAACTGAAGAGAAGCAGCCAGATGCAGAACTTCTTGTGGCCTTCATACACCTCACCCTCCTCTACCTGGCCACACTTGTTGCTCAACTGCAGCCTCTTCTGCATCGTTCTTGATTTTTTGTTTGCTTTGTTATTAAAAAAGTAGGCTAATGTTATAAGTTGTGTGTGTTATTTTTACAACATATGCCATTCACCTTTTCACAACCACATCAGTGTAATGGTGCTTAGTCCCCCATAACCATTGTCAATACAGAGATAGTGAGGCACACCAATGTATGTGATATGATAAATGTTTATTTTGCTGTCAAAAATTATGTGAAAAGGTATAATTGCTCCATAAAAGGCAGAGCAGCTCCATTAGTGTGCAGTCGCCATCATACATGTGTACACACACCAAGCAGCATCCCGTAGGTGACCATTGACCTCGCACCACAACACCTTCATGAGTTCATCTACAAGGATAGGAAAAGGCAAATCATTTAGAAATACATACTAGAAACCAATCATCACATGCAAACTAATGCTAAGCATCACATATATATTGGTGCAAGTAAATACGCACAAGTTGTGATAATGTATTTCAATCTATGTTATATGGTGACACATCAATATGCCAATGGAAGATGGTTAGTAGTTGACAATATGTTGTAAATGAATGACACTACACCTACCTGAAAAAGCGGCCCACCACAGAGTCTCGGAGGGTGTGTCCTCGAACATTTTCAGGGTGTCTGTAGCGGCAGGGGGCAGTGTCGTGTGCCTCAGGTGGATGGACTTCCTCCTCGGGGAAGGGTACAGACCTCGTTACAGCTATGTTGTGTAACAAACAACACAACCCCACAATCTTTGCCACCATGGCTGGCGCATACTGGAGGTCACCACCAGTGCGATGGAGCACACGAAATCGGCCCTTCAAGAGGCCAATGGTGCGCTCCACGACTTGCCTGGTGCCGACATGGGCCGCATTGTATGTCTCCTGTGGGCCTGGTGTTGGTGAGCTGTAAGGAGTTAGCAGCCAGGGTGTGCATGGGTAACCGGAGTCACCCAAAATCCACGCATCACGTCCTTCCAACTCTTTCAATCTTTGCCATATCCTGGTTTGCCTAATGACATAGGAGTCATGGGCACTTCCAGGAAAGTTGGAGTTAAAGGCCAGGATCTGCATGGATGGGCCACACACCACCATCACGTTGAGGGAATGGAACATCTTACGATTACGGAAGATGTGCTCAGTACGTGATGGTGGCACAAATGGTGCATGTGTCCCATCCACAACACCTATCACATTAGGGAAATCCGCAATGTGTTGAAATTGCAGCTTGACCCTATCCAGGCAATCCCGGTCTAATGGCATGGCCATGAAGTGCCCCTTGCGTCGAAACATGGCCAACATGATACGCCTCAGGATCCTACTGAAAGTAGGTTGGGAAACTCCTGCAAGCACTGCCATCACTTGCTGGAATGACCCTGAGGCACAAAAATGCAACACCGCCAACCACTGTGTGAGAGGCGGAATTGCTGTTGGGAGCCGGTGACTGCTTTCAAGATCACTCTCTATTAATGAGAGAGTGTCTAGGATCACATGCGGTGGTAACCGGTACCTTGTTTGTACCTCATCATCCGGCATCCCAAAGAGGGTTACACGTGTGCGGAAGATTTGGGCACGCCCCAGCCTCCTTCCTCGAACAGGTGGAGGCACACGTTCTGCCTGTTGCTGCACACCCACCTCAATGGCCACCATTTGCATCTGGAAGTAAAAAGGTATTGTTGACAAAATGACCAAAACACACACAGACACACAGACTCACCCCACCAACAACACAGCAAATACATACGGGCAGAGGATGCCTGTAGAGATCCATACTCAATCCTAGTCCAACAAAAAAGGGCATGTATTGTAAGATGACCATTACCACACAAGCATCACATAACATTACCATCTCCTTAAGTAACAATCCACCCAAGTTAGGTATGATTGCATGACGTACCCCCTAGACATTTTGTATGATAATGACAGAGCACTGTACTATGATGTGTGGCTACACACCCAAAACATACTCACACACCAAAAAATAAACAGCTGCAACTGTAAACACCACACACCAATGTCCGGTGAGCTGTGATTTACCTTAATATACTACTGAGGAAAGCAAGAATTGGGCACAGTACTTGACCACTAATCCAATCCTAAAGCAAAAATAGACAATACAAATAGCATTACAATGTGCCCCATTAACAATGACACCAGTATAAACCATCAGTGCAGAGATGCATAGTAACATTACAGATGGAATGTTCTGTATGCATGGCACACCTTTAAGGCAAAATGTGTCATGCAATAGAAAGATTGACAACATAACACATGGCAATATTTGGTACTCTATAAAAATAGCAACAATACTTACACAGTGTGCTCCTGAAACATACGCGAATACCGTTGAACTATACATCAGCCGCAAGCAAACTCAACAATCGCCATATTTATAGGCACACACCATGATTGTGGATAACCACACAAATGATGCGCAAGCAAACACGCACTAAACACTGGCATGGATTGAGAATGACACATTCCAATTTAATGAATCCACAGTGCACATTAGAACCAAAAAAAAATACGGTTGCCATGCGCTTAATAACTTACACATGTGAGGACGCCCCAAAAGATAGTGGTGGATAAGTTAGACATGTGGGAACGCACCAAAATAAAGTGATGGACGTTAGCAAACCTAAAGAGGCATGTTGCCAGGTTTTCACTGCTAACGCACGCGTGCTCGTGCGTTTGTGAAAATTAGCTGGCGTCCGAAAAAAACAATTAGCACACGAGCCAGCCTACAAATGGACACATGAGTGCATAGCACATTTGGCAGCTCAATGAGTTCTGATTCAGAGGGAGACGTTACCTCAGACCACGAGGCTATCATTGAAAGACTCACTGCCATCACTGAAGCCCTCATGGAGAGGAGAAGAGGAGAAGAAGGGGAAGGCTCATCCTCATCCTCACAGCTAGCCATTCCAACACACTCTGCACATCAGTCCGTGGGTGCTGCAGTGGCAGGTCAAAGTGCTGGGGGGCCTACAGATGTGGCTAACCGAACCCGCAACACCCCTTTCACTAAAATTGAATTGGGCATTTTAGTGCCTAAAGCCAGAGACCTCATCGAATTTGGGCCAAAAAAAATGAGCACCAATGCCAAGGATAAGGTGTGGCAACAAATCACCAACGACATCAATGCCATCTCTCCTCAGGCCCGTGATTGGCAACATGTGAAGCGCAGGCAAGTGTGATATGGTGTGTGTGTGTGTCTGTGTGTGTGTGTCTGTGTGTGTGTGTGTGTGTTGTTAAGTGTGTATGGGTGTTTTTTTAAACAATAACAAATGTAGAAGGCATGGGTATGTGGATGTATGTGCAGCTGAAAAGAGAGGTAGTATCACCACATGTGGAATGTCTGCAAAATAGTGGTAATGGTTACACTTTCAGGGGTGAAGATGACAAGGTGTTTCTTATGTGTAATGGCATGTAGTGCATGTGTAAATAAAGTAAATGTGTCAGTGTTACAATGCTAATGTAGTGTAATGCTTGGAAGAAGGTATGACATTTATATGGGCAGAAATTGAACCATGTGCATCATAACCCGGTGGACATATATAGACATGTTAAATGCAGACATATATGTATCATTTTTGATTAATATTTTGCAAACATTTATGCAGGTGGCAAGATTTCAAATCACGCCTTAAAAGGAAACTGTCCAACAGATGGACAGCAAGCCAAAAAACAGGTGGAGGAAATCTCCCTGACCACCTCCAGCTTACGTCACTGGAGGAACTGGCCCAGGACTGTATTTCCCAGGAGGAGATTAAAGGTGTCTCCAGCATGGACAGTGAATTGGGGCCAGATGAGTTTGGCGCAGATACTGCCGGTAAATGTGAAATTGAAGTGGCACACTATAGATTGACAGGTGTATGAGCAACATCTGATATTTTCTTGTCTGTTGTTTCTTCACAGATGACAACACTGAGGCTGACGCTTCTGCTCCTCCACCACCACCACCACCATCAACAACTGAAAGCAATGGTGGTCAAGGAAAAACAGCAGCTGAGAACATTTCCCTTGCTCATGTACTGCAGGACATACGTGAGCAGGGCCGCACCACTATGGAATGCCAGGATCAAATGCTGCAGGTGGTTGTGAAAATGGCACACAGTCTCGAGGGCCTCCACCATGAAGCCAGACGCTTCAATGAACATATGGCCACTGAAGTATCCTCCACTCGGCCCACACCAGCAGCTTCGACCTCACAGGGTGAAGGTCAGAATGCACCCCCTCTTTTGCATACACGCAGGTGTGGTAGACCCACCAAAGGGGGAGTCCAGAAGCGACCGCGAAAATAATTTTTTTTTTTTCTTTATTAGTATTTTTGTTTATTTTCCATTTTTTTATGTTTGCCTTTTTGTGTGTACAAATTCGGTTCCTTTTAATTTTTGTTTAATGCTGTAGTATATGCAAATAAAAATATACTCACATTGAGCATGCGTTGTCTTGTGATTTTACGCAGATATATTAGATATATGTTGTATATGTGAGTTGACACATGTCGACTCATGTTGACAGTGCTAACATGCTACACATGGCAGAGTGAAAATGTACATAAAGGTGTGTTAGATAAGGGCAATTAATACATGTGTTAAGTGCATTTGCATTTGTGCCTTACAATTCACCCAAACATCGTAATTTTAATGTGTCTGTTAGCTCCTGTTTGGTTTGGTGATGCAACCTCAAGTGGAGCTGAGTTAACTAATTGGAACAAACAACCAATAATTGCGCACAATGGGGGTCAGGTGCTAATAACTTCCACATTTCGCAACTGTGTTTTAAGCATACGAACGAGCAGTTCACAAGAAGTATGCTATGCGAAACTGAAAACCTGCTTTAAGCTTACGAAAGTTTGTGAGCTTGTGTGGGAACAATCCGTGTTGCAGTAATGCGAAACCAAACCCACCACTCCAAGTGAACGCCCAGGTGTACGCCCATGTGTACGCCCAGTTTTGCTCATTATACTGGACGCGCCCATACAAACGCCTACATCACGCCTACTGGGTAATCTTTCGCTCGGACGGCAGAAACCGCTTGGAAGATTGCTTGCGAATAGGAATGTAGCAGTTTGCACATGCGCTGTGCGTACACTGCACATGCGCAATGACAGTAGTTGGTTGATGCGTGCGTTTGTGCATGCGAACGTGTCAACGTGAATAAGGGCCATTGTCTTCATCGTTACACGGTGCATAGGCAAATGCAGGGTAGTTTCTGGTTGCCTGGAAACCCCTCCTCTTGGCAAGTGCCTTTAATTATGACAATAGCACTGGTATATAGTATGATAAATAGAGCTGCCACCACATCATGCAGTGTAAGGGACAGAGCAGGCTGCTGCACATGCCTAGTGTTACAACTTCTACCACATTTACTGTATGTGTGGATCTGAGCCCACAAACATCGCAATGGACCAGAGAGCAGATGCCAGGAGGAAGAGACTGGAGCCTTACCATGAAGTGGGAGATTGTGAGCTTAGAAAGTGCAGTACTGGTTCTATTATGTTTGTGTATTTATTTATTATATGTTTAACCTTTTCCTGACCACTTATCTTATTTAAGGTTTGAAACAGCCTATACTATAGACCATCATACTGTCAAATATTAATATTATTATTATTACTCTATTCCATACAGTAATTTTTAGGGCTGTTACCAGTCCCCCAGACTCCCGTACTTACTCCAATGCGCTGCAGAGTGGGATATTTTGGATTACATTTGGACAGTTTAAAATCCTGCATTTTCCACTGCTGTATATGCTGGAAATACATCTTGCACAGAACACAGAAGGGCAGGTAATACAATGTAAAAATGTTGCATTTTTTAAAGCCATTCTGCAATGAATATGTTACACTATCAGCATGAATAGCCGACAAATAGAGCTGGAATGCAGAGCTGTAACTAGGAGAGTGGAGGCAGATCATAGTATGGCAGCATCACTACTCATGCTGTGGACACACGGTGAGATTTGACATTTGATTTTGACTATATAGTCAAAATCGTATGCATATCGCATGCAGATCGCACAGGCTTTTTACCTTGCTATCCCGATGCGTGCTTCCGTGACAGCACATATCGAAACCCAGATAGACAGGGCAGCAATGACTATATAGTGTAGATATAATGCAGATTGTATGAATTGTATGTAGATAGTACAGATTTAGCAAAGATTGCATAGCAATAGCAAGGGAATCTCACCATGTGTACACACCATCATAGGCGGCGAAACCGAGGCTGCTCTGGGGCCCTAGCACCCACAGAAAGTGAGGAACAACCCCGGCACGGGCCATGGCAGCGGGGTCCCAGCAGCGGATATGCAGTCAGTAGCGGGGGTCCCTGCGGCGGATGGGAACTAGTAGCGGTATTAACACCGCTGCTAGTTCCCATCTTCCGCAGGGACCCTGCTGCTTATAGCATATCCGCTGCTGGGTGGGACCCTGCTGCCAGGATCCCCAACATGAGGAGCAGGTGAGTCCTAGGGGGGGGGGGGGTGTCGGGGGCAGGGAGCACCCACCGAAACAAAAATGTTAATCGGCGCCCCTGCACACCATAAGGCTCCTGCATCAGAATAGCAGGGTGCCCAAAATGGCAGCCTGCAGTCGTTATTGCTGTAGCAGTGATGATTGGTTATATACCCTGCAGTCTGTACAGCAGCCAGGAGATTCCAGAGGAAACTCTGGGTAGGGATTAGAATCATTGGTCAAGTGGTTCCACTGGTCAATGTTAAGCACTGCAATGGTGAGGATACAATGTTTCCTTAACATCATTAAGTTCCTCCACCGATGTTGCTTTAATGTTTTCCAATTATTTGTGTTTGTGTGTGTGTGTGTGTGTGTGTGTGTGTGTGTGTGTGTGCTGCTGCGACTGGTGGCTGACAGAATGATAGACATTGTGGTCAGTCATCAACAGCAGCACATATTACAGGGGGCAGGTTGGTTGGCAGGTAATGTAAATTCAGCAGAGAGTGACAATGTCAGTCACTAAATGTGTGTGCTAGATTTATAAGATGGATACACACAATGGGGGAAATTTACTAAGATGAGAGTTCTATTTCACATGGGATGTTTCTATGGGTAACCAATCAGATACTATCTATTATCTTTTTAGAGGTGATAAATAAATAAGAAGTAGAATCTGATTGGTTGCCCAAACAACATCCCATGTGAAATAGAGTTCCCATCTTAGTAAATTTCCCCATATAAGATTATGTTTTCAATCTGACTGCCTGGAATGAAAATCTGGTAATGTATGGGAGTAAATTGACAGTATGATCCCAAACACGAAAAACAGACAAAAATGGTCATTCAGACAAATTGGTTAAGACTTTTGATTTCACTAATTTATGCAAATGTTTTTGTCCATTTTCCATTTTTATTGTAATTTGTTCCCTGACATTACCAGATTTTCGTTTCAACCAGCCAGAGTGAAAAGATAATCAAATAGTGTTATCCAGCTGTAGAAAAATCGATAGAGTATAATATTATATATAGATATAAACTAGATTATTGTACACAGTATATGCTGGGTCACATCAGTCTTCACACCCCATTTTTCCCCATCCTGCCGTGTCTGATATGTACTGCATTGTTCTGTCCACTACCTGTCCCCTCTTCATCTCTTTGCCCTTTATAGTACTGCCCCTCATCAAAATGTCCTGCACTGTCATGTCTGCCTCCTAGCCAACTGTAAGCTCTGCATTGTGTTGTTGATCTGCTTTTTACCAGTATATCCTGTTTTGTGCCCCTGCCAGGAGTGTTTCTAGCCTATTTGGCTCCCAGTGAGGACAGGTAAAAATGCACCTGCACCTATGGAGTGCCATTTTGGCTGGTTGTTTATCACTCTCCATTTTATAACTTTTTGAAGCTTAGTGCATCTGGCCCAATTTTCATATTTGCACCTGTCTTTATTTTTACTCTCTGTATTATTAATGTCATGTTTGTGTTTTGTTTATCCACCCATATTCCTTTGCTCCTGGTCATCTCCAGTGCCAATCTGATACCTGACCTGATTGTCACCATTGATGTGCCTGCTCTGGAGTGCAAGCCGGAGGTTGCTTAGCAACATCCATCCTATGTACCAGGAAGTGCCTCATACGAGGACTTCTAGTCCTCAGGATGTAGATGGGATGTAGATGCATGGTGGTCTCGGGATCATCAGGGGCTTAGGAGTTGGGAAGTGTTTCTGTAATTCTTGCTGTAGGTGTTTGTCCTGAAGAAGGGGTAAATACCCTAAATTATGCCTCTGGAGAACCAGGCAGCACGCCAACGGACATGAATAAAGTGCAACATCAGCAGCGTAACTAATAAGTATGCACTATATGGTTTAGAAACCCCCCCTAATGTGGTTAAGAAACCCCCACCCCCCCCCCCACCCCACCCCCTTGCGGCCGGTACCTCCTGCCTTGCGGATCCTGCTGTCTTGGTGGTCCCGGCTCTTCCGGCTCCAGCTGCTTATAAAAAAAGTGACTTTCTGAAAATGGCTGTCCCCATATGAAAAGTCACTTTTTTTTTTATAAGCAGCAGGAGCCGACACAGCCAGGATCCGCAAGGCAGGAGGTACCGGTCGCACGGTGGGAGGGGGGTGTCTTAACCCTACTAGGGGGGCGCTGGTGTCGGGACCCGCAAGACACAATAGCTGGCGGCAGGGGCAGACGCAGCGGCTAATTATAGCCCCACAGCCCCCCCCCCCCCCCCGGTGCCCACATCTTCTCAGGGCCTCCCCGCCACTGCAGGGGCTGCGTGGCTATAGTTACCTCACTTGCAACATATTTCAATCAGATCATAAATAAATCCATCATTGGAGACGTTTCAAACCTAAATGCCTTTTCATTAGGTTGGATTATAAAAGTGTCATACAATAGTGCAAGAAAAGAACAGAGAGCAGTGAGCTTTCTTACCTTAAGTAGCAGGGAAAGGTGTGCAAACTCCATTGTCAGCATCCATGTGCGGCGCTTCCAGGGGGCAAGTCAGGTCCAACCCCTATGTGACTGTTGCTGGGCAACCCGTGGGAACGCAGCATGGAGAAACCACTGAAAGAACGGAGGGGGAAAGTGAATTATGACCAGCTAAACATGCTGGATAAAACTTTGTGCTAAAAATGTGAAGCAAAGAAACAATACTGCTACATTTATACACACAAGCTTACTTATAAATAGAACAGAAACACTGTCTTTTCTTAAGAATCAGTGTTTTGTATAACAGTTACATACTGTAGCAACATATATAGCACGGAAATCATTTTTCTCTACTCATTTTCAAATACTATAATATTTTGCGTATTCTAAATATCTCTATAATTTCTTTTAGACGTTTTGGCTCACATATTATGAACATATTAACAACAATCACAATGTTTAGCTCCCGAACTGTATTATTGTACTATTGAAACTACTGAAAAGCATGATCTGAGTACAATTTGTGACTTCTATTGTTGCCAGTTGCATCAAAAGAATATGCTTTGGGGGGGCGTGGCCTAACGGCGAAGGTGACAGGACGTCTCTGTGCAGAGCTCCTGCAATTTAGCCCAATAAACCTGAATTTATTGCCCGACTTTGAGCACCTAGTGCTTCCCAGCTCACCTGCCCAACTGGGGAGACCCTCCGTCTCGAGGTTTGTGGTGCTGCGGAGCCGGGGGTGGAAGGATTCTGCCCTGCGGGTTGCGGCCTAGCATCTCGACGGAAGCCGCGGCCTAAAGTTGCTTCCCGCGCCCGGACACGAAACGACCGAGGAGAGAGCGCTGAGCGGCGCTAAGAGGTAGGAGGGGTCCTCCCCTACCTAAGAAAGCTGGTCCCAACCGCCGGAGAGTGCCTGCCAGGCTGTGGGTGGCCGGGAGCTGCGGGTTCTCCTCTCTCCCCCTGGTCGCGGCGGCCATCTTGGAAACGGCCGGCCGCAGTGATACAGCCCAGGGACTCCTAAGTATCAGGGTGCACTGCTGGCGTCCCGAGGTCCGGGGAGGGCACGGAGGGGGGGCTGCCACTAGAGCCTGGGTCACCATCACTGGGCTCCCTGGTATTAACTACAGCAGCAGCCATCTTGCCTCTGCAGAAGCTGCACTGTGACCCTGGTCAGACCATTAGCAGGAGACCCTGCTTGCTCCTGTGTACCCTCTCCTCTGGTGCCTCCTAAGTTTAATAGGACACCCTGAGCCAAACACTAAACAGCTCCCCTGGCTGGCATCACCCCTGTAACACTGTTTGCTCCCCATGTGCCACACATAAAGACTTCCCTGGAAGTACTGGGGTACATATAGAAAGGTACCTCTGAGCACCCCCACACTGTCATATTTTACATAACTAGACTGCACAAACTCTGTGATCTCAGGGTGCAAGTAGTGCCCACGTTTCCTGCCCTCTGAGCAGCACACCAGCAGCTTGCCAGTGGGAGCCCCACCGGGTGGCCAGCTGTGTCAGTGCAACCACCTACACCAGTCAGATATGCCTAATGGGCCTCTAACTGGGCTCAGAACCACCATCATGACCGACTAAGTCCCTATTCTCCTACCTCCCATGGTTATTACGGAATAGCTTGCATGTAATTCGCACTGTGGAACCGTACCTATTCCCTGTGTAATTTCTCAACCAGCACCTCATCTGGGCTCCTCACTATGCCTCCTAAACGCAGCAAACCGTCCCAGCCTATTTCCCAAATTCCATTCTTTAAGGCTTCACCTAGCACGTCTCGACCCGAAAGCAAGGATAAGCCTACAGCCGTGTCTGACACACACGCTCAGTCGGCGCCCTCCCCTGCTACACCTGATACGCTACAGTCTATCCCAGCGGGAGACACGGACGCCCTCACAGTTGGTACTCTGAAACTCCTCTTTAAAGAATTCAAGAATGATGTCACGGCGGAAATTCGAGCTGCGGTGCAAAACTGCCAACACGCTGTAGATGAGCTTGAGACCAAGATGGAGGAGGTTGTGTGCTCTCACAATGGGTTAATTGACTCACATGATGCACTTGAAGCAGAAGTCAAATTACTACGGGACAAAATTGCTGACTTAGAGGACAGGTCCCGAAGATCTAATCTTAAACTGCGGGGCATCCCGGAAAACATCTTAAATAGCAGCCTACATGATTACACCATGGTTCTATTCCGAAAACTTCTACCCCAAGCCTCTTCTGCGGATCTTCTTATTGACAGAATACACAGACTGCCTAAAGCTAGATCTGCTCCCGAGAATGCCCCTAGAGATGTGCTTATAAAAATGCACTACTATCACATCAAGGAAGCCTTACTTAAAGCAGCTAGACCATCTGCTGCAGCGTCTAACCTGCTTGGTGAACTTCAGCTTTTTGGGGACCTATCTGCAGCCACGTTAATGAAAAGACGCTCATTCCAACCTATCACCTCAGCTCTCAGAAAGGCCGATATCCCATACCGATGGGGCTTCCCTACAAAGCTGATGGTTTCTCGAGAAGGCTCCACAGTTGCCATTCTAAACCCAGAGGAGGGCCTGAAGCTTATGGCCTCTTGGAGCGTCACCAAGCCCGTGCCCGGCTCTCCTTCCCCTCGCCGACTTCAACAGGACTGGTCTGCGGTGGGGTGAGGAATGGTTGGGTAACGAATATGTTCTCAATGCCATGCTACCGGTTGCTCTCTACCCAGTGGGCCTGCTGCTGCCATTAGCTCACGGCCCAACTGCCAAGCCTTTGGTACTAGGTATGATCCATATCAGGGCGCAGTTATGGCTACTGGATTGACATGCTTAAGTTAGTGTGTGCTTTGTTTGTATACACACATGTTCAGTATTATGTTTCTACTAACTTTTCTACAGTTTCTATTTTTTATAATTACCGCAGGTTTTGGTTTCGGCCCCTTATCTGGGAATGGTACTCTAGTACAAGTTAATTCCGTAGAATGATATAAGCTCACCTTTATGTCTATATAGTTGAACTTCAAATTCTATTAGGTTGTTTAAGGTTAGCTAGTCTGGTTAGAAGGGAAATCCTTGTTTTCCCCTACAATATGGGAGGTGGGAGTTTGGTCACTACCCCCCACACCTTCTTTATACCCAGCCGCCTGTTAGTGTAGGCTGGTTTAGATCCCAAGTGGGATCTTCTGTCCCCGTTTGGTTATGTCTTGTCTTTTTGTATTTATTGTATGTTTTTGTCTATGTCCACATTTTGCAAACACCACTCATATGTCAGGCTACTACTACCCTCGCTTCATCTTGTTCTATAATATCTGCCCTCTTGTCTTAGAACATGGTTAAGGTAGTGTCTTTAAATGTGAAGGGGTTGAATTCCCCCCAGAAGCGAAAATTGGCGCTGAATTATTTTCATAGAATCAAAGCCCAGATAGTCGCACTGCAGGAGACACACTTCCAAAAAAATAACCCTCCCCTATTTACAGACCATAGATACCCTCACTGTTTTACTGCCAATGGGCCAAACAAAAAAGCTGGAGTGGCTCTCCTCATAGCTCGGCAATGTCCTTTTGTTCTGTCCTCCCAATATGCGGATCCTAACGGGAGATTCCTGATATTAACGGGACACCTGGACAATGTTGAAGTGACTTTGGCCTCCTGCTACGCTACTAATACTAAGCAAGTGTCCTTCTGCAGGAAGTTTCTTTGTACCCTACAGAAAAGAGCAAAGGGGGCCCTTCTTATCCTAGGGGACTTTAATATGGTTCTCGACCCCACCCTAGATAAGTCAAAACCACTTCACTCCACTAGCTATATCAGACAACGAGATTGCTCGGCTAGCTTTCGCAAGGTTCTGGCAGAGTACGATCTCTTCGACTTGTGGAGAGCGAAACACCCCTCGGAGAGAGGGATTACACATTCTATTCACATGTCCATCGCACATACTCACGCATAGATTTGGCTCTGGTTGACAAATGGTCCCTGCCCACAGCCCGTAAAGCTGAAATTTTACCAATTACCTGGTCGGATCACTCCCCTTTGGTGATCCTCTGGGAAGTAGCTGAGCGTAGGGTCGCCCCGGGACCTTGGAGGCTGAGCGCCTTTCTGTTGGCCCAGCCAGAGGCCCAAAAAGCTATTCAAACTTCCCTAGACCTCTATGTTGACACTAATCGCAAGGAAGACACGTCCGTTTTTGTACACTGGTGTGCTTTAAAGGCCGTTTTGCGAGGCTCAGCAATACAAATAGCAGCTAGACTCAAAAGACAATACAAACAGAGGTTTGCTGACGCAGAACTTGAGGCGACCAAACTGGAAATGGCCCATAAGGCTGATCCATCAAATAAAGCTGTCTACAACAAACTACTAGCAGCCAGGGATAGGGTTAACTCCTTCTCTCTGGCTGAGGTACAGCGCAACTTGCACCGGCTCAATCAAAAATATTAACTGCTTGGGAACAGAGCGGGCCGTCTCCTGGCCCGTAAACTTCGAGGCCGCAGAGCGACTGAACGCATCCAGGCCATACATACCTCTAGAGGTGCCAAAGTTACAGACCCCACAGCAATAGCAGAAGCATTCACTGAGTACTACGCTCAACTATACAATTTAAAAAATGACCCCAACACGCCCCAACCATCTATATCCGACATTAACGAGTTCCTGCAAAACCAGTCCCTCCCCTCTTTAGACTCTGCTGCCTGCGACCTTCTTAACACACCTTGGTCTCTAGGGGAAGTGGAATCAGCTATAGACTCAATGCTGCTAGATAAGGCCCCTGGCCCAGACGGCTACCCTTCCAATTTTTATAGGACGTTTAAAACTAAGGTGGCCCCTATATTAGTTTCAGTTTTCAATGAAGCCTCCTCTACCACTGCTTTCCCCAAAGAAATGCTTGAGGCCCGCATTATTACTATCCCTAAACCAGGTAAAGCTCCTACCAATGTACAAAATTATCGCCCCATAGCCCTCCTTAATGTCGATATTAAACTATATGCCAAGATGATAGCCAATAGACTATCCCCCCTCTTGCCCAAATTAATTCATCCCGACCAAGTAGGCTTCGTATTGGGTAGACAAGCCTCGGATAATACGCGCAGAATTATTGACATTATAGAATACTGCCAGACACATAGACATCCTCTCTTGGTCTTGTCGCTTGATGCTGAAAAAGCATTCGACAGACTTCACTGGGTTTACCTGAGCTCCACTTTACAACGCTTTGGCTTTTGTGAAAGGATGCTCAACTCCATCTTGGCCCTATATTCAGCCCCAGGTGCAAGGGTATTTAAGAATGGGTGTTTTTCTTCACACTTTAACATCACAAACGGCACGCGTCAGGGTTGCCCGCTTTCCCCTTTGATTTTTGCCCTGGCGATTGAGCCCCTGGCTGAGTCTATTCGCTCTCAGGAGCACATCCACGGCCCGGTTATTGGAGGTATTTCACACAAGATCAGCCTATTTGCAGATGATGTCCTACTGTGTCTGGCAGATCCGGTATCTTCTCTCCCCCACTTACACAAAACTCTGGAGGCTTATTCTAAGGTCTCATACTACAAGCTAAATACGACTAAAACAGAAGCTCTCCCACTAGATTTACCAGATAATATGGTAGCAAGCCTGAAAGTAGAGTATAAATACGCGTGGAAAACTAAGTCGCTTAAATACCTAGGTATCAATCTGGCTAGGGACTGCGATATCCTAGATGCTAACTATGACCCCCTGCTACGTGCTTTCGATATACTCACTAAAGATTGGATGATGCAGGAAGTATCTTGGGTAGGTCGGATCGCTGCAGCAAAAATGGTACTGCTGCCCAAACTGATGTACATCTTTCGTACAATCCCGAGACCTTTCCCACCTCTTATTTGCAACAAATTCAATAAGCTGCTGTCCTCCTATATCTGGAAGGGGGCTAGACCCAGAATAGCGAAAACCACACTGTCTTTCGCTAAAGATGAGGGGGGCATAGCTTACCCTCACCTAGAGAATTATCACTCAGCATGTATCTTGAGCCAAGCTAAAGATTGGTATGCGACAGATAGCAACAAACCCTGGGTTGCGATTGAATAAGCTCTAATGTTCCCCCTCCTCCTACCAGACCTATTAAGATTACCAGAAAAAACAATAGCAGCGCTCAAAATTAGATGAGTGAATCAAGATTAAAGGGTAAAATACACTTATTTATTAATACCAATTGAGGTATGGCATTTCAAACACATAATAAAATGGACAAAAAATATATATAAAAAATGTTGGTTTAAAAAATGAATGGTAACCAGATCTCACGTATTAGGGGCAATCCCAAGGCAAAAGATGGTTGGATTGAACCTGCACTGTCCTTCCAATTGGTCCCAATTCGAGCTGGAGTCCCAAGAACGGCGATTTGTAATCCGAGTGAGCCAGTCGAGGGAGGAGCCAGTTGTTGGGGGCTCACCTACAACCTCGTGGCTGGAGTATTCACTCTTCTGGAAATTGAGCCGGTGACATCCAAAAATGGGGGATAACGTGGGCAGTGGATTAAGCAGGTAGATCCTCCAATGTTAGTCCTTAGATCTGGAACCAAGCAATAGCTCAGCACCTACGCGTTTCGCTGGCCTTACACCAGCTTTATCAAGGCATGCTGTCATGAGCCTCAGACTCATATTTATACCCAGTGTCCTCTGGGAACACTTAGCATAATTAATTGATTCACTCATAGAAAAAATAAAAATAACACTAAAAGACACGGTGGACTAAATGGAGACAGACCTTATTCTTCCAGTACTCTACATATAATACAATAAAAAACCATATAACAGTGTATTTTCATATTTTAACAAAGATGACCTCCGGATTCACTTCCGGGTATTAGACCATTACATCATCATATGTAAATTTGTTAGTCACATGTCATATATCACATGTTGATGTTTAGCCAATCAAGGTGGATATCAACCACAGAGATAGATCGAAGTGTATATTAAAACAATCAGCATATTACCTTTTCACTATAGGTGTACATATATGCAGTAGGACACCACATTGTCCAATTTGTCTCAGTAGTTATTCTCACTATCCGGCGTCTCTCACCACTTCGTGGAGACCTAGCCGGAAGTTCCTAACAATATCCCTGTTACTCCGTTGCCCCGGCAATATTAAGCGTCACCGGAAGTGACGTATCGCTATATTGCGGTAAACACTCTCATGAACAGATTGATCTTAGGTGTTTCACAGTGAATTTTGACCACTAACTCTTTAGCGGTTCGCAGTATCACTTGTACTATTATATCTACTAATGTTTACTTTCAAAATGACGGTGAGAACATGTTTCAGCTTAATTCCGGGCAAAAAAGACTACATGTCCCATGGTGCTTAGTTTATAGCTGCCGGAAATGACGTTACGCAATTGTCCTCAACTTATACAGAACTTAATGATCAGTTGATACGTCATTTCTCTAAGTTATTTATCACCATGGTTGTGGAGTTCCTATATTCATATACATTTAATGATGTTTTTGCGTTTATATTATTACAAAAATAGTGATGGTCATAGAGAAGGCTGAGTGAACTACATTACCCACAGTACTTCATTCGGATAGCCCCACCCCCTAAAAAAACGTACTATCCTCGGATTATAACAATAACCATTTTCTTTGTGTGTCACAGTTTCCATAATCACAACAGTATATCACATTTCTGAAATGCTGGATTTTTTATAATAACATCTGAACAGATGATTTTCATAATTCAATCTTAACTTTCCACTGTAATGTTTCCATATTTTACACATAAACAACAACATAATATATAGTTCAAATAATGTGCATACAGTAAATAAGTTAATTGATAAGTTAATATGTGATATTAACCCCCTAATGTTATTCGCTCATATTAGCGATAACTATATTTATATTTATTCTTTTGTATTGATAGATTATCATATATTGGAATCAAATAAATAAAAAATAATAAAAAATAAAAAATAATAATAAAAAATAATAATAAAAAATCATAATAAAAAATAATAATAATAAAAGATCATTCTCTTAGGAGTTCCCCTTTAGAAGATTGGTACCACCTACATCAACATGTGATATATGACGTGGCTAACAAATTTACATATGATGATGTAATGGTCTAATACCCGGAAGTGAATCCGGAGGTCATCTTTGTTAAAATATGAAAATACACTGTTATATGGTTTTTTATTGTATTATATGTAGAGTACTGGAAGAATAAGGTCTGTCTCCATTTAGTCCACCGTGTCTTTTAGTGTTATTTTTATTTTTTCTATGAGTGAATCAATTAATTATGCTAAGTGTTCCCAGAGGACGCTGGGTATAAATATGAGTCTGAGGCTCATGACAGCATGCCTTGATAAAGCTGGTGTAAGGCCAGCGAAACGCGTAGGTGCTGAGCTATTGCTTGGTTCCAGATCTAAGGACTAACATTGGAGGATCTACCTGCTTAATCCACTGCCCACGTTATCCCCCATTTTTGGATGTCACCGGCTCAATTTCCAGAAGAGTGAATACTCCAGCCACGAGGTTGTAGGTGAGCCCCCAACAACTGGCTCCTCCCTCGACTGGCTCACTCGGATTACAAATCGCCGTTCTTGGGACTCCAGCTCGAATTGGGACCAATTGGAAGGACAGTGCAGGTTCAATCCAACCATCTTTTGCCTTGGGATTGCCCCTAATACGTGAGATCTGGTTACCATTCATTTTTTAAACCAACATTTTTTATATATATTTTTTGTCCATTTTATTATGTGTTTGAAATGCCATACCTCAATTGGTATTAATAAATAAGTGTATTTTACCCTTTAATCTTGATTCACTCATCTAATTTTGAGCGCTGCTATTACTTTGTTTTTTCTTGCCTTTTCCCACTGCGGGGACTGACCCTCCCCCAAATATAGCAGCAGCTAATATTGATTAGCAGTTTCATAAACTAGCGCTCCCAGGGACAACACTTTGTGTTGACCCCTCTCTTTCTTCTCTATTAAGATTACCAGCAGCAGTTACTATATCTCAGACCAATTCCTGTAGAGCGGTCCGCACGACTCTCTCGGTATGGCACAAGTTAGTCGCTAGTGATACAGACATCTGCCTACCCTCCCCACAACTATCGTTAACATCCTTGGCGGCCCTAATTCCTGACTTAAACGTAAGTCCCTGGGTCCCCTTAGGATTAGTATAAGTACAAGACTTCCTTTTGGAAGGGAGAGTAGTGCCCTTTTCTCAGCTGCAACAGAAATATCAAGTCTCGAAACGAGACTTCTACAAATACTTACAGATAAGGCATTGGCTTTGTAGCTTCCTGCCTAAAGCCCCGAGTAAGCTCTGCATGCCAAAGGTTTTGGTGTCTTTCCTCGAGTATACAACCGCTAAGGGAGGTATTTCTCGCTGGTACAGACACATGATCTCTATTGGTTCAAATAAGAGGTTCCCTTCTCAGTATCAGTGGGAAAGAGATCTGCCAAACACGTTCTCTGAAGAGGTGTGGAGTTCCATTTTCCGCTCATGCTTCAAAGTGTCAAAGTGTGTTAATCACTCGGAGATGTATTTTAAGCTGGTCCACAGAGTTTACCTTACCCCAGACAGACTCCATAGGTTTTGGCCTTCTGTCTCCCCTCTGTGCTGGAGGAAATGTGGTGGGGAACATTGTACACATCTTCTGGTCCTGTCCGGCCCTAAGCTCCCTATGGAGAGAAATTTTTCACCTAATTGCGAAAGTACTCAACCAAACTATCCCTAGTCGCACTCTTTCACTATTACCCAGGGATGGTGCAGGCTGGCGACAGATACCTCCTGGGTCACATCTTGATAGCAGCCAAGGCTTCCATCGCCCAACTCTGGAAGTCCGCAGACCTCCCTAGTATACAATCGATTGAAAATAAAATACATAAGCACTTCCTATTCGAAACCTCAGATGTAGCTTATTCCTCTAAGGCGTCTTCTATTCACATTAAATGGCTCAGATGGTCTGAATACAGGAAACAACAACAAGGTTATACATGCGGACGCAGCACATATACCGATCTATCAGTGCTGCGCTAGTTTAGGAGTGACACAAGTCCGACACTCCCCTAACATAACCCTATTTTAATAGGCTGCTCAGATTTTGGGGCTTCACCCAGCAGTCTCTGCTACGTTCACCATTAGACAGAATGATGTAATGCTTTAACCTGATAAACCTGACTTATTTCTCGCATGTGATGTTTGCACATTTACAGTACCTGATTTCTTTAATTTTTTTTTACGTTCATGTCGTATTGCACCGTAATGTATTGTAACCTAATTAATTTTCTTATCCCTATGTCTTGTATTTTACTTTTAATATATATATATTTTTTTTTTTTCCTCTCCTCCCCCGATGTATGTCTGTAATGTTTGTATACATGTACTCAATTAAAAAATTTAATAAAAATTTAATTATAAAAAAAAAAAAAAAAGAATATGCTTTGTATATATTCTATATTGTGTAGGTCAGGGTACAGTCAGGGGCGGATTTAGGGATTAGGGCGCCCTTAGGCACAACAATAATGTGTCCCCCCCCCCCGATTAATTTTATTATTTTTATTGATCACATATAAGCCCTCATTTGATAATAGCCAATGTAATAGATTTATTTAAAAAAACCACCAACTGTGACATGTTCTTTTATTATGAATACATATTTACTAAGTAGGACAGTTACAGGGGCAGTATCTGCATGTCCTATCCATTTACACTCTATTTAAGATGGAATATAGTTGAGGACAGTGGATATTTTGCAGTTATAGGTCATTTTGGGCTGACACTACAGTACTATCAAAGGCATCCAAGTGCCGCCCCCAAACATGTGCCGCCCCTAGGCACGTGCCTCACGTGCCTAATGGGAAATTCGGCTCTGGGTACAGTAGGCATCCAAATGTCTCCATATTTATCAGCAGAGCTGTAACTAGGCATCAAGTCCCATTTTGGTGCAATTGGACTTAATGTGCCTGTGCAGCGGCATATGTCCCATCATACTAGATATGGCCCCTGTTTATCAATTTGCAAGGCATGAAGTTGTGGTTGACCAATCAATTGTCCAGAAACACCCAGAACCAAACAAGAGATATTTGAGATTATCGTCCTTTAAGACTTGTATTACTGTTATAAAATTATAAACCTGTTTTTTTTTTGCTATTCAAACAGTCTGGTTTAAATGTTTAGATTAATTGTATTTTTTTATTACCGGTATTTTAAAATGGTCTACATTGAATGTTGAACGATGTTAATGTTCTTATTTTAAACTGGCTCACCATTGGATATGCTACTAGCGCTAGGGCTGTTGAGCCTGACTAGACATTGGACTTAAAAAGGTTAAATTACACATCTGAGACATGAATATTACAGGGAGGCTATAGACAGCATATAATATTCATTAAATAGAGAGTCAAATCATAGAATGCAGAGATGATTATTATGATTTAAAATTAAGTCTATATTTAACAGGGCTGCCAAGGAATCAGGTGGGCCCCAATGCTACAGAGAGAGTATGATGCCAAACATTGGGCATGGCCACACACCACTTGGTATATTGTGCAGTGTTTTTAAGATGCTGCAATTTCATTCTGGGACTGCCCTGTACTGAAGCAACTATGGTCGTCAATATTCTGCTTGATTAGTAAAATAATTGGTGAACCGATTGAACCTAACCCCGAAACGGCCCTCCTTCACCTCTATGGAGGCTACCTGACCAAAGGCGAATCTTATGTTCTGGGGCACATTCTGATTGCTACAAAAGCAGCTATCGCTCAATTGTGGAGATCAGAGAGGATTCCTAGTGTTGACTCGATATGTGACAAAATCCAGAAACACTACAGTTTCGAGACAGCCGGGGCACAGTATTCTTCCTCCTCTAACTCTATACATCTGTGGTGACTGGGATGGTCTACGTTTAGAGAAGAGACGGGACATATAACTGAGAATAATTCTTCTGACGATATCAACCTTTTAAATTCCCCAGATTCTGAGTGTTAAGGATATGGGGACCGGTTATGATGATTACTCTTGGTGGAAGTCATACAGAGGGTATAGGTAAAGTCAATATCTAGGATACTCCTCCTGTTACGCTCTACCATTATTTATATGTCTAAAACAAGCTGTTTGAGCACCATCTAAGTACACTCCTGGTTCTCTGAGTGATGAGTTAGCATTTACTTTATACTATTCACCATATGTGATCTTTGTATGTAACTACTGTGTATATCGCACCCCCCTCCCTTTATTTTCTTTTCTGTAAACCCCCCCCCCCCTTTGTTTGCTGATAAAACTCAATAAACATATTGTTAAAAAAAAAAAAAACATTGCTCTACCGCTGTAACTCATCTTGGACCCTGTCAGGCCTGGGACCAACTCAGTACCCACCCCCCCAATTGGTGCCCCGATATTATATATTTGACTTTTGTATCATATTTATTTCTTCTGCACTACAGATCTGAATTTATATTAATTTTACTGACTCCTTCGCTCTGCTACTTAAACACCCACATACTGCAATCACACCGACACAATGTGGAGGCTTATAAAACAGCAATCTCAAGACTAAAAAAAAATCACATATAAAGGAATTTCCCTCCTACTTTCTTTCATCCACAATATCCAGCAAACTTGTTCCCAATTTTTCATGTGATTCAGCTACCTATGAACAGTTTGTAAATACCAGAATGTGCCCATCAATGTCAGGCTAAGCTGGAAACAGCAATGAAAAGAGATTTTATATTACTTTTAAATTAGCTTTTGTTTGAAGTTCAGAAACCTTTTTTCTAAGAACAGCAACCAACTGTTCTTTCTTAACAGTGGTCTCTAATTAAATGTTTTTTACCTTTTATTTTTTTTAAATGGGCATTAGAGCCACACTGTGCTTGATTCATATACGAGCTTGTGATTTGCATTATTCATTTTTTGATAATAGAACCTTCTAAAAAGGAAAAATCCTAATAAAATATTATATTTCTTTAATATAATTTGATGGATATAAATCATTAAAAAATATAATTGTAACTATAGAATTTTTTCATGAATATGGAAAACAAATTTCAATGTCAAAAACAAAAGCCTTAATGAAATAAGCAGGTAGGCTGTCTATTCTTTATTTCTTGGCACTCACAGATCTTCACTGTATTATTAAATGATGACGTTTAGCAAATTAATTGTTTTATGTTTCATAAAATATAATATTTCAAGTTATATTTTTTAAAAGCAATATGTTTTAGTTTATTGGAGGGTATTATATTTGCTATTTTACTTCTAAGTTGAATATGTTGAAGGCAGTAAAGGAATATGTATTATATAATGTCTTTTTAATCATATATTTAACTCTATAAAGACTCATATTTCTGTGTTTGCTTACAAAATGCACAGCAAGTATTATTTAAAACAAATGGAAAATCATGGGGCCACCCGTGGTCTGCTTGATTTTAGTTTTTTCTCTTTTTATATATTTATAAATCTCCAAGGAGCAGAAGAATACGCAGGCAATGAGGAAGGGAAGAAGTGGCCAGGGAGCATGTAGACTGGTAATAATGGCAAGCATACAAGCCCATTTTTTGGCACTGTCTAGCTGCACTGTACTGTATGGCAATCACTTACTAGACTGTATAGTATGGCAGTTACTTGAATGCCCTCTTTATGTTACAGTGGCCTCTAGGATTGCTTTGTATGGTGTAACAGTCAGTAGAATACACATTATATAGTATGGTGGCCACTGGAATGTTCTCTGCATATTATGGCAGTCAGTAAAGTGCTCTCTGTATTTTATATTGGGTACTTGTTTCGTAGCACGGCGCCCATCGGGGTTGATCGAATGCCTTAAGTTAAGGTACTTAAGGCATGCGACCGACGCGTTGATCGAGTTGATCGCGTCCATCGTGGGCCTATATAATGTTGTTGATAATGTAATATAATAATATAATGTTGTCGACGCGTTGATTGCGTTGATCGCGTCTATCGTGGGCCAATATAATGATGTTAAAGCCACCCCACTATTGACGCCAACCCGAAGTGTGGCGAGCGCAGCGAGCCTGCGAGGGGGGAGCGGTACGCGTCCTCCGACCTTTTCATACCCCCACTATCCACGTCGGCATGGAGTTGATATTATAAAGTGTGGCGAGCGCAGTGAGCCACCGAACCCGAAACGTGGTGAGGGGACGCGTATACCTGTGAAGTTATGCGCGTCCCCTCACGGGGGTCGCTGCGCTCGCCATGCTTCGGGCTCGGTGGCTCGCTGCGTTTGCCACACTTTATAAAGTCAACTCCACGCCGACGTGGATAGTGGGGGTATGAAAATGTCGTAGGACGTGTACCGCTGCCCCTCGCGGGCTCGCTGCGCTCGCCATGCTTCAGGTTGGCGTCAATAGTGGGGTGGCATTAACAATGGAGGGCCATTTCACCCATCAGGGGGGGGTTTGCTATGAAAATGGGGGGTTTGGGGGATTTTTACAATGAAATCAATGTAAAATTGGGTCTCAGGGACCATTTTACATTGATTCCAAAAATCGCGTCGATCGCGTCGCATGCGATTTGGTTGGCATGCGATGCGATCGACGCGATTTTTGTGGCCGCGATCAATACAATTAAAATCGGTGGCGCCGTGCTAGGAAACAAGTACCGTATATTGTTAACTAGGCTTTTCTTTGTATTATATTTTGTTCCCTAGTATGCTCTCTGTCACCAGAATGCTCTAACTCTTCGGACCCGGTAGGTGGAGGCAAATGATGTATTTGTATTTATATTAATAATATTTATTATTGCAGGTATTATTTTTACCATTGCTACAGTGTCTTTCCACAGTGATTAGTAAATGATCAAAATGAATTCACATATAGCAAACATAAAGACAAGGAGTAGAACAACTTATCATCCAACACAATGAAGCTTGAATCTATCCACTAGAGGCGCCATAGGATCAGATTTACCTTAGTAGAGCTAGACATTTGGCAGCTGCTACACATAACAATAATAGACATCCAGAAGTTTTCATAATAAGCTTACATCATTGTTTTTCCCATACGCATGGACACCAGAACTGGGACATTACAAAAAAAATATAGGACTGACATTACTGCTCCAATTATAAATAATTCTATATTTTATTATATAGAGCATAGATTAATATTAACCGGAAATTCTAAACTAATTCCCTTTATTCCCCATACATTTCATTATGGGGTAATCCAGCTTTCCCTTCCTCTCCCTTCTCTAATACTAACTTCCTACAAGGGAAAGCAAAAGGTTTAGGTACTTTAACAAAAGTTTTTGACCCAGGTGGCAAATATTTTTCCTTTTCAGAGCTGCAAACCACATACAAGCTGCCAAGGCAGCATTTCTACATGTATTTACAAGTTAGACACTATATTTATTTATAACCAATTATTTATTTTATTACCAGTACATTCAATCTCTTCCTATTGTTGACTCTGAAGGGCCTATAGCGAATATTTGTTCACTTATTAAATTGATTTCAACACTTCCTATAAAATCAGAATGTTATGTATTCCTTTAACATCTCTATATTTCCCTGAACCTTAGGAAATGACATTGATTAAATGGACTACTGATATTCCAACAATTGGGTTGCTAAAAGATTAATTATCTCAATACGAATCTTAAATACGGTATCTTGAATTGTCCTACTTAGAAGAGCATATATTTCTCCAGCTCAGTGCAAACATATGTCCAACTCATAATCTGGTAGTTGCTTAAAATGTACGGAGACAAATGCCATGTTCTAGGTCCCAGAAAAAAATAAAAATTTGTCTTTTTGTAATCATTCTTACTGTTGCAAAAAAGATAATTCTTATATACTGGACTAAAAAGTCTTCCCCTTCCTTATCAGAAGTTAAACAAAAGTTGATTCAATTGTTGTATTTTAATAGAAAATCCACTATACCTGACATTAATAAAAATGTGGAGAATATTTTCCAAACGTGTGAACCTTTTATCAATACATTAGATGAGACAACACAAAATCAGATACTTAAATTATATGAAAACACTGATTGGTTTCTGCTCAGGCAAATAGCAATATCTGAATAGTGTTGAATAGTTGTTTTTTATTTTTATTATTTTTTCCTACCAACTCCTTAGAATGGTATGTTGATTGTCTCTACACATTTCTCATTTTACTAATATTGTATACCCTGAACGTTGGATTCAATAGCATTTAAGTCATTATACAGCATCATTTTCAGGTTTCCGCAATCCTAGGGGGGTATTTAATCTCCCATCATTATTCCCAACGGGGGAAATAGCGGCGGGGGCCCAATTCAATCCTGTCTTTCCCGACAGCATTTAACAGGGATCTCGGCACAACTTGCCAACTTTAGAAACAGTCGGGCCCGTTGTACCGTGAACGGCCGTGGATTGTCATGCTTTCAGCCGCAGCTCGGGCGTATCTTGCGGCCACACCCCTTTTTCAGCATTCGGCAGGCAGGACATTAAATCCAGCCTGCCTATTCTTCATCGAGCCAGCCAAGAACGGGACAGGGTCATGGCTGGCAGGCCAGCCCGACAGTCATGACCCGGGATTGAATAACCCCACTAGAGTTCTGCTTTTTGCCTCATTGTCTCTTTCCTCATGCGTCTTTCCTTTTCCTTTCCCACTTCACTTACCCCTTATTTTTGTACAAAGATTTGTCTTTCTCTTTTTGAATATCTGATCAGTCCAACAGGGCCTACAAATGTAGCAACGAGAGCTTTGCTCAGATCTCTCAGCATACAGCGCTGCACCAGACTAGATATTTCAAGCATGCTTGAAATATCTAGCCTGGTGCATCGCTATGGGGTATACACAAACACAGCGATTTGTGCTTCATTTCTAGGTGATCTAGTGAGAATTCTTAGAAAATATGCAAACATTGCTACATGTGTAGGCCCCATTATGTGTTTAATGATTTTTACAAGTCTTTGTAATTATTTACATATTAAAAAAAACATTAAATTTTGATTAAAAAAAAATATTGTTCAGCTGAGAACAAATTGAGGGTTCTAAAGCCAAATAATAATACTAGAGAGCCTTAAGTCCAACCTGCAGACAGATTGTTGTAATCTTGTTGCATATATCATAAGATATGGACCAATGGCCTGCAATCTAGTATTAGTAATCTATGTATATAGTGTGTCCATTAGGATTAGATTAAGCCAGACAAGAAGTGGCCTAAATGCTGTAATGCTGACTGCCATAAACAAGCTGTGAGACTGTGAATAGCTTACGTTACAATAAGATTCCTACTTTATTATGTACATTGATTTATCTATATTGTAGGGCACCTAAATTATAGTGAGGCGGGCTAGACAGAATGTTCTGGAACCACCATAAGTATAAACATTTCCTGTTGTACAAATAAAAAAACACTAGTTCGGCTTTTATCCCATGAAACAGAAGTTTACATAGATAAATGAGCAATGAATTGTAGCGTTGCAATGAGAGTGTTGGAATCCGGACTGTAAAATGCCCCACAGTCAGTATCCCAGCTGTCAGGGGCTATTCTCCCTCCCCCATAGAGGGAGAATGGAACCTGTGGCAAGTGCAGTGAGACACCAAGGCCACAGGGTGGCAAGCGCAGTGAGCCTGCAAAGGGTTTCATTGCACTCGCCCCCTGTCGGAGTATTGGAAGTCAGGATTTTGATGTCGGCATAATGACATTCGGAATCCCGACTGTCGGCCCGGCATACTTCACCCGACAATACTATGCCACATACGAAGTGAAGAAACAGTACCAGTATATATGGCAGATGGACTCAAGTTCACTATCATATATCACATTAGCATTATGGGCCTTATTCAGATCTGAGCTCAGTACAAATTTGTTTGGACAATGGGCAAATTCATGTGCACTGCAGGTGGGGCAGATGTAACATGTGCAGAGAGTTAAATGTGGGTGGGGTGTGTTGAAACTGAAATCTAAATTGCAGTGTAAAAATAAAGCAGCCAGTATTTACCCGGCACAGAAACAAAAAAACTCACACGAATCTAACTCTCTCTGCAAATGTTACATCTGCCCCACCTGCAGTGCACATGGTTTTGCCCATTTTCCAAACAAATTTGTACTGAGCTCAGAATCTGAATAAGGCCCTATATCGTGCTTTCCAGCTTTCACTTTTTTTATTACTACTACTGCTAATAATAATAATAATATAGGTTATATAGGTTGAGTATCCCTTATCAAAATATCCGTTGTCCAAATTATTCTCAAAGCGAGGATGTACTTATTACATATCTTAGGCCCTTATTCTGATCGGTGCGGATATTCCCGCATTCTTACGGAGCGGTCCGCACGCCACGGTGTTCTGCCGCGTGCGGCCATCGTCCGTAGAAACGCCCACGGGTCCTCCGCATTCGGACGGACTCACTCTTTAAGAACAGGGCGTGTTTACGGACGACATACAAACCATGCGTGTGCGGGAGAAACACTCCGATTCTGCACGGTATTACAGAGTATTACAGAGTATGCTCGGGAATACCGCATCCGAACGGGAGCCAAGCGGTGCTACCGCCCGTAAGCGGAGTATTTACGCCAAACAACCCACTATTATGTATCTTCTGCAATACATCACATGACCCACTTATTCAATTACCTATCCTCATAAAAAACTGCTTATTTGGAATTGGAATCAATTAGATGCCAATATATCCTTACAAGCATGCCTAACACATGCATTGCACACATTAACCCTTACAGCAATTGAAGCTGCAATGGTTTCAATTAAAGCACTGACAAGCGTCCTATTAGTGATTAATGAGTAAAGGAGTCGATTTTATTGGGTTCAGGTGTTAATGCTTGTAGTCATTAGGCGGTCCGTTCGCCTCCCGCAGGAACGAGTGGTGTCCGCAAAGCAATAGTGGCCTTTTGGACACCGCACATTTCTTCCCTTTTTGTTCGCGTGCATTCGGAGTGCTATCCGAATGTACGCCCCCCAACATAAGTGTACTCCCCCGTGTCCGCCCATGTTTCCGCCCCGTTTTGCCCACTTTGAAACTACGCCCATGTGTCATTCCGCATGACGCCCATAATACGCCCATATTTCCCGAATGATTGCGGGGACCAGTTTTGTACGGGATTTGCCCGAACAGGTACGGAGTCAAGGCGTGGCACATGCGCGTAGCGTTCTCCACGCATGCGCAGACGCCGTAAAGACGCGATCCGAAAGTATGCGGAAAAGTACGCATCAATCAGAATAAGGGCCTTAGTGCCCAGCATTGTACCAGGATATTTTACTTTCATAATTTTCCTATTTCGTATTTTTTCTTTGTATTTGACATTTCACTTGACAATGCTATTAAAGACTGACAGATTTTTTTATTTTATATTTCCACCATATTAGTGGTGATTCAACTTTATATACTGTACCAGTTAGTAATACTGAACAGTGAATAAAGATGTGTAATAAGCATGCAATAAAGCAAATAAGAATGTATAAAAGGGCCTACATTCCTGTATATGACAACACAGACTACAATTCATTTCTGGAACTCAGAGCAGTAACGCTAATGCAACAGACTGGTTTCTAAAGTACTGGCTTTCCAAGCACATAGCAAAACCTCAGGCCTGCTGATAAAATAGATGACAGCATTTACAGGAAGGCTTGAAGAAAATGTACCCAGATGGACTCAGTACTTTATTTTTCTACCTCAAACTGTGAAATATGACATGTCAGTCCTAACAGGACTTAATAATACATAATGTTTCAAATAACCTATAAGCAATAGGTATGGCAAATAGTCAAAATGACACTGTAATGGACAGATGTAGACTGAAATGCATTTCAAAATTGATATTATTATTAATATTATTATTATTATTACTACTATTTTTTTTATTATTATGCATAAATAATATCCTCATGCTTTCTGAAAGTGATTTTATAGTAGCTGGTGGTTAGAACTCATCTTCGCCAATCATTGTCCTGTAATGTTCATATTTAAAGCATAACGTAAAATAGATTCTCGACTAGTAAAATGTTCAGTGCTAAATTAACTGGTAGCCAATAATTAATGATTTACTGTATCTTTACTAATCTTGCTTATGGCAAAGGTACTTATCACACTATACTGTAATTTTCTTTTTCTCCGTTGTTACCTATGTGACATATAAATGATGGTCCATGAAATCTTTACAATATTCAAATGACTGTGATGGTTGACTAAAAGGTTCCTGACAGGAGGTGTTTCCACTGAACAAGCATTTTGCAGCATGCAAAATGAAATCCATGTTCTCTCACCAGACTCATCACACAGAAAAACTGTCCTTCTGATCCCAACAAATGGACTTGCTCACCAACGCCAATGAACAAATAGGGTAAAGTTGACTACACTTGGACCAGCATATGAATTATGTATCTGTGTACTGATCTGGATAACTCCCACATTGTAAAAACAATGTAACCATATAAACACACATTTGTGGTATCTCTCAGTGTTTAGCCCCCATGGACTACTTTGCGTATTTGTCAATGGGACATTTAGGCTTTGCTGTGTCATTTAAGGGCACAGAAATATTGAATCAATATCTCTTGGATCTGTGTGCATAAACAGGCATTTGGAAAGAAGGCAGCTTGTGTATATACATGTTCATTCCTGAAGACATCATTGTATTAAGGACAGAAGATAGTTAGAAAATCTAAATTGTTCATGTGAAAATGATGACAATCTGTTGAATCCAATTAACTCCAGAAAACAGGACAGTAATATAATGTAAAAGATTAGTTAGTAAAAACAAAATGAGACCAGATGGCTGGAAATGGAGCCTCTCCATATTTTTCCAACTTCTGTTAATTTATTTCTGCTAAAGAATTAATTATATTTTTTCTGTTTTTTTTTTTTCTCTTACTGATATTCAGAGACAAATTAAAGTGAATATATCCACCCATAAAACATTTTCCATTAGCCTGTATTATATACAGTATCTACAGGAGTAGCATAATTGACCAACATGGTTTAAAGTGGTTCAGGAGATGGGTGGGTCACAGGTGGAAGAGAATCATGAAGGAACCAGGTACTTAGGAAGGGGGGTTTTGGATGTGGCTGCATTGCCTATTGATGTGGGTGGTATTTTTCTGTTGAAATTACTGTGTATGGCCATGGTGGAGATAAAACTAGTTCCACCTACCATTACACCACGTAGCACTCATAGGTCTCAGTAATAAGAAATATTCAGCCAGCAGAATCTGTCTGATTCTGTCAGATTCTGTTGGCTGTATATTTCTTATTACTGAGACCTACGAGTGCCGCAATGCAGAATGGGTCCTTCTTACCCAGGTCAAGAGGGAGAAATACAGTGCCATCTACTCTATAGAATGGGGCCATCCCAGTGGTGTACATTCCACTGCCTGGTCACAAGGCCTTGGGCTGGTGCCTCACGCTCTGCTCTGTCTTCTCTGGTCACAGGGCTTTGTGTTGGTGCCTCACACACACTCTGCTGCCTTCCAACCTGAAAGGGGTCAACTAAATGATACATGATTATATTTTATCTCCGGAATATACAATTTGTGCCTGCCACAAATAGTACAAATATCTGTGTATTTATATGTGTGTGTGTGTGTGTGTGTATTTTCATATATGTGATTTGTATTTATATATGTAGTGATCCCTCCAGGATCAGGGCAGGGAGCAGTGGACAAGCGGGCAGTCTGAGTGCGGTGGGCAGGCCTGGCCGGTGAAGTCACTAATGGAGGCGCATGGCGGTGGGAAGCGGATTTCCTGCCCATTTCCATTGTTCTTCTGGATGACCATTGACTTTTCTGACTTCCTCCTTGATTTTTACAGTTTTTGGTGAGTGCTCCTTTATTCCCTACCCAGGGAATTTGGACATTGTATTTGGCATACTTTGGTGTGACCCTAGGGGCACCCTGCTTATTGGCTCAGGTGTGTGCAAGTGCAGGTACTCTGTTTGTATATTATATATTATATACCAATGTGGCACGAGACATATTCATATGTTGATTATATATATTGCATTGTGTGCTTTAGGTACATAGTTGTGTTTTCCTATAGGTTTCCTTTGGTTATCTATATATATTTTTTTATGTTTTATTTATGATGCTACATGCCCCAAGTAGTGGAGGGATAGATCATGTACTTGTTCACTATACCCGTAGGTGCATGCTTATATATGAAGGGAGTCAATATATCCTCACATGCATAATTCTATATATGGGATGTGATCTAAGTGCATTTGACTGAGGGACTGACTGCCTCCCTTCCCGGAGTATTGCAGCATCCGTTTGTTTATTTTTCTTGTATTTCTATGCCATGTCTTTATAATTGTATGTGTGCCGGGTTCCCATGGCGACGGGAGCGTTATGTGACAATGACGGGAACGGTGTTGCAGTCTAACCGCTCCCCGCACCTTCTAGTGTAGTGCACATAGTTCCACCTCGGAACATTGGTTCCGGATGTGACGCTGTGGCGCTGGGCGGAAGTGAAGCGGGAGTGCGGCGTCTGCATGCCTGGGACGGCGTCCAGCGCACCCCTTGTGATGAGTAAGTATGGAACCATCCATTACTGATTTAAGGCCTCCTGATACTGTCACTTGTTGATACCCTTTGATAAAGGCGCATTGGCTCCGAAACGGTCCATCAGGGGACTAAGTTTGTCCACGGTTTACATAATGCTGCCTTGATCCGTGTCTCTCATGTTGATCTGCTGCCCATCCGTGGATGAGTATACTGGCTTTATGTGCTTGCCTAAATAAATGTCTATAAATGTGCTGGTCCAATCGTGGGCATTATGAACAGTGCCTGTGGTATCAGGTTGTGTGTGTGTGTGTGTGTGTGTGTGTGTGTATATATATATATATATATATATATATATATATAAAAATATATAGTACTTGTTTCCTTACATACACGACCGTAGTGAAATCGCATCGCATGACGTTATAGTAGCGCTCCCATTCCCGCTCCCTGTCATTCCCGCCCCCTGTCAGATCCTCTCAGAAATCATTCTGAGGTGATTTTCTGACAGGAGTGGAAGCATCCCTCAGAGCTGCTGCTGAACTACCGAAAGTTTATGAAATGGCTGCAACTATTAATATGTTTAGCTTGCCTCAGACGGAGGAGGAGTCTATTGACTTCTTTCAACAACATGATCTCCTTCTGCTGATGAAGAATTGTGGTAATGGGCATGCAGATGGATGCGGTAGGCTTGCACGACGGACCTCATGGTGCAGCCACAGCACCGTATTAGCGGTCCAGGCCACATCTTGGAGGTCAATGACAGTTTGTTTGTGAAAAGGAAGAGCAATGTTGGCCGTATGTTACCACAGCAGTGGATTTTTGGGGGAATTTGTAGGGAAACTGGACAGTGTTTCCACACCATGGTTCCCAGAGGCGATGCCAGCACTTTGATGGTGGCTATTATTGACAATATAGAACCAGGCACCACTATTTACAGAGACTGATGGAGGGCGTACAGCAGTGAACAGTTAGAACTTGCAGGGTATCAGCACGCCCAAGTTAATCATCGTTTCAATTTCATAGACCCGTCCACAGGGGTTCATACCAAGAATGTGGAGAGAATGTGGGGTGCATGCAAATGGCGCAATAAGCGCCAAAGAGGCACAGCACGACACATGCTCTAATCATATTTGCAGGAGTTTATGTGGAGAAAGAGATTGGGTGTGGATAACCCATTTTATTGCATCCTGCAAAGCACTCCTGTGCACTTAATATGGACATCGCATTGCACAGCACTATACACGCTGTGCGATGCGATTTCACTATGGAGCACTAAATGCGTACTGGTCAGCTTAATTGATCGCTTTTATAGTTTCAGAAAAAAAAGAGCTAGTTAGGCTAGATCAGGCATGTCCAAACATTTGTCCTCCATCTGTGGGAATGCTATTAGGGAATGCTAAAACTATGGCAAGGCATGCTGGGAGGTGTAGTTTCACAACAGCTGGAGGGCCACAGCTTGGACATGCCTGGGCTAGATGAAGATTTGGCTAAATTGGAGTCTATACTTGTTATATTAACCCCTTACCGACGCAGCATGTTTTTGCCTTCCTGACAGAGGCCTTTTTTTCAAATCTGACAGGTATCACTTAAGTAGGGATAACTTTTTTTTGCTTTTACTTATCCCAGTGATTTTGAGATTGTTTTCCCGTGACACATTGTACTTTAAGTTAGTGATAAATTTTGGTCGATACAGTTTTTTTTTTTTGTGAAAAATACCAAAATGTCGTAAATAAAATGAACATTTTGCAATTTGCAAAATGTTACATTTTCTGCTTGTAAGACAAATAATCATACCACTCAAAATAGTTAATAACTAACAAAGACCATATCTAAACTTTATTATTACATCATTATTTCAACTTTCTTTTATTTTTTTTGGACGCTAGGGGGCAGCAGAGTCTACATTTTACACATAACACAGTAAACGCTGCTTTTGGCTGTTCACGTTTGAACAGCCAATCGCAGCGATCGCCCATGGCGGGGGGCATCGCTGCCCCCCCTGGGCAATGAGGGAAGATGTCTGCTGTCAGGGACAGCAGACATCGTCCCTCTGTCACCGCATCTCTAGACGCGGTGACAGTTACAAGTCATGACGTACATTTATGCCATGTGTCGGGAAGTACATCCTGACCATGACGTAAATGTACGTCAAATGTCGGGAAGGGGTTAATAATGAGAATTCTAAGAAGGATGTAGAAGATCTTAAGTGCAAATTACATACATTAGAAAATGATATTGTAACTAGGAAACAAAAACGTTTGCACATAACAATTGGGATTACAATAATAATATGGTAGGTAATTGGTCTAATAATGGATTTAGATCAGAGGTTCTCAAGTTTGAGGGTGAAATATTTGTAAACAGGCAAAATTTTGACAAAATAAATTCTAGACACCATTGGGATAGTGGAACTAGGAGGAGGCCATCCTACAGTCCCATCATTATATATATAGAGGACCAGATGCACTAAGCTTTAAAAGTGATAAAATGGAGAGTGATAAACAACCAGCCAATCAGCTCCTGCCTGACATTTTTCAAACACAGCCTGTGACATACTGTAGCAGGTAGGAGCTGATTGGCTTGCTGTTTATCACTCTCCATTTTATCACTTTTGAAGCTTACTGCATCTGGCCCAGAAAGAGGTCCTCTGATCCATCTCATCCCAGATATAGAGAAATGCCAAAACACTGTAACAGATGTGAAATATTAAGATCTCCATCTCCAAATAATAATGGTCTTTTTATAGATGGAAGGAAAAATACCAAACTACCACATATTCAGAGAAGGGAAGAACTTTTTACTTGGAAAGTTTGAATGCAGATTCAGAGACTCAGGAGGAGAACAGGGGGAGACACAGAGGAGAAGTTAGAAAGTTACAGAGATGTAGGCAGAGACAAAAAGAGGGAGAAGCAGTGAGACATTGGGCGGTATTCAATGAGGATTTTGGCGATGTGCAGCGAATCCTGTTTAGGATTCGCTGCACATTCGCCACTGGTCGCCGCGTTCCGGAGCCTCGCCGGCTCCAGTATTCAACGAGTCAGGGGCTCGCTGCCCCTGACCGGCGAATTTTCACTCCTGCGGCGATGCCGCAGGGAGCCTGAGGACGGCGGCAGGCAAGGAGATGGAAGTCTCCCTGCCTGCCCCAGAACGTTGTGGGGGGGGAGGTGGGCTCCCCGGGTGCCAGGCAGCACAGGCTGCCCCCCGGGGGTGCCAGCAGGGGACCGGGTATATTCACTACACCCGATCATGCATATGTAATGATCGGGTGAAGTGAATATATGAATATCTAATGAGCTGCTCGGCTCCGGCCCCCTGCTGGCTGGTCTGTGTAAAAAAAAAAATATATATATATATATATTTTTTTAAATTAAATATATATTCATGTGCTTACAGCACATGAATAAAAATAGCATGCCCCTCCTCAGAATAAAATTCCTGATTTTTTGACACCAAATGTAAAAAACAAAACACTTTATTTTAAAAGTTCACATTCCACTTCACCATCAAAAGATAGCGATTGCTACTCGGTGAATCATGGCGAAAAAAACCTTGAAATGTATTCGCAATCTGGTCATTGAATAGGGTGATTCACCGTTTTAGTCAGGAATTCGCCTTACAGCACAAAATTGCCATAAAAACATGGCGAATCAGCCTCATTGAATACCGCCCATAGGAGGAGACACAAAAAATGAGGCAGTGGATTACATAGGAGGAAGACTGAAAAAAAGAAGGGGAAACAGTGAAACAAAGAGTGCGAGAAAAAAAGGGTTAGACAAGGAGACACTGAGGGGGAGGCAGATAGAGAGGTATAATTAGATACATAAGGGGAGCCCAGGAGACACAGAGAGGCAATTAGACCCAGGGGCAGGCCTAGAGACAAACAGGAGGAGGCGGTGAGAAACATAGGGAGAGGCCAAGAGAAACAGAGGGCGAGACAAAAACAGATAAAGGCATCCAGACATATTAAACAAGGCAAAGAGGTACAAAGAGCAAGGCAGTGATACACAGAGGGAAACATAGGTGAAGGCAGAGACACATATAGGGGAAGACATTTACACACAAAGTAAAATTCTAAGAACACAGACACAGACAAACATATAGGGACCTGTCAAGATGCCACATGACCTGGAAATTGTTATCTGTTTGGGGTTGTGTAGACCAAATTTGAGAAACACTACTTTTGGATAAGGTTGAGTATCCCTTATCCAAAATGCTGGTGTCCAGAAGAATTTGGATAACGGATTATTCCGTATTTTGGAATATTTTTATATTTGATGAGGTGGCGGGGGACGCCAGACTCCTGCTAAACGAGGCGGGCTCCATCTGTATATGCACTGCACAACTTGAAAAACATTTGCTGTTATTCTAGGGAATGCTAATTTTGTATTTGCAGTCATCTATATACAATAATAAAACTAAAAATATTTTCTAGGCAATAAGTTACAGCTATTGAAACTAAAGTTGCATTCTCTACCATACTCACGACAGTCATGTTAGGTGGTATTATGGTCACGTGCTTCTGCCTATTGTGTTGCAGCTGTTATCTAGACAACCAGCATCAATATTGTAATGGGAAGTGAACTTTAATATTCATATTCCTGAATATGAAGGAGGTGTTTTATTCACATACTGCCTATTATTGTGAGAACATATGTTACTTGGACACTCGGGGCAGATTTATTAAGCTTGGTGAAGTGATAATGTGGCTGGTACTATATCACCGTCCAATCAGCTCCTAACTGTGAAGTTACAGGCTGGGTTTGAAAAATGACAGGTAGGAGCTGATTGGCCGGTGATAAAGACCAGACACTTTATCACTTCACCGAGCTTAATAAATCTACCCCTCAGGCACTATTGTTATGAGGAATAGTATAAAATAAATATAGATTTTTAAGCTAATATTCTCTATACAGTGTTGTGCAGAAACTGAATCACTGTAACCTTTGCTTACTTAAGTACAGTAAGATAGCATTTATTTTGATCATTACAACAATTCAAACAAAATCCCATGAAACCAATAAAGGTGAATGAATGATACTATTCTATCTAGCTCAACAAAATATTAAGGGAAAATCCACAAGATTCTCCCCTTAATAATGGAGGGGAAACCCCAAACAACATATATGTCGAATTTACAGTAATATCTATAAAGTGTACAACAACAGGCACACTGTTATTGCAATGTGGTATGTATGGATTGTACAATTTTCAAGGTAACAGCAGAGGAAACTCCCACTCACTAAACGTTTGAGGTACTGTACACTAACTACTGTACCTAACAAATGCTGATCGGTGAAGGCTATAATTATCTGACAAGTCCAAAATAGAAAATATGCACTGGGGACACTATGTGACATAATGAACAACCCTTTTGGGGGGGGGAAGGAGCATTATGTAAATCTTGGGCTGCTGGGTTTACCCCAGTCTCAGTGTTTGGGTAAAAGAGTTTTGTCCCAACACACTGCGGGCTGTAGGTGGGATGTAAGGACAGTGCTTAAAAAGTGGACTGTCCTTTAAAAATTGGCACTGTTTTGAGGTGGACATTATGTGAACGGGGGGGGGGGATATGTGGCGTAATGGCGCAATGTGAACTGGGGGCACTACAGAGGGTTTAATACATTTGTGGTGCTATTAATAGAAACACATTATATTTACTAATACTATCATTAATACATAATTTTTATTAAAAATAAATATATTGTTAGGCAACATCACTTGGCAGTTGCCATGGGTCCTCCTATAAATGTAAATCAAGCACTGCCTAGCAGTTTGCTGACCTGTTAATGTCTGGAATATTACTTTACTAACAGGGATCAGTAATGTTGTCTTCCTTACAGTGGAATTGGGATGCTTGCTATTAATTGGTTTTATGACATTATCTCCAGGATAGAAATTGGAATCATTGTAGAAAGAATCTGGAAAAAATCCACTGTCTGTTGTTTCAGAATCAAACATAAAGTACTCATTAGGACCCTATGAGGTTTCATTGTTCTCTTCTCTCATCCTGCTTGTTCATGCTGTCTCTTACAATCAAATCTAAAAATCTATATTGACAGCATTCTTTCTATCTGCGCTTTTAATTTTGCTTGCTTGGTGGGGAAAAAGAGTTTTCTGAAACTGTAGGTTTTTTGTCTCATAGGAGGTTATTCTGGTTGGTGCGGAACTTTCCGAATTCTTTCGGAGCTGACTGAACGCCACGCTGTGCGGACATTGTAAGAACAAACGCCCACAGGTCCACCGCATTCGGACGGACTCACTCTCTAAGAAGCTGGGACATCTTCTGCCTCAGCAGAGTCATTGGGAACACAGCAGGTGGCTTCACAAGAGAGTAGCCTGGCCAGCACTTCAAGTACAGCAACAGGTAGCCGTGGGCGGTGCCGGAAGAGGCCAACAGAGGTACCAACCACCAAGAACAAGGCATTCCAACCGGAGGAATTGCAAATTCTTGTACCCCATGCACGGGATTTGATTGAGTTGACCAAGGTTAGGTTGACACCCACAATGAAATGGAGGATTTGGGAGGACATAACTGTCGAGATTAATGCGGTGGCTCCACAAGTTCGTGAGGAAGAGCTCACGTGCTCTTCCTCGCAATTTCAAACACTACAACTTGCCTCTTTTTCACGTAAAAGAGGCAAGTTGTAGTGTTTGAAATTTCAGTTCACCAATACCAGTAATGTGTGTATTAGAAGGTAGATGGGTACTTATGTAATATCTGGGCTCCCGTTTTTCTTATGAGACCGCGTCCGCTCGCCACGCTTCGGGCACGGTGGCTCGCTGCGCTCGCCACACTATATAAAATCAACTCCATGCGTAGTTGGATAGTAGGGGTATGAAAAAATGGGGTGCATTTAACATGGGAGCCCAGATAATACATAAGTACCGGTAGATGCAATTGTTAAATGGCAGGTCACGTTGCTAGGAGCAACAGACATGATTGCCATGTCACTTATTCTATATATATTATACGGTGAGTGTGAATGTATGTTCAAGGTGATTATTTAACAATTTAAACTAATGTCAGTTATGTGTTATGAAGCAGACTTCCAAATCTGTAGCAGATAACAATGCATGCTAATTCAAACGTCAGGGGTGACATGTAATAATATGTAAACTTTGGTTGTAGGTGGCATGACTTCAAATGCAACCTCAAGAAGAAAATGACCGCACGTTGGGAACACAGCCACACCACTGGGGCTGGCCCTATGCCAGGGCGACTGAAGCTCACCCCCCTGGAGGAGTTGGCTCAAGACTGTATAGCTATTGAGGAGGTCCGGGGGAGTGAGCAACATGTACAGTGAGGCCCCAGTGGAAGTTTTTGTGGCTGAACTAGAAGGTAATTTGTTAACATGGCATAAGTAGTTTGTAATAATTTTCAAGGAATGTGTTGTAATTGTACGTTTCTCTTTCAGCACCATCTCCAACGTGCGGTAGCGATCTTCTTGAGGAAGAGGAGGAGACAGTGCCACCTGCCACCAGTAGCAGCCATGTGCAGCAGCAGCAGCCAACGGCTACACAGGATGTGGACCGGTGGGTGCAGATGCTTGGGCAGATTCGCCAGCAGGGAGAGTTAGCATCAGACCGGCTGCTTAGGACCGAGGAGGTCATGCAGGGTATTGTCAGCACCCAGCAGGCAATAGCTGGAAGCCAGCAGGCCATGGCTGGCACCCAGCAGGCCATAGCTGGAAGCATGCAGGTGTTGGCAGATCAAGCCGTGCGCCAAAATAACCTCCTCCACCATAATGAGCTTGTGGCGGAGCTACTTAACACCAATAGGGCCCTATTGTCAGCCGTTTCTGGTGCATTCCCAACACCAGCACTCCCTGCTGTTGGAAGGGGAAGACCATCCCCCCCTTCCACATCATCTGCTCCACCTGCCCCACCATCACAATGTGGCCGTGGGTGAGGAGCTGCTGCACGTGGCAAGGCCCCTACCAGGGCCAAACGGTCACGAAAGTGAACTTGGCTCCCCATTAATCTCCACCCTTATGTCTTCCCAAATCTTTCATTTTGCTGTGTGTGTCAACCTAATGTGTGCAACCCAATCCCGTGCAAAGGGTACACTAATTTGTGGTTCCTTCAGTTGGAATGTTTTGGTTGGTTCCCCTGTTGCCCTCTTTCGGCTACCATTACTGTGTGCTGTTCTTGAAGTGTTGGCCATATACTTTTGTTGTGAAGCCACCTGATATGTTCCTAGAGATTCTGCTGATGAAATGGCAAAAATTTTATACATTTTTTTTTTGTTTGAAAATTATTTGTATGTTACCTTTCTTTTTAGGCAAGTGCCAAATAACATGCAAGAAAATTCATATGTTTTCCACTAATTTAATAAATGTTCTTTTTACCCCCAAATGTGTGGTGTTATTGCTGAATGTAAAAGTGACATGTAAAATTATATTATTGGTAGCAATTTCTGACCATTGGTTGCAGTGTAAATGTGGGTAAAATAGCAAACATGCAGTGGTGTTTTAGCTTATATTTGTGTATTTAGTAATGCTCCATTTAGGCAGCAATGCTTCCAATTGCAGCAATAAAAAGAATGTAATTAATGACAAATGAGTAGAGGAGTGGATTTTATTGTGTTCAGCTGACAGTGCTTCAGGTGCGGGCGTACTAATTGGGCGAACCGAATGCCTAGCACATGAACAAATGCTCTCCGCAAAGTGAAACTTGCTTATGAAGTCCGCATATTTCATGCGTGTTGGTTCGTTTGCAGTTGGTGTGCTGTCCGAATGCACGCCTACCACAGTTAGTGCACTCCCTCGTGTACGCCCATATTTGCGCCCAGTTTTTCCCACTTTGAAACCACGCCCTTGTGTAAGTCCGAATGACGCCCATATTACGCCCATATTTCCAGAGTCAATTCGGTGGACATTTCTGTACGGCATTAATGAGAACGAGTACGGAGACCATGCGTGGCACATGCGCATATCGTTGCCTACGCATGCGTAGACGGCTAAAAAGCGCCCTCCGAAAGAATTCGGAAAGGACCGCACCGACCAGAATAAGGCCCATAGTTGGGTACTTGGAGTTTTCGATTTAATTGTTTATCATGCCCAATCTTCCTTCTCAAGAGACTGGAGACCTGGTGGGCAATATTCAATAATTGTTTTTCTCTGATTGCACACAGCCAGGCAGAGTTTAATTGGGTAAAATGGCTAAACATGGCCAAGGTGCAGTGTGCAACATGAAAAGGGCTATTTGAGTGCTAATTTCAGCTAGCCACATCACACATCGGGGGAGGGGTGTTTGAGAGTTGAAATTCTGGCGCTGCAAGCTGTTTGCGCTGCCGGCGATAACTATTGATCTTGTCCTTAAAGTCAGTTAAAATGTCCATGGTGTCTTTACGAAGGAAACTATGTCATTTTCTGCTGATATAGGGATCAGGACATGCAATGTTCATTGAAGGTTCTAAACTGGTTTATGATTTTCATTTTTTTGCATTCCCATTTTTGTCTTTTTTTAGATGATGTTGTAACCTTTTTTTCTTTCTGAGTTGCCGTGGTAACATTTTCCTTTCTGGTGGCCACTATAGAAAGTATGGAAATTCACAGAGAGCATGAAGCTTAACCTAAACTCCTATGGTGTTCTTACTGTAGCTAAATACAGTAAATATATAATTCTGCATATCGCTGTACAAACACAATCTCTATACCCAGAAAAATGACTAAAGTAGCTGTTGTAAAAATGTATTAAAATGTGCTGTTTGTGCAACGCCAATCACTAAATAACATAGTGATCTCTGAAGCAGTATCTCATGGAACAAGTGGGTAGAGATGTGCATTGAACTCTGATCTTACAAAAGATCAATCTTCATGTTGATTCAGCTTTGTTTTCTATTACAGGCTGAGTATCCCTTATCCGAAATGCTCGGGACCAAAAGCATTTTGGATCATGGATTATTCCGTATTTTTTTATATTTTATGTTTCATTTACGTATCTTAAGGTATCTTGCATTTATGTTGTACAAACACATCAAACACATAAAATACACACAAATATATTTTATTTGTGCATGAAACAAGGTTTCAAAACATTAAACAAAGCTTGTGTACTATCTCAGACACTGAATTTGAATGCTAAATATTAATTTTCTTGCACATATTTAGTGCCTACATATCATATCCCCAGTAGTGCCAGTTACAGATGTCCCCAGTAGTGCCAGTTACATATCATGTCCCCAGTAGTGCCAGTTACATATCATGTCCCCTGTAGTGCCAGTTATAGATGTCCCCAGCAATGCCAGTTACATATCATGTCCCCAGTAGTGCTGTTACATATCATATCCCCAGTAGTGCCAGTTACATATCATGTCCCCAGTAGTGTCAGGTACATAACATGTCCCCAGTAGTGCCAGTTACATATCTTGTCCCCAGTAGTGCTGTTACATATCATGTCCCCAGTAGTGCTGTTACATATGTCCCCAGCAGTGCTGTTACATATGTCCCCAGTAGTGCTGTTACATATGTCCCCAGTAGTGCTGTTATAGATGTCCCCAGTAGTGCTGTTACATATGTCTCCAGTAGTGCTGTTACATATGTCCCCAGTAGTGCTGTTATAGATGTCCCCAGTAGTGCTGTTACATATGTCCCCAGTAGTGCTGTTATAGATGTCCCCAGTAGTGCTGTTACATATGTTTCCAGTAGTGCTGTTACATATGTCCCCAGTAGTGATATTACAGATGTCCCCAGCATTGCTTTTAGCAAAAACAGTACATTCTGGAAACTATGGTTTTCAGAATAATTTGAATAAAGGATATATGCCAAAGGGTATTATTATTTAGTATTTTTGATTTTAATTTTTTGAGTGCTAAAGCTGCTGTGAGATACTCAAAGCATCCTCTAAAAATGCCAGCATCACTCACAGTGACTGTCCTTTTAGTATAAATAAATACAAGTACAGCCAAGTCAATTAATTGAAGATTAAATATATCAAGAACAAGAACAGTCACTTTGAGCCGCGCTGGCATTAACGGTTATTTTGAGGATCTCTCACAGCAGTGAGTCCCATAGACATGAAGCCTTTTTCAGATTCATGCATGTAATACTTCAGATATAGCACATGCGTTACACAGATTATTCTCGCAAAATCACTGTTGTGATCAAAATGCATGTTCTCAGAAATATCTTGGAATAATGATTGGCGTTCATAACCGGTTGCTGGGAGCTGACTTTGGAGCTTGTTCAGGTTCACTCGCAAAAAGCTAATTCCTTCTCAAAAGGACAAAACCATGTGCACTGCAGGTGGGGCAGATGTAACTTGCAGAGAGAATTAGATTTGGGTGAGTTATTTTGTTTCTGTGCAGGGAAAATACTGGCTGCTTTATTTTTACATTGCAGTATAGATCTCACTTTGAATTAAAACCCCACCCAAATCGAATTCTCTCTGCACATGTTACATCTGCCCCACCTGCAGTGCACATGGTTTTGTCCATTTAAGATGGAATTTGCCTTTGCGAGTGAACCAGAATAAGGGCCTTATTGCTTGCACAGAGCTGGTCTTGTGTTATGGGTGTGTTCTGTGAGTTCTGTGTGCTTTGAAGAACGTGGTTGTGTACTTAGATGTTCGACCACTAACACAGGAGGTCGTGCTTGAATGGAGAAACTGCACCTGCTGTAGGGATGCTGCATGTTTTGATGGTGTGACTGATGGTATATCTAAAAACACAGAAAACTGTAGTATTTCAGCTCTATTTCAGAGGGATTTTGCAAATGACTGCTCTTATCAAGAGAACTACCGTATTCTTTGTGTTACTAATTTCATTTGTAAGTACATATGCAGTTACTAACTGCATACATACTAACTGCATACATACTAACTGCATATGTAAGTGTGTCAGGATGTACCTTGGGAAAGGATGCTAAATGCATCCCTCTTTATAAACAGTTGGTGCTTCTTAAACAATGAAGAAAAAACGGTACTTATGTAGTAACTGGGCTGCCGATTTTGAAATCGGGTCCATCGCATCGCATCGCACCCGACCAAATCGCATGCGATGCGATGCGATGCGATGCGATGGACCCGATTTTTCCATAGGATTCAATGTTAAAATGGACTGAGTCCATTTTAACATGAAAATCAATGGGAAAAAGGGGTCCTTTTCATACCCCTACTATCCAAGTGGGCATGGAGTTGGATATAAACCTGTGGCGAGCGTAGCGAGCCACCGAGCCCGAAGCGTGGCGAGCGTAGCGAGCCCCGCGAGGGGACACAGAATACCGTCCCCTCGCGGGGCTCGCTTCGCTCGCCACGCTTCGGGCTCGGTGGCTCGCTACGCTCGCCACAGGTTTATATCCAACTCCATGCCCACTTGGATAGTAGGGGTATGAAAAGGACCCCTTTTTCCCATTGAATTTCATGTTAAAATGGACTCAGTCCATTTTAACATTGAATCCTATGGAAAAATCGGGTCATCGCATCGCATCGCATCGCATCGCATCTGATTGTATGCCTTAACTTAAGGCATACAATCAAAAAATCGGCAGCCCAGATACTACATAAGTACCGAAAAAACACATGTGTTATTGTTATTATTAAGTGTTATTTCCATTATTTTTTATCTGAACAATCATTTTTGCCCATTTTCTAGCCTTTGAGAACAAATGGTTTATTGTTTTGCTCCCAAACATTACCAAATGTTTTGCTTCAACTAGAAAGATTGGACCGATAGTCTTATTGCGTGTAACCAGCTTAAGTAGAGCAAGCCTGGTGGTGAGAGTCCCAGTGTAAGTTATGGGGACTGATTGCGTGCTTCCTTAGCTGCAAATAATGCAAATAAGAATGGTGTTGAATTGAAAAGATGTAATAAACAATACTCAAATCTTATGGGCTCCACAATTAGAAAGTGTGATAGTGAACACCCTATCTTAGTAGATACTGGGTCAGATGCACTAAGCATCAAAAGTGATAAAATGAAGATTGATAAACAGCCAGCCAATCAGCTCTCTGCCATGTTACAGGCTGTGTTTGAAAAATGTCAGGCAGGAGCCGACATTGGTCTAGAGATGACGAGCACAATATAATTAGGTAAAAGTTGGAAGATTAAATTTTACAAACTTCACTAAAGCTCAGTACACACTTGATGATGTGCGTACGCAGCAACATTTTGCGTGTCAGAACCTGGCGGACCCGGGGGGGTGTTCCAGGGGGCTCACTAGGGATATCTTCCATCTTCCTGCATGTATAGAGAACGGAGGATGTTGCTGACGATGCAAGAGAGCACACTGGTTGACATTTACATTTTGTAGTTACAACCCATCAGAATCGTCAAGATCCTTTAAAATTCCATCCAGTGTGTACCCAGCTTAACATTTTGTAATGTTCAAGAACTAAAAATGTATTTGTTTTTAATTTAAACATGTAATTTTAAAAAATTGACAGGAATAATTCATCAAATATTTAATGAACTGAAATGACTTAATCAAGTAACTTCATCACCGAAAACATGGAAACAGTAGCTTGCACACATAAGCTATGTAGCCACTATTAACGGTTTGTACTTGTTTGGAGAAAGCCACTGACAAACCCATGAGCCTCTTACTAACCACAGAATGTTGCTAATTAATGTGAGAACACCTAAGCTCAGGAGTGTTTTGAGAATGATGTGCGTTTGCCTGGGGCTGCATGAGGCCGTTTGGGAGAAGAAGTGGCCTTTTCCTAAGGAAATGATTTTGTTATGAAAAACCAAGTCACTACATCCATACTGGAGATTAAAAAAAAACTGTTCAAAAAAGACCTAGGGGTGAAAAAGATAATTTGATAGTCAAACAAATAACTGAACATTTAGGAAATAAAAGGGACATGGGTCTATCTTGTTTTGTAATATTTGTGTGTAAAACCTGATATAGGAGCATAAAGGCAGATGTAAAACTAAAGTGTTTGTGAGTGTTTGTGAGTGTGTGTGTGTGTGTGTGTGTGTGTGTGGTGGGGGGGGGGGGTGAAGCATAGTTGCCTCCCCTCCTGCATTCTGCTGGAGACTCCCTGAAATAGCAGCAATCTCCCTCTCTCCCTCATTAGTATAGCAATCTCCCTCATGTCACCTAGCACACATTACACTCTTACATTTTTAGGGAAAAAAGGAATGAGAGATAGATACATTTATATTGAATCATCAGCACCATTTCCCAGCACTTTAGCAAGTATAGTAGCTCTTACTAACTGCTTTGGGGCTCATCTACATTTGGATATAAGTCATGTTACAAGATTCCTCTCAGATGTAGCAGTGTACACCCACGCTTCTAGGTGCCACGTTCACAATCTCTTTTCACAATTTCTCCATATATGGAACTAGCCACGCCCTTTGGGTGGAGCATGACACGCCCCCCTCAATGGGGCTCTCTGCAAAATTCTACTATTCCAACTATTATCTCCCTGAATATAGTTTTCAAAAGTAGGCAAGTATGGTGTGAAGCCTATAATAAAAATACAGATATCATATGGAAAATAAAATATATGTATAAATACATCTGTTTTCAAGGAAGTCAAAAGCTGCCAATTGATTAACAAACAGAAACTGCATAACAAAGCACAGATACAATTTAATATTTGAATAAACCATAAAGGAGGGTTTTCAAAATGTCAATTTTATTCTTAATAATGTAAAGATAAGTTTGATAGACATTGGACAAGGCATGTTACATATGCATTATAATTTTATTACAATTAGAGACTAGACCCTGTCATTTATTTAAAGGCAATAGCTAACAAGCCAGTATGCAAATCTGCAGAAAACATTGTCTCTTCAAAAATGTGCTGTCTAAACACACATTTCCTTCCAACTTAACTAGATACTGTTGTCAGTTTTTATGTCAACTACAATGCTTTATTTTATAACAAGTAATTATGTCTATTTCCATTGAAAGCAATTGGCCCAAGTTAGATTGACGCTTTATTGTATTTGTTTCACTTACAACAATGATACTTCAGTTTTAAAGGGCAAACACCCATACACACTCATAGGCATACATTTACTAAGATGGGAGTTCTATTGAAGATGGGATGTTGCCCATAGCAACCAATCAGATTCTATGGGCGGGATTCTCGTACATTCGTGGCGAATGTGTGTTTTTACCGCGATTGCAACGTCACTTTTTCGCGCCGTTAACGCTCCTCTCTTCACTATATTCTATATTAATTCAGCTACCGCAATCTGTTTGCGGTAACTGGACCAGTGTGCGATCACCGGCTTTTTGTGTCTAGTGCGCATGCGTCTGCTGAGCGCATAGCGGACATGCGCACTAGCACCTTCCTGCTTCCGGACGCTGCGCAGCTAAAAGAAGCGCGCATCTTACTGGTGTTTTGTAGCACGGCAGATTAATCCGTGGGTCATCCGTAAGTTCACTGTTTACGGCGTACGGTCATATGGGTCACCATACGGTGCTGGTTGTAATGTATGTGTAGTATGGGGCTTTTGTTGTCTGGCATACATACATACACCATTCCCGGGTGTTATCAGCAGCATCAGCAGGCCCCTTACCCTTATATCCTTCATGGCTTTGCATTGCTTAGTGAATTTTGTGTACTAATTGGATGTATTACATTTCAATCTATTATATGTGTATCATTAAATTGGTTTTATTTGCTTAATAATGTGAGTGTGTGTGTGTATATATATATATATATATATATATATATATATTCTGTAGTTTTGCATAATTGCATATATATATATATATATATATAGTATATATATATATATATATATATATATATATATATATTACACTGTTTAATGTATTATGTCATGGGAGTTTGTGATTGCAGAAATGTCTATAAATAATTTGCTGTAATTGACTGTTTTTAATTTTTTAATTTTATTTATTTTTACCCATTTCCCACCTGGGTCAGCAGCGTTGTTATTGGGACACTCCGTGTCCCTTTACACGGTACTTCTGCCTAGATTCTGGCCTGCATAGAACAGGGCTAGGACCTGGGTAGAGGGCAGCGTAAATGGGTACAGATGAACCACATCATTCCATCCGTAGGCTATTAATACACTACAGAACGTTAGCAGCAGCTACTGTATGCTAAGATATGGTAATGCAGGAGGAGGAGTCTGGTATAAGAACATGTATTCTGCCTGCATTTGTGATTCAGTGATGAGTTCTAGGGTGCATCATTGGATCACTTGTGACACCAGCAGCCGGCTCAGTGACCCTAAAGGCCCATACACACTTGCCGACTTTGAGCTGAAAGTCGCCCAAAACAGGGGTTTTGAGCGGCTTTCAGCTCAAAGTTGCCAAGTGTGTGTGGCCCGGCGATGAGCGGTGAGCGCTGCTGCGCGCTCCCGCATCATCGCCGGGAAAGCCGCTCATCTGCTATCTATACCAGCAGATGAGCGGCTTTCAGGACGGCTTTGCATAGCTCCCCGCTATGCAGAGCCGTCCTCCCCCCCTCCGTCGGCGCCGGGCAGGGGGAAAGGGTATCCGGACTATTGTTAGACAGACAGTACATAGACAGCCATTACATCGACACCATTAGTTCGACAACTCAATAGGTCGACATGCTTTTAGGTCGACATACCATTAGGTTGACATGTCATTAGGTCGACATGTCATTAGGTCGACAGCTCATTAGGTCGACAGCTCAATAGGTCGACATGGTTTTAGGTCGACACTTCCATTAGGTCGACAGTGTCTATGTCGACAGTCAAAAGGTCGACATGTTTTTTTCACTGTTTTTTGAGCCGACATGTGCCGACAGGCGGTATTTCATGCCCTACTATCCACTACGGCGTGGTGGGAGAATAAAATAGTGTGCCGAGCGCAGCGAGTCACCGTGTCCGAAGCATAGCGAGCGAAGCGGTTCACTTCAAACTGTGTCCATGTCGACTGTGTCGACATTTCAGCCAAAAAAACAGTGAAAAAAACATGTCGACCTTTTGACTGTCGACATAGACACTGTCGACCTAATGGAAGTGTCGACCTAAAACCATGTCGACCTATTAAGCTGTCGACCTAATGAGCTGTCGACCTAATGACATGTCGACCTAATGGTATGTCGACCTAATGGCATGTCGACCTAATGACATGTCAACCTAATGGTATGTCAACCTAAAAGCATGTCGACCTATTGAGTTGTCGAACTAATGGTGTCGATGTAATGGCTGTCTATGTAGTGTCTGTCTAACATTTGTCCCAGATCCGGGGGAAAGCCGCTCAGTGTGTATGCACAGAGCGGCTTTCCCCGCAGCAATGATCGCGATCATCGCTGTCCATACACGCTGGGCAAAGTCGCCCAGTGTGTATTGACCTTAAGGCCGATGGGGGTTTGCGCATGCCCGATTATGCACTTGTGCAAACCCCCACAGCGAGCACCTTTGTTGAATTTTTAATTTGCTGGTATGCTCCCTGTCTGATGACAGGCAGGGGCCATTCCGGCAGGCCCGCCCAGCACTTCTTGGGTGTGCCCACAAAAATGGTGTGTGTGCCCATAGAAATGCTGGGCAGGCCCATCAGAATGCAGATGTTCTCCTGCTTGCTCTGGGCGGGGACGGCTGACATCATGTGATGTTAGCGACCGCCCTCATTTCGGCCATCTCTGTAGAGCAGTGGTTCTCAAACTGTGGGTCCTGACCCCAAAGTGGGTCCCGACCTTCTCATTGTGGGGTCGCGAATCCATTTTGCTGACCATCAGGTTGATGACTTTTTTAATCTCAGTCAGTGATTGAAGGAGTCTGTTATTTTAGACCCCTCCCATCATTTTGTGCCTCCACAATGCTGCCATGTATGTGCTGTCTGCTGTCTACACATGTGATATGATGGGTTATGGTATATCAGACTCCTCCCATCACTCTGTGACTCCACAATGCTGCCATGTATGTGCTGTCTGCTGACTACACATGTGATATGATGACCTTCTGCAGTAACTCGCTGGGGTCCCGTAATTAAATATTATTGTCTGATGGGGTCCCATAATTATTTTTATTGTCTGACGGGGTCCCAGAGCAAAATAGTTTGTGAACCCCTGCTGTAGAGGATAAAAGTATAGACTTACACATCCACACGCATGGTTGTGCGGGGATCTGGGCGAGAGTGGGGGGTGCATTTGGTAGAGCAGTGTTTAGCGAAAATAACCAGCCTAGCGAATTGGTCTGAAGCAGGCCCTCTGTCTGAAGACATAGACCTTGGCTCGTAATCAGCCAGGATTTTTCTGAATGGTGAAAGCTGCAGGTCATGAGGTTCTCAGATAAACATACCCTTACTGTAACACCTGGTAGTCATAGTTAAAGCTCTTGAAATTTTGCAAGGCGAAGGAATGTAATGAATTTGCACACTAAAAATAACATTTCCACTGCCTGAGCAGGTGCTATGTGCAGATCTGACTGGACAATTATTATTTACTAGGAGACGAGCACCATATTTTTATCAAATATTAAAACATTGCAAAGATCTAACAAGATGCATATAATGATGGCAGTGGTGTATAGGAATTTAACTGACTAGTGTGAGAGAAGAAGATGCTGGTTGCAGATGCATTATATTATGACCTAATGCACCAACCGCACCACTGATGCCACAATACAGACAGGTACATGTGTAATGCTGGGTACACACCTAAAGTTCTGTCCAATCTGTTTGACTGAAAGAAAAATCTGGCATTGTAACTGAGCAAATGGCAAACAGCCATTGCTCCCAAACTCTGCAAAAAGGACAAGATAATTGTTCCTGTAATTTTACGTAAGTCATTTGGCTGAGCGAGCATTGTGCGATTCCAGCGTTTGGGAGCAATGAATGATTGTCATTTGCTCAGTGTGTCTGTGTGAGTATATTCTCTGTACATATGACTGGCACATATGTGCTGCGTAGACAGTATTGATATACATGCTTTGGGGGTGATTCAACACTGCTAGTTAACCAAGCACGAATACGCTGGGGTCCGATCACTATTGAATCGGGCCCTTTGATGCATTCCCATTGCCTATTAGATTGTAAGCTTTTGTGTCCTTATTCTGTATTCCTGTAGAATCCGTAGAGACTTATACCCCTTTCACACTTGCGAAAATATCCCGGGTTTCTGCACATGAACGCGCATCATCCCGGGATTTCTCAGTGTGAAAGGGTCTTGAAAGAATATCCCGGGATAAACATACCAGGATTTCTACCCAGCTCCTGACCTGAGTAGATTCTGGATTTGACCCGGGATGCGGCTAGTGTGAATGGTCCCGCACCCAGGATTGGGTACACAGGACTTTAAAAAAGCGGCTGATTGGAGTTTTCTTGGGCTGACAAGAAAGTCCATTTCTAATGACATGCATATGTATTTAAAGGGATTCCCCAGGTTTAATGTGAATGGGGCTGTCCTGGGTCGATCCCAGATCTGAGTGCAGTGTGAAAGGGTACATTCCCGGAAGCATCCCGGAACACATTCCTGGGTATGACCTGGGTCAAGGGGTATTATCTGGATTGCATGCCTGACCCTCTCCTTCAGGGAGAACATGCTCAGTCCCTGGGCTTCCCTGGAAATGTATGATTGCCAGCACCTGTGGTGACCAGAATTTCATTGTTAATAGAGTGTTAGCGTGACTAGTCTTTAAGTAACTTGTTCTATATTTTTTTAAGTGAGAATGTCATCACAAAACAATTCTGAGATTGAAAACCTATCGTCAGATTACCATACAGAAATTGAATCCTCGGATGTGTCGGAAAATGACATTCCTGTAGACGCTTGTGAAAAGAAACGCAAAAGATCTCCGCGGTTTTCTTCTTCTGAAAATGAAGCATTAATTGATGGGATTTTGGCCAATTATAGGATATTGTTTGGAAGAATTTCCGGTATAAATTATTCTTTTGGAAAAAAAGAAGCAACATGGAAAAAAATCGCACATGAAGTGTCTGCTGTTGGAAAGATTCCACGAAGCACAATGGTATGCAAAAAAAGATATTCGGACTGCAAAATTCTAGTGAAAAAGAAATTAAGTTTAAAAAGTCTGCACTCTCAAAAAACTGGCGGTGGTGGTCCTTTAAAAATCGATATGAGCAACTGGGAGCAAAGACTCTCTGAAAAAATTTCTCCGCATGCGGTCCGAGGCGTCGAGGGAGGAGTCGACACTGCGTCTTATTCATGTAACGTCATAAAATCTCAAGGTGATTATTTCATATTAAATGTTTCTCTTTCTGCAACTCTGATTTAGGACAAATGAAGTGTGTTTGGGTGGAATGCTTTTTCACAGAATAGTGTCCCGTGTGTGACGTTACGGGGCGGGGCAAGCCCCGTTTGTGTAGCGAGTAGGCAGGGCACGCCCCCTCTTCAACGCTGCCCTTTCAATCTGTGCCTCCTGGCTTCCAGCATCACAAACGGGGCGTGCCCGGCCACACGACGTCAAAGAAGAGGGCTGACCAGGCCTCCCGGGGGGGTTTCACTGTGCTGAGGAAGTACTGGGCACCGCTATATACAGCGGTGCCGGGCTTCCCTGGGCTCATATGCATTACTGTTTTAGCAAAAACATCCTAGTGGGAACACTAACAGTAATGTTGAAAAAACCCCACATTTCTGTATGATGTATCATCCGCCCACAGTGGCAGCACAGCGGGGGTTATTACATGCAGAAGCAGGCGTTTGCCTACAGAAGCGTATGTGTTTTTTTCCGGCTGTAATGTTTGAGCGATCCATTACGAATCCCTTCCATGCATGTCCTGCGGCCTGGAAAATGTGCAATGGCAGATGGACTCCCGTGTCTTAGATCTGGAAGTCTAGCGCCGGCGCAGCATTGCAAGGGGCAGCTCTTATCGCAAGTGCTGTGCCTTGTGTAAATGACTGCATGTTTTATAGTATATATGGTAATTAACTATGTTATGCCCGGCGAAAAAGGGGGGGGGGGGGGGCAACAGATGTTATACCATATCGGCCTAAATATTTTGTAGGAAAATCCATTGTTATTATATTCTCAAATGATTTTTTAAATACTTGAATACTCTGTCATTAATACACTATTAGTGACTGTAAATAAAAATGCACTTGGTTAAGTTTTTGAATGGCATAAATCTCCCATATAATAATTAAAAAGTGATTGGCGAAGCATAGGATAAAGGAAATTAATTGATATTGTTGTTTTAGAGTTACAAATTATTAAAATGCTGCCTTTAATAAGTGACAGATAAACATTTTTTAACCTATTTTAATAACAACATATTTCTTCGAATTTTGGTGGTTATTGCATGGTTGATTTTTTTTTTTTTTTTTAAATTCTTTTTTAAATTTTTGTTTTAAATGTTCATAATGTTTATTCCTACTTAAAAACTAGTATATGATGTGTTATAGAGGGGTAGACTTTAGCCCATGGATTTCTTATTTGCCGCTAAATTATTAAAGAGTTTTTGGTTAACATACCTCTTAAGTTCTACAGGACAATTACTTTTACCTTTTCAAATAATTATATAATATTCAATTAATTTTAGTGAAAAATAATGGATGAAGATTACAGTAAGGGTATGCTAGTGAAAATGTTGTGTATAATGATTTTGAGCGATATGTAATTTTTTTTTTTTTTTTTAAATTACAGGGGCAAACCCACAGAACACCAGAAAAAAAAAAATTAAAGATGTCACAGATAAGGAAAAAGCACATACAGGTTAGTATTTAAAAAATGATCTAAATTTTTAATATTTTATATAATTTAGTAACTAATTTTGCAATAAATTTTTCTACTTAGATAATTCGCAAAAATGTGTGTCAAAGAAAAAGCACAACAAATCTTATTTTGATTCACATATTAAAAATGAGGTCCACTATTTGGGATATTCTGATACAACTTATAAAGGAGAAAATGTTGGAAAAAATGTACATGTGAAAGGTATGTATTTTTTAATTAATATGTAATTAATTTCTTATAAAAACCTATCTTTCCATTAATCAAATTTTCCTTCTTTTAAAACAGCCAAAAATGACAAGATTGAATACAAATATCCCATCGATGTGGAATCAACTGTTTCAAATGATGATGTCTGTGAAAGTGTAAAACTAGCAGTCGAAAAAGAAAACACATCTCCCAATGATAAAAAAAAAAATAGGTGCTCACAAATAGAAATCATTGATGATACAAACATTGGCCAAGATACCGTCTCTTTTAAAATTTCTAACATTGCAGAAAAATGTACAACAGATCCCAGCAATTCATTTGGAAAGGAAATGACAGACCTACTTCAAACAGTAGTTGAAGAAAGTTCAGTGAAAACGCATGAGGAGGTAGAGGTTATAAGGAAAGAAATTGAAAATGCTACGCAAGCGTTTATAACGAACAGTAACCATAACACTCAATTGCTTAAAGACATTTCCCAGCATTTTAAAGATATTAAAGAACATTTGAACACTCTTTCGAAAACACATATCGAAATTCTTAATTTGAAGCGGAAAAAATATAATCAAACGCAAAGAAGCGTTGTCACTGTGGAGGAAAATAATATTGATTCTGCTGACTGGGCCACAAACACACATAATACGGAGGAGATTATCGAGTTGGAGGATGGAAATGAAACAAGACCTAAGCGACTTTTTAAAAAACCAAAACGTTTCAGGGACCCAATCGATTGATTTTCTTACAATCTGGTAAGTACTAGAAATGCATATATGGAATCTAAAATTAAATATGTTATAATGCTTTTCTTAAATTAAAAAATAAGAAAAAAACTTTAAGATTTCTTTGAACGGCGCAAATAATTAATATCACATTCAAAGGGTCTGTGAAATTGCGTTTCTGAGGGCAGGATGCTATATTACAGAAATGCGGTAAATACCCCGTTATCGGGGTTTTTACCGCATTTCTGTCTGCTATATAAGGTGCCCGTAGTGGCAGCGCTGCGGAAAGGATCGCCAGTACAGGCTGGCGAATCCCTATAGAAGCCTATGGGCTTCTTTCCGCAGCGCTGTGCTCCCAGCATCCCCTGCGGCCAGCGCTGGGAGTCTGCGCATGCGCAGACGGACTCCCGTGTCATAGACCCGGAAGCCCAGCGCCGGAACCGCATCGCGAGGGCCAACTCTTATTGCAAGAGCTGTCCCTTGCGTTAATGACCGCATATGTTATTGCATATGCGGTCATGAAGTCTGCGGATGGCTGCGAAATGGGCCCGTAGATGGTATGGCATCCTGCCTTGAATGTGTTGTTTGCCAAAGACGGTTGGAGTTACGGGGTGCAAATTACAACATCCTGCCTTTAAATAAAAGATTAAACTCCCTTTAGTGTATGTTAATGCATTTTTTTTTTTTTTATAGGATTATATTTCCTTTGTTGGTAAAAATTTAGCATATCTAAAGTATATCATTCTCTTGTTTTAAATTTTATTTATTTTTGCCCCAACAGATTGAATTATCTTCAGAACTAAGAGGATCCATACACAGAACTGTTAATGTAATTATTCAAGTTTATATTTGAAAAGTTGAAGCCTAGATTTCGGTTAGCTTGTCTGGATACAATTTTATAAGGGTAATGGGTGTTCAGTATGGATGGGCTGGTTATCCCTGAGCTCGTCCATAAATGTTTGAGGCCAAATAAACAGTATAATACTAAATAATATTAATGGGGTTTAATGGTGTGGCAATGTTTACACTCATGGACAGAATATAAGCAAAAAACAATGTGCACAAGATAATAATATTATTAATAATCCACAAAATGTTCCAGAATGAGTTCAGGCAAATGTCAATGCTGCAACAGCCGTGTCAGCGTGACCAGTTCATAGGAGTTTTATGTGCAAGGGAGGGGGATCGTGGTGAAGAGAGCTGGCGTCCCTGACTCTTCTGCAGTGCATGAAAGTCCTGTCAGGAGATCCGATGCTGCCCAGTGGCGTCAGGACGCATTGTTCAACGGTGTGGAACTTGGTAAGATGGTTCGCTGCTGGGTCCAAGTCTGTCCCGGTTGACAGCTGTCAGCAATGATGTGGTTACTGACCGAGTCCGTGCGCCGCTGGCACATGGTGCAGGGACGGGTAAGGGTGATTCGGCAGCTAGTGATGTACCCCGCTGTGCCCTGGATGGAGACCGCGGCCGGGTGCTTCACCTTGGCTTCGCGGCTGTGTCCGTCCTGCTGTTCAGTGTTGACATCGTGTGGCACTAAGCGCTACAGCGCAGACTAACGTTTCCGTCTGGAAGTTGCCTCGGTGACGTTAGACGCCTTCAAGGTACCCAAGATCAAGGTCCCAGCCAGAATCTCAGCAACTGTGGGCTACCAGCAGCTCCACGGCTTGTTTCGGTATTCGGACAGGCGTCTCTCCGAGGCACCCTCCAGACGGAAACGTTAGTCAGCGTTGTACCCCATTAATATTATTTAGTATTATACTGTTCATTTGGCATCAAACATTTAGGGACGAGCTCAGGGATAACCACCCCATCCATACTGAACACCCATTATCCATGTGGTTGTGCAATTTCCCTCATCGGTTTTGATTTAACTATGGGTATTTGGACGTATTCAGATTTTGCAACACCAAAGGTAGTGCGCAGTGCTAACCCACGTTTAGCTACATTTCATAAGGTGTACATAAGTATTTCATTATTTTTGATCCAAATATCATCACATTCGCCATGAAAAGAGTTTGTATTTAGAATCAGAGATTTACGTTGCTCATTAATCGCCCAATGCTTCAGGAGCGGGGTCATGTTAACTTTGTCAAAGCTTTCATAATCTCTTCAACGCCATATCGAATTGTAAGCCTTTAACCCTCACCTGTTGTTACTTGGTGCATAGGTCAATGTTTACAATTTACATGTTTTCCAAGTCGACCTAATCGCCATGTGGGCCGTGCATTATGTAGGCCTTGTTCTATGTTCTCATTCCTGCAAGTTGTCCTATTGTTGTCGACCTGATGACTGTTTAATTTAGTCATTTGATTCTATATTAAGGGTCAATATGAGTAATGCACGTGGTTATGTATTATTCTAAGATGTAACATAAGTATTGCATTTCGACAGGTTTTATGTCATTTACCACTTTGACAAACTTGGAAGTACTGTATTCTACAAATAGTATATTTTATTAGCATCTACAAAATACTACAGTTAAAATGATAAAAATATTACTATTGTTCGATTTGTTTGAAAATTTGTTTGTGCTTCAAAAACACATTATTCCATATTTTAAAAAAAGGTTTATATAATCTTATTCTAGGCCTGTATAGATGGTGTCTAAATTTATAGCCTTGATTTTTATGGACTGGTTCTACATTTGTATTTTGTTTTCCTATGGACTTAATTTTTGCATTATATTGATTAACAAAATATTTTATAAATGTGTTAAGCAATAAGTCCTAAATTGTTAGAAAAACACCACAGATTTCAAATTAATATTTAGACTAATAGGCATGTTCTCAACATTTCAGCATGTTTTCAATTTATATTTGATTTCATAATCTGAAATCTGACTTGTGTCATGTCACTTTAATGTATGTATACACATTTTTCAGATTTTATTCTGTTGAATTTTTATACGGTACTTGTATATTTTTGGGCCGAACGACCTTCAAATCAGATCGCATTGCATACTAATTATGTATGCAATACGATAATTGTTAGATGTTTGATTATAAAAGTTGTGATTGTTATGGCCAAATTTTAATTAGTGAAATGACCCCCCATTGGTCAAGCCACCCTATAATCAATGTAAACCTGAAGCGTGGTGAGCGCAGTGAGCCCCCGAGGGGTGGCGGTACTAGTCCATAGACTTATTTCTGGAACCCAATATACATGTTAGCGTGGAGTTGATTTTTTAAGATATAGAGAGCGCAGCGAGCCACCAAACCCGAAGCGTGTTGAGCGGATGCTGATCGCGACGCCCGAAGTTTTGCAAGCGTACCGAGCCCTGTAAGGGAACACGGTTTACTTTTCCATGTACCCTAGCTGGGCTCGTTTTGCTTGCAACGCTTGGGGACTCGCAATCAGCGATACCTTGCGAACCTCGATGCGCTCACCACAGCTTATGAAATTAACTCCTCATCCGACATGTGTAGTGGGTTCATGAAATAAGTTGTGGGACGCAAACCTCCACCCCTCATGACCTCGATGCACTTACCACATTTTTGGATCACATTGATAGTTGCGGTTGCATTAAAATTGGGGGTTTCATTTCACAAATATGCCACTCTAGGGTTATTAAACAATTTAAAATAGGCACAAAATCGAATCTCATTACATTGCCTCACATCTCATAAATCACATGCCACAACATCCTTTGAATGGAGTAACTCCCAAAATACACAAGTACTTATTATTCTATAGAAAAAAATATCACATTTGAATAATTAACACTATGGCAAGTCGGATTATTGAAATGACTGTTCAAACCATATTGTCGCATGTGAGTTAATACTGGTAAAAAATATTCTTTACACCTTTCATCCAGACTTTACACATGTTTAATTTTTTTTAAATTGTTAATAATATTTCTGGCCTATTATTACATGTATTGTAATATTGTTATATATATTACAGTTGATATAAAAAAAATATATGTATCCCAGTCTGCTTTGAACAATTAAAAAGACATTTCAATAAATAAAGCATCTTGAAAATGAAATTGGTTTGGTTTGTTGTTTTGTACAATAACGAACGTAGATGTTTTACAATAATACTCCGAAATGTTTAGTGGTTTTACTATTTTCAATATTATTTCAATTCGTAGAATTTTTTTTAATAATTCAACTGCAAACCAACGATTTACAATAGTATTTCACTTTTCTACCTATGGGACTTGTGTAGAATCAGCTAGAACAATAAAAAAAATCGAGTCCATCACATCCAAGTTCATGTGGCAAAATCGATGTGATGAGATGCTCCCAATTTTATCAATGATAAAAATGGTGAATATGGAGGTGGTCTCTTTTAATTTCCTCATTATCCAACTTAGCATGGCGTTTGATCTCAAACTTTGGGAAGAGTAGCGAGCCACCTAGCCTGATGCGTATTGAGCGCAGAGATATCAAGCGAGAGGAAGTGGCAAACTTTTAAATGATTCTGCGTCCGCTTGCCATGCTTCGGGCACGGTGACTCAGCACGGTTACCAATGGTTTATATCTGAGTACATATGTAGTTGTGTATTGGGGACCTGAAAAAGAGCCCTTCTCCCATACAATTCAATAGCAAATTGGGTCCATCGTAATGCATAAGATTGTATGGCTAATGTGAGGGATTACAGTCACAAAATTGGTAGAACTGAAAATGCACAATAGCCCTGCTTATTTGGCCATGGTAAATGTTTGAGTTTATATGGAACTTTGGTTGGGACAGCAGATATAACAAGAGAGATTACTAAGGGGCTGAAACTTATTAAAGGTAATCTGGGTGACCATTTGAAAATTGTCAAAGGTAGAAATGTTAACATATTTCTACTTATGGCTGCTCCACTCAACGTCACCTAGTAGGCACTATAATTAGGAAGGCGCCCGATTAAATGGGGTGAAATAGATAGTTATAAATTTTACACAAGATTAATAGTCACTGCAATACCCACTAGAAAATATACAATCTCTATTTTCTTGAAATTTTTCTACTGCTTCACCTTTTTGCATACTCCCTGAAACCTTTTCTCCTAAAACATTTGGAAATTATTGGAGTCATCCTTCGTCCATATGGCAGGCAGGCTAAGAATAACAAGGAATGCCTCAAAGGGAGGTGCTTTATTAACCAGATTGGTTCTTGCATATAATGACCAGCTATTTTTAGAGTATACAACAACGCCATTGAAAGTGTAGACAAATAAGTCAGCATTCATTGTATTAAGGAAAAAATCCACTTTATCAGGCATTTATGTCTTAGATAATTACAACTGTAGTCTCTTCATTTTCTTTTTTAATCTTTATTAACACAACTTGTTTTTTTTACATGCTAACAATTAAATTTTTGTCAACAAAATAACAAACTTATAGTAGCCACATTATAATAATATATGTTCATAGGATAAGTTACAACATATTATACATTCCAGTAGAAATATATTTTAATTTTAACCGAAATTTTTCAAATCGAGTGCACTTTCACAAAATGTACTTTAGTATTTGAAATAATTTTCAATCAATTCAGCCCTTAACTGCTTGCCCTTTGTTGTTTCGGCGGCGTTAGATAATTGCTGTTGGGACACATTTGGATCCGAAATATAAGGATTTAAAAATTCAATATTGTAATCTATACAAATGTTGTGTAAAATAGCACACACTACAAAAATTTTACAGACTTTGTCTGGGGTATACTGTAAAGCTCCTCCAGATTTAGATAGGCACCGAAATCTGCTCTTAAGCAAGCCAAAGCAGCGCTCAATGACGCATCTGGTACGTATGTGTGCAACATTGTATCTTTTTTCGCTAGATGATTGAGGCTTAGTCAAAGGTGTCATTAGCCATGAACGGCAACCATACCCTGAGTCACCTAGAAGTATAATAATATGAAAAATTTATTATTAATAAGTAGTTTAAACAATACTATTATCAGTGGTCATTTTATTTTAAATCTGAACATCAAAAATAAATATGAAGTGAACGTTGAACCTATAATGTTGAGCAATCCTATCAGTTTAGAACCTTACTGATGTTTTTTAGAAAATATGTAAATGTTGGTGGTTTACAACCCTAATAAATGTAAAACTTCAGTCTATAATTGTAGTCACAAGTTGTGGTGCTGCTAAACGGTTTTCAAAGACTGAATTGAAGAGCAATACCATAACATATTGCCAGAGAATAGATGTAATATGTGCTGATTAAAAAATATTAACTCATATAAAAATAACATTCAAAATTTAAGGTAAGGCATGCTATGTGAACTTTATTAATGTACATTAATCTTATCAAAGAACATACATCTAAAATGTGAATACTCAGCTATTTTTTCCCAAATTTAGAAACTATTTGCCTGACTTTGTTAAATGTTCACTTGTGAAACAATCCAAACTGAAATCATGAAGCTGAGATGTTTAACATTTATGTTGGACAAGTATGTTGAAAACTTAAAATAGATTCATTCTCTTTGCAAATTGGTGCCAGAGCTTTGGTGTGAATAGTATTTCAAACAATGCAAACTGGGAAATATACACATTATGCATCCTGGTGGACACTCTGAATACTCCATGCAGATCTCCATAAATATAAATATGATAAATCTCGTGTGAATTATACATTTATTAATAATTATTCAAAAACTTGCTTATTTAAAATGTTATTCGCAGGACAGCTAGTTTTCTAGAGCCCGGGTCATTCGTGCCAACTCTTCTTTTAAGTTAAATGTTGTAAGGTTTCCAAATTAAAACATGTAATAAGCCGAGTATATTGATCACTATCTAATTTTTGGCCCCTAGGCTTCTACACTGAATAACCAGCTTATGCTGGCAAATACCTCCACAGTGCTAACAGGGTGCGAGTCTGTATCATAGTAACACATGAAAAATCTTAATTTCAGGGTTACTACTACAGTTCTAAATGCATTATTAGCCTTCCTCTGCGTTGACTCAATATGTGATTTATCCATCATGGACTCCTCCAAGCATGCCATCTGGCCAGTACCGGACTGCGTAGGGGCAATGGGATACAAGGGTCATTTTCCTTGATGCCCAGCTTCCGCAAAGCATCCCAAAGTTCAACTTTTACTGATAATGAAATTTCTAGGGTTAACATCCGCATAAGCTATAGCATATGTGATCATTTTAAAAAATGCCTAGATGAAATGGGTTGGGGATTTGAAGGGGGCATGCAATAGCATCCCCGGTCACATTTTGTCCGGTCATCGGGGCATTATTAACAAGGGAAAATGCTGTAACATATGCGTTCATTAATGCAAGGGACAGCTATAGAGATAACAGCTGCCCCTTGCCATGCTACACTGCCCCTGGACTTCGGGATCTATGACCCAGTAGTCCATTAGCGCATGCGTTAATCCACGTGCACCGTGCGCAGGACACATTCAAAGGTAACTGTGACGGATCCCACAAACAACGCAGTGTAAAAAAGCTCATAGGCTGCTGGGGGGAAGTGGCTGCTTCTGCTGGCGATTCCCTTTGCTGCGTCAATCCGGCAGGTGGTTGATACCCCGATAATGCGGATTTTAAAAAATTTATATGATATAGCATCTCGCCCATAAAATCCTACCCAGTAGTACAATATAATTGTTATGAAAAGAATGTTGGTTGAGGTCGATGTATTGCGCATAGGTGTGCTTGTTATGTATAGTTTATAAAATAATTACTGTTTGCAAACTCGGTGCTTGTTCAATATCTGATACTCCCGATTTTTGCATCCGCTCGCCACGCTTCGGGCTCAGTGGCTCACTGAGCTCGCCACGGGTTTATGCACATGCGTAGTTGGATAGTGGGGAATTGAACAGGCAGTTAAAAATGGCATGCGAAAAATTGAGAGTCCAGATATTGAACAAGTACCGCAAACTCTGTAGCATATAGCTTTATAATATACATGTGTATGTATTTTGTGCATTTTATCAAAATGCTTATAATTTTAATTATAAATGCAGACTAATAGAAATTACCTAAAATCCATCCGCTTGGAAATTCACCTTTTTCAAAATCCTCATAAATTTTGGAATGTCTCAAAATGTAAGCATCACGTGTAGACCCAGGAAAGGCCGCAAATACATTCATGAATCGTAACTTGAAATCACAGATAGCCTGTATATTCATGGAATGTGTGTGTTTTCTATTCCTCGATACCTCATCCATTTCCAAAGATGGAGTATAACACACATGCGTACAGTCTAAAGCTCCTAAAACATTTGGAAATTTAGCAATATTGTAAAAGCCTTTTTTCAGTTTCAACCATCCTTCGGGACTTGAGGGGAAAAAAATATAATCAGTACAATGTTTCAAAATTGATTCAAGCACTTTTGGGAAAAATCGACTAAATGCAGATTGACTAATTCCTGAAACTTCTGCAGCTGTACTCTGGAAAGAACCAGATGCAAGAAAATGTAGGGTGGCTAGTAGTTTTGTGAGTCCACTAATTGCATAATTTCGTCGTGTTTTAGGACAAATATCATCCTTTATCTTATTAAATAAATCATGAATGGCCTTGCTGGATAATCTGAATAATCTAATTATTTTCCTTTCGCTCATCCCAGAGAGAGTTCTTCTTTTTCTATAAACTCTTTTCTTTTGATGGTAAATTCTGTCAGTTGTAGTAGTAGAATTCTGCTCTCTAACATATTTTCTATTAGAGCTTGCAACTATCACTCCAAGTAGCACTCTTAGCAATTGTAGCTTGAGAATCATCTAGATTAAAATAGAAATATTTAAAATCAGAGTTATCTTTGTTTTTACATTATAACTATTTTTATTCTAAATAATTAGACATTTCACTATTTAGAAACATTAGTGAAAATTCACATTGTGTTTGAGTTGAAGCCAGGGTCCCCACAGAGGTGTAGACAGGTCCTGTGTGTTGGAAGATGGCGCTGCGGCAGACAAGGTTTTTACATTGTAAATTGAGTTCCTTTATGTGGCTGATTCCTGTTTATATGCACACTTGTTTTTTGAGGAATTAATTTTTTAAAGTTCCACCTAGTAAGGTGGCTCTATAGTTTTTTTTTTATTTTTTAGTTAATGCGTGTGTGATGGTATAAATCTTAGCACAATATTAACACTTAAGTTGTACATTTGTGACACATATATTTCATTCCTCTCATATGTTCATCCTCCTTTGGCCAGAGTTTTTCAGTAACTGGTTCCTGGGAGGGGAATCAGAGGTAATTTATCTATATATGTGCCTGTCTCCAGCGAATATACTCTATTTCCCAATGTCTCTAGACCATCCCTCAGTATCCCATAAGGAATACATGACAAGTAATTACCGGTAGGAATTAAATTCCTACAGTATTTTGGTACTTGTTTAGTTTCACAGTGCCACCACGCGCACTGCTGAACTTTCAAAACTTGGCAGGTTGCTGCCGTGTGCCCGCTATAGCCGGAAAGCTTGGCCGCACTAGCTATATTGCTCTGTTATGTAATGTATTGTAGCATGAAAAAAGGGGGTTTCATAAACTTGAAACCCATATCAAACCTGCTACACTATAATTTGTACGCTTATACGTCTAATTCTAGACTCCCTATAAACCACACAACTAAATCTAGACGGTAATGCGTCTAAATGTAGTAGCCACTAGCGTCACACTATTAAACCTGTCAACAATGACACGTGTTGACAAAGTAGCGGTCTAGCATGTAAATTCCACAAAACATGTGACCCAAAGGCGTATGAGCTCAGCGAGCCCATGATGAGTGGAGGATCGCGTCCCACGACTTATAAAATCAACTCCACACCAACGCGGGTCATGAAAAAAGTCGAGGGACGCGAACAACATGAGACGCCTGAGTCCTTGGATGCTTTGGGTTCATATGGATTGTGGAATTTAACTGGTCAACCGCTATTTCATCAACACGTGTCATTGCTGACAGGTTTAATAGTGTGTCGCTAGTGACAACTATCTACCCCTTCTTCATGGAGATTCGGACACGTTACTATCTAAATCTACACGCACAATCAGTTATAAGCTGGAAGTGTATATTTAGACGCTAGTTTGTCTAAATCTAGAAGCTAAAGCATAGAAGCCTAGAGTTAGACGAATAAACGTCAAAATTGTAGCATAGCTGGTTTCAGAGGGGTGTCGAGATGAAGAGACCCCCGTTTAACATGCTACAATACATTACATTACAGCCAAGCTTTCCGGCTCAAGCAGACAAACGGCAGCAGATATCACTGGCAACCTGCCAAGTTTTGAAAGGTCAACAGTGCGCGTGGAGGCGATGTGAAACAAGTACTACTATTTCTGACAATAGCAGTTTGAGCTGCAATGCTGGTGAAACCAAAAATTTGTTCAAAGCAGTACACATGCAACCGAGCAGAGGACTACTATCATACACCACCTTTCACGTTAGGTGGAGTTGATCTAACATCCAAGGCCCCACTTTGCCGTTCAATGCATAATTGATGACCGCATAGCTTATAACATATGCAGCCATTATTGCATGGTAATGCTCTTGCCATTGAAGCTACCAGTTACAATGATGCACCGGTGCTGGATTTCTGGTTTGTCGATCTGCGCATGTGCAAACACCCTGAAGCAGCCACATTTCACGCTGGAATGTAACCGTGACGGATCACTCAAACAGCAGAGCGGTATGAAGCACATAGCCATCTGCAAGGAATCAACATCTGATGGCAATTCCTTCCACAGCGCTAACCCTGCGGTCGAAGGATACAGCATACTTAAATGATACATAATCTACCCCTATGGCAGCACTTTTAATTATGCTGTGTTTTTTTTTAAGGTAATGCTACCTGCTCATGGGTTGGAATATTGTTTCGCAGTAATGAGTAACAAATTCCGTTATCAGGATTTTTAAAACAAAAAGGGCCATTATCAGCCAACTAGACATTCTTCTACTTTCATCAATGCAGAGAGCGGGAAGCTATAACATCCGCGCCCTGTTAACGCCGGCATCCACATTTCATCAATGCAAAGTGAGGGATCTGTCAGGGATCCCTCCCAGCGTGCCTTGCAGCCATTGCCGAGCTCTGCACATGAGCAGATGGACTACCAGGTCAAAGAACGGGAATTCCTGTGCAGAAGAAACATCACAAGGGACAGCTGGATTCACAAGTGCTATCCCTTGAGTTAGTGACCGCATATGTTATAAATGCGTTGTCCGTCAATAATGGGCGGTGGATGTTAGAGCATCCCACCCCATGACACAATATACAGACGGATAGTGATGAGCACGGAAGCCTGGAGTGATGATGGGGGAGATTCTTTATATCAAAAAATTGGCAAAAAGACATCTATTTGTGGTTTCAATTTCAAATACATTCTGGGTTGCTGTACGCCCACATATCGCGGGGTTACTGGCCCAGAGCTCATCGCCAGAACAATATAAGCCTATTGCCGTCTATAGCGTCTTAAACTCCCACTGCTCGGCAATAATGTCCACCACCCCGCATTGCCCCCCGTCCTTACCTGTGTCCAGTCAACACTTAGTTGAGCCTCCAGGACCTGTGACCTCCTCCCTGCACAGATCCTATTCCAGGTGCATGGAGAAGGGGAGTCTGTCACAACAGCAGCGCGGGGTGAGGAAAGGGAGGAGAGAACCACCTGCTCCCCCTGGGACCCGTTGACTCTCACCGAAAAAGACAGCTCTTAACACAAGAGCTGTCCTTAGCTATAATTATCGCATATCTTACAGCATTATGTGTGTGATGGCCGGCGAAAGGGCAGCAGAGGTGGGGCCAGATGATAGAGCATCATGCCCAATGTCATACCATCACCGTCTAAAGTCGGGATGCAATAACATCCTCCTCCCCATTTTGTCCGGCCGTTGCATTTTTAACAACGGAATATGCTATAAACTACGCCGTTATTAACGCAAGTGACAACTCTTGCCATAATAGCTGCCCCTTACCATTCAGCGCCACCCATGGGGTGGAATTCTATAACATCCACAGCCACATTTTGCCAGCATCCGCACACTTAGAGGCCCATTTATTAATTAACATTTGCGGCTAAATAAATTTTACAACAAATATTAAGTATCACCCCAATGTATCAAAGGGGGACCACAGCAGGAATCTCCGATCCCTGATGCGATCCCCTCTGTAGCACCGCCAGATGCATCCCCCATAGGTTTCTATGGGGATGTGAAGCTGACCGATGTATCAACATCGGCCAGCCCAGCTCCACTTCCCTGGGCTATCACCATCCAGGGATAGCGATAGCCCACTGTAGCCTATGGCTTAGGGATCACACTGACCTGCTGGGCAGTACAATCAGAGGGGTCATTGGGGGGCAGCTCATAACTGCGCGTGCACTGACCCCCGCGGCTTCGAGGTTATGGCATCGCAGGACTTTCAGAGCCCTGTCCCTGCTGTCCCTGGGATGATACAACCCGGGAATAGTATCACATTTCACAATGCGATAATGAGCGATAATATTGTGCACAGATCACATTGTAAATGCGATCATTATATTCCATAACATGTGTGGATATTAATGCAAGGGTCAGCTCTTGCGATAAGAGCTGTCCCTTGCGATGTGGTGCCATCGCTGGATTTCCAGGAGTCCATCGGCGCTTGCACAGACCTCCAGTCACAATCCGCAGGGCAGGCTAGGAGGAATTCGTGACGGATCCCTCAAACAGTGCAGCGGGAAAAAAAAAAAGTTTCTACAGGTATTCACCAGCTTCCACTGGCTATTCCCTCCGCAACACTGCCACTGCAGGTGGATGTTATACAGGGTTGCCAACCCTCCCGGAATTTCAGGGACTCTCCCGAAATTCGGGGGCCCCTCCTTGCCCCCCAGAAGGGTGGGCACAACCCTCCCGCAAGCTCTGTGACCCCCACTGAGTCCCGAGATTGCAGCATTTAATGCTGCAATCCGCGGGTTTCAGGGAAGGGGCAGAGCCAAAACGTCACAATTGTGATGTTTTAGTACCTCCCCCTCTACAGAGAGCCTTGAATTTGCCTCAAAATAAAGAATGGGGGTGCTTAATAACGTTACCTCCAAGCACCACCCCCCGGACAGGTAATGGTAATCTCCTCTCCGGGCTTCAGGAGATATTCAAAGTCGGCTTCCCTGATATTATAGCAACTAGTATGACCAATCCCGGGATTGTGATCGGCGGGATCCCGGGATTTGGCCTAAAAATCACCGGGATTTCAAACCCGGGATTGGATCTTCCAATCCCAGGATTTCGGGGTTAGACTGCGCATGCGCAGTCTAATGCTGGCCAACGTCTGAGCTTGAGCTCAGATGCTGCCGGGCTTCTCCCATCCCGGGCAGCGCTGCTCTGCGCAGCGTGATGACGTGAGAGGTCAAGCTGCGCAGAGCCAAGAACCTGCACCCCGACGGACGCCGTACAGCGCACCCGCCCGCCGTCCACCTCTATCTCCAGGCCCACCGCCTGCCAGGCAAAGTGCCTGCCCGCCCGCCCGCCAGGCTCCCCAGCCGCACCGCAAAGTAAGTATATATGCGGGGCGGCCGGGGAGTTTTTTTTTAAAAAATGGGGAGCCAAACCCGTGATCCCGGGAATCCCGGGATCTGGCATTTTTCCATCCCGAATCCCGGGATTGAATAATACATATATATATATATATATATATATATATATGTATATATATATGTGTGTATATATATATATATATATATATATATATATATACATACATATATATATATATAGATGTGTATATATATACATATATGTGCATATATATATATATATACATATATATACATATATATATACATATATATATATATATATATATACATATATATATATATACATACATATATACATATATATACATATATATATATATATATACATACATATATACATATATATACATATATATACACACATATATATACATATACATATATATATATATATATATATATTTATTAGACAAAAAGAATACAGCCAGTAAAAGTGCCTCCAACAAACAAATCACCTCAGACAGGAAGGCCATTGTCTGTCACCACATACAAAAATAGCCAAAACAAAAAAAAGTCGATTTATTACTTTTAAAACACTATTAAGGGCAACAATACTGTAAACTTCGAAAGTTACTTAAAAATAACTGTACCTCTCCGCTATACAGAGGAGGCGAGGTACAACGCTGGTTCACCTAGCGCGGCGGGTGTAATAGCATACGGTGCGCGCGCATCCCCTGTACAACCCTGTGGGGAGAGCAGCGCGCACCGAAAACCTCCAGAATGCGGAAGTGTTGAGAGAAACACTTCACCGCAGGAGGATAAAGAATACGGCGGCGCCGAAAAGGACCCGGAATCGCGGCGGTGAGTTATATTGCATCCCGCCCTATATCTTATTTATTTAGCACCTTCTAGAACAGTGTTTGTCAACCACTGTGCCGTGGCACACTAGTGTGCCTTGAGCTGTTCTCAGGTGAGCCCCCAGATCTAGAGACACCCAAACCAGTTTACAGCCAGCACCAGTTCTACTGTTATTTTCTGGTCTCTTCTTTTCATGTAAAGGGCCAATATATTTTATATTTGTTACCTGTGCGGACCAGTGGGATTGTTTTTTTTTATATGGGGGCCAATAGGTTTTTTTTTTTTTTCCTGTGGGGGCCAATGTGTTTTGCCCTGTGGGGATCTCATGGTGTGCCTTGGGAATTTTAAAATCTTATTTAGTGTGCTGCAAGGTAAGAAGTTTGAAAATCACTGTTCTAGAAGATAATACACCTTCTCTTCCTGGCTGTTCTGCTGCAATGCTGCCACCTGTGCCTCTCCCCCAAGTAAATTAATGTGGGGGGCGGGGGGCGATTTCTTTTATTAGGAATGCAAAATCCCAGGATCCCAGGATTGAGCATTTTTCAATCCCAATTCCCGGGAGCGAAAAAATGCCCCGGGATTTGCATCCCCACTACTGATATTGCTACTGCTGTCTTGGACAACACTAACAATTACTTTATATACTCTGTTGCTACTGTTACAGACAAGAGCCGATATCCTGAATAAACCTCCAACCTGTTTAAAGTATACACTGTCTAGACAAAACTTTTTGTGTTCCATTGCTAACTATTGTTCTACATCAGTATGACATAACAACATGATTTACAACAGCAAAGAACAACTTGTATTATACCTGGCTTCACAACATATTATGTGGTAAAATACATAACACCTACCTAACATGGTGTACACAGCATCTATTACCGTACAATTACATCGATCTATATAATGAAAGTGAAGGTATGTTGTGGCAAAATCATCACCTTGAGCTTATGGGGTAACATTGGAAACCCACTTACAGTATTTCTCTCTGCTAGTACCTGTGCTTCAAATATTTAAACACACACAAAAAATGACATGGTGTGACATCAATCTGTAGCAGGGAGACTCACATCTGAGGAGAAGATGGGAGTTGTATTGAAGATGGGATGTTGCTATGGGCAACCAATCAGATTCTATCTATTATCTTCTAGAAGCTGCTAAATCAATAAAAAGTAGATTCTAAATGGTTGTTATGGGCAATATCTCATCTTCAATAGAACTCCCATCTTAGTAAATAAATCTGATAGAGAGAATAGATTCTGTTGACAAGTTTCGCCATGATTCACCATTTTGCATTCGACATCTTTTTAAGGTGAACTGGAATGTGTTCTTTTAAAATAAAGTTTTTTTGTTTTTTTTGGTGTAAAAAAATCAGTAATTTTATTCTGTGAAGGGGCATGCTATTTGGATTCATGTGCTTGCAGCACATGAATATATATTTAATTTTTAATTAAAAATAAAAATTCCCATGGTGTGTGTCAGCAGGGGGAGCCGCTAATTACATATTCACTGCACACTGGTCCTGCTCATTACATATGCATGTGCGGGACCAGCACATCCCCTGCCAGCTTTCCCGGGGGGCAGCTTCTGCTGTCTGTGTCTCCGGGAGCCCTCCTTCTCCCCCAACAATGCAATAATTTATTATAGATGGATAAAAATGCACCACAAAGTAACTATTAAGGCTAGATCAATAATCAATAAATCAACACACCCTGTACGTTACCTTGTAATTTGTTTTTTGTTTGCTATGTACAGCGCTGCGGACACTTTGCGGCGCCTTATAAATAAACGTACTACTACTACTAATGTGTGGTTGTATGCCTGATGTCCCCTGGTTGGCTGATGCTCCCTGTAGTCACTGCTCTGAGTGAGCCAGCCAACAGTGTTGAGTCAGGCTGGGCAGCGGGAGACTCTGCAGCCAGTGCGGGAGTACCGAGTGACATTCATGCAGCTGCGGCAGTGCGAGAAACCGGGAGCCAGGCTGGAGATGCTGCAGAGTGTGAGGCCAGTAGAGACAACAGTCAGCGAGGAGCCAGGCAGGAGATGAGTGACCAGCAGGGCGGTGTTGGTGTAAGTAGGACACCAAACTTTGGGGGGATAGTAACCTGGCTCTAAGCATGAGTGTGTAATCCACAGACATATGTGTATATACATAATATATATATTTATATCTATCTATCTATCTATCTATCTATCTATCTATCTATCTATATGGGGCAGTTGATCTCCATTGAGCAGGCTGTTCCCAAAGCTTCATACGTGCTGTGCCCAGTGAAGACTTGTGTGGGACAGTGTGGGATGTGAGGCTGGGATGCTGCGTATTGTTGCCACTGGTCTCCCTGCTGCAAGTACAGGGAGGAGGATCCGGGTTGACGGACATGTGATGCAGGTCAGAGGCAACTGCGTAGCATGCATACGCTGACAGCAACCAGCCCAGGATCAAGGAGGTGAGAGTGAAGCATTGTCATTGATTATCGCCGGCCCGGGGCTCCTTCTCTACTGCATTTGTTACACAGCACCCACAGTCACTCTTCTTTATCTCCCGCAACTGACTGCAGACTCATTGCCCCCCCCCCCCCCCCATTCTCAGTGTGTCCTGAATCCTGACCTGCACTGATCTCCACTCATCCTCTCACAGGAGTTATGCACATGTGTACTCTCTGTCCTGTCCGTGTCTCTATGGACTACACATATGCCCTGTACTTGCAGCCATCATCCTATAGCCATGAACAGTAGCAGGTGGGAAGAAAGAGACACAGGGTGCAGTAAAGCTGCATGACATGGGGATTCAGGGTAACGAGGTGCAGGGACCAGGAAAAACTGGTGGATGGTCCAGAAGTACAACTGACCACCTATTCGGGTGTGCAGCGGCCCACTTCCCGAATGAAACTGCACAGAGGCAGTGCTGTGCCGCAGGAGGCGGGGGCAGTGGCCAGCCTGCTGCTCTTACAGGACTCATGGTCCACATGGTTTGCTGCCCCTGGTCTCCTCACAGCCACCACCGGTCCCCTTACTGGTGCCCGCACAGCCACCACTGGTCCCCTTACTGGTGCCCGCACAGCCACCACTGCTGCCTGCTGGATGCTTTCAATCCTAATCCGGATGCTTTCAGAACCTCATCCCAGGGCCGTTTTAACATTGGTGAGGGCCCATGGGCAAACTAATTCACTGCCCCCCGACCGTCGTGAATTAGTTACCTGGGAGCCAACTCCCCCCCCCCCCCCCTTGTGAATTAGTTAATTAGTTTCCCGGGAGCCAACTTGAAAACCCCCCCCCCCCCAGATATTTTAGGCCGGGAGCCCGAAGTGCTGGTACTGCTGCAGCCTACCTTGTCTTCCTGCAGCAGTCTAGCACAGCGTCAGTCCCCGGCTTCCCTCCGGTCATGTGCACTGTGTTAGGGCGGCTCATCGCTAGCTGCGGGGGAAAGGGCGCCTCGGGAGCTCTAGCAGTGTGGGAAACTACACCGTCCAGAAAGGATACTACAAGGGAGGGTATGCGTACAGACCCCACTGCCCAGATCCCTGCTGTCTTTCCCATTGGGTTGGGCCCCTAGGTCCTAGGGCCCCTGGGCAAGTGCCCATCGTGCCTAATGGGAAAGACGTCCCTGCCTCATCCCCGCCGCCTGGCTCTCATACATGCCGCCGCTGGAGCCTGCTGGACGCCCACACTCTGCTCTCATCCCCATCGCCACTGGAGCCCCGTGCCCATCAAATCTGGTAGGCATACTGTCACTCTTCCTGCATCTCTTCTGCCACTGTCCCTGCTATTACTATCCCTATGTCCCTCAATTTTCGCTCATAGTAGGTGCCATAATGTGATATTTGATTCATACCATGCAGCATAATGTAAATTTTGGCTCATAACTTGTGGCATTATATGAATTTTGTCTCATACCATGTGACATAAAGTAAATATTGGCTCATTACATGTGGCATTGTGGTAATTTTGGTTCATACTGTGTGACATAAAGTGAATTTGGCTCATTCCATGGGTATTATGCATCATTCCATGTGTATATGGTACATTACACGTAAGGACACACCCCTTTACATGACATGATTTTTGCTGTTATTTTTTCTATTCTAAATTCGGCACTGGACTTGTGCAATTTTCTTATTTACTTAAACTCCTCTGGTAGCTAATCACCCATACTACCCATACTGTACCTCTTCAGCTTTGTGTCACCTGCCTTCAGTGGGCCCTTACTATTGCATTCCCCCTGTAGACCCTTCATGCCCCAGACTGGCATAAGCAGATAAACAAGTGTTGCAAGCTATAATAAACAAATTCCATATAATATAAAAGGTGAATACTGCTCTTCACATATACAGTATGGGAGAAATTCAAGTGTTTGCATGCCATTGGCCCCTAGATTACACCAGATGGAGTCAAATGTTGCTCCATTTGGGCTGCACAGTCATCAGCACTGACATTACTATTATATTGTTCTGTAATTTGTACGGGTTGGTAACTCTTCTTACAATAAAGCAGGAAGGAGTTGGGGAGTCTAGGTAATGAGCAGGGTCCTCCTACCTGCAAGTCTGTCTGTTGTTACCCAGTTTGTTTTATCACTGTCTACTATTGTAAAGCGCAACGGAATCTGCTGCGCTATATAAGAAACTGTAAATAAATAAATAAATAATGATGAAGCCATCATAGGATCCATGTAATATATAAACTAATTTGAGTCAATTTTGTGCGGTCAGCTTCAAAAAAGAAATATACAGATGGAGCGGGTGTCATCTTTGCCACGCGCCAGCCCCCGCCAGCCTTTGGAAGGGGACTCGCGCGCATCCCCTTACAATGAAGCTCCCCCCGTCGCCTCGTCGCCAGTCCCCGCCACGTTCCCCCACCTCCCCACTCCCGTCTCCCTTAAATGGAGATGGGCGGAGTTCCCATCCCCCGCCGACGGGAAACTGGGACACGCGTGCGTATGGGACGCTCGCGCATCCCAGTCAGATGTAGTGTCCACTCGCCAGCGGGGGTGGTCTGGCGAGCCACGGCACTGGATGAACGGCGCTACATCTGTAGTAATAATTTGTCAAATATAGTAAATAGTATGTTATATAATAAAATATTTATCATAGCTTTTTGTTTTTAGTAAATGCCTTATATATTTATATAATTCCTATAAACCTTTTCTGTAGCTAATTTTGGAGGACTGTGCTTCCATATAACACCGTACTGTATATGGAAACTGCACATTTTTCTTTCTTTTCATGTTACTTTATACATTTTAATCAGTTTGTTTTGTTGATAGTTTTGTCAGCTTCTCCATATCCCATGTGCCTGGATGGTGTAAAAGGCTTCCTACTAAGAAGACGGGAGAAACTTGCAAGGTGCTAGATCTGGTAAAGCTCCCAAAATGCACCTCCAATATCTTGTCTTAAGCTGGCCATACATCTACATACTTATTGTCCTATCTGGCTGGTTGGAACAAAAACCTGGTAATGGATGAGAGAAAATGACAGTTGACCATTTGCTTGGAAATGCTGGAAAACTGTCAAACTGTAATTCAGATATCACCAGGTTTTTGTTCCAACCAGCCAGATCAGAAAAAAAATCCTTAGATGTATGGCGAGCTTTAGTTATATACTCTATATCAGTGGTAGCCAACCCTAGCCCTCGAGAGCTACCAACAGTTCACATTTTCCAGACAACCTAGCTGCTGCACAGCTGCACTCATTAATCACTGACACATTTTAAAAGATCCACAGATGGAGCTAATTAGCTCACTTGTGATTCTGTGAGGAGACCTGCAAAACATGCACTGTTGGTAGCTCTCGAGGACTAGGGTTGGCTACCCCAGCTCTATATTGTCCCACAAAGTGAAAATGTTCTACCAATACACCCTTAATCATTTAAAACATGTAAAGAAATAAACTGTGAATGCCCACCAACATGAACAGGCAGAAAGAGCCCTAGTGTCACAGCCCGGCGCAGCGCCAGGCCCGGCACCGGCTACTCACCCCTCCGCGTTCACCGGTCCTGGCGCCGTGATGGTGCGGGGCTGGCTGGATGCAGGCGGCGGGTAGTCCGGAGGCTCCCCAGTCTATTGGCGGGTCCGGCAGCAGCACAGACGCCGGCTCCCGGGACTGGGCGCCGCCATGTTGGGCAGCTCACGTGATCGGCACTCAGTGCTTCTATTTGATACCTTCCTTCCCCACTAGGGGGCCGGACCTTGCTGGGCTGAGGTATAAAGTTCCAGGAGGCTCTTAGCCTCATTGCTGGAACAACTCGTCAGCTGTCAGCATCTCTCTGCAGCTCCACTGGTTGTGTGTGGTTCTGCTGATCCTGCTCTCCTGCCAGATCCAGCTCTCCTGTCCCAGCTCTGATCCTGTTCCTGCTCCTGTGTGTTAACCCGTTCCTCCCTGCTATCCTGATATTCCAGTTCCGTCATCATCTCCTGTAGCCGTGACGGCAGTCTTCAGTTTCAAGCCCCGCCTTTTGGACAAAGTTGTCAGTTTACGTTTAAACCAAGTCTGGTCCTTTTCAGTTCTCGTTTATTCTTCTAAAGCCAAGTGTGCCGTTTTCAGTTACAGTAGTCATCCGGTCAAGTCGTCAGTTTCTCCGTCAGCATTCTCTGGTTTACGTCATCCACATCTCAGTTTTTGCCTCAAACATCCCGGTACTCCCTACGACCTTCCTACTCCTGTCCCGATCCCTAACCTGAGCGGCTCATCCTGTCCGCTCCATCTAGGGCACCCGTGGGTGCTCCAAGTGAGGGGCCGCGACCTGCTGTCCAGACGCAGCGAAAACCAAACTTCCTTGCGGGGGTCCCTGGAGAAGACCGCTGGGCAGTTAGACTCCACGCCCTCGCTTTGGAGTATTCGTCAAAACCCACTGCCCAAAATATATGCAGAGGTCGTACATCCAACCTGCCAAGTTCCAAGGGCGTCCCGCCCCAGTCTCGCCTGAATCTGAACCTGAGGTGGGTCCTCAAGATCCTCCGGCCGTGATAGTTTGTTCCAGCCACATGGATTCCGCCTCAGGATCCGGTATTGGGGCCGATTTACTTCAGCAGATTGCGGCCCGTTTGGAGGGGCTGGAGAATACACAGAGGCAGTTGGCTCAGGGCCTTCAAGACATCGCGCACCGACAAGATCTTCTACAGACATCCTTACCTAAGGCATCATCTCGGCCTCCAGCTGATTCTGCCCGTTCTCAGTCTGGCGCATCCTCTGCCTCCAATCAGCTCCATTTGCCTTCTCCAAGCAAGTTTGATGGAACACCCAAGCAGTGCCACGGTTTTTTAAACCAATGCGACGTCCATTTTACTTTGCAGCCTGGTCTCTTCCCGTCAGACAAGACACGTGTGGCATACATAGTTTCTTTGTTATCCGGAACCGCTCTGGACTGGGTCTCTCCACTGTGGGAGAGGGACGATCCTCTTCTATCAAACTATCGTGACTTCATTGCTTAATTTCGTCGTATCTTTGACGAGCCTGGACGCAATACTTCCTCGGCTATGGAGATCCTGCGCATACGGCAGGGGAACCGCTCAGTAGCTCAATACGTGGTACAGTTCCAAACTTTAGCATCGGAAGTTAGTTGGAACGAAGAGGCTCTATTCTCAGCCTTCTGGAGCGGTTTATCAGAGCGAATTAAAGACGATCTGGCGACACGAGATCTTCCCGAGACTCTAGACGAGTTGATCTCCCTCTGTAACAAGGTGGATCTACGATACCGTGAGAGACAGACGGAGAAAAACAAAGGAGAGCGTCCCCGTACCTATCCTGTACCTCGTCCTCCTCCCGTGCCTACTCCAACTCCTGAAGAACCGATGCAGGTGAACCGGGCTCATCTGTCAGTTGAGGAGAGGCAGCGACGTCGACGAGAGAATCTTTGCCTATATTGTGGCAAGGCCGGCCATCTAATCGCCCAATGTGTGAAGCATCCGGGAAACTCTCGGTCCTAATAGGGTCCGGAGAGGTCCGATTAGGACAAGTCCAAACCTCTCCGACTTGTCTAGATTCCTTACTTGTGGTTCAGCTCTTCCTCAAGAAGAACATCAACGTCTCAGCATTATTAGATTCTGGAGCAGCTGCTAATTTCCTGTCTCAAGAGTTTGTTCAGCAACATAAAATCCCGTTATTAGAATTGGAGACCCCGATCCGCTTAACCGCAGTCGATGGTAGCCCCATTCCACAAGGCCTGATATCCTGCTGTACTACCCCTTTGACCCTTCAGGTAGGCGTACTCCACCAGGAACAAATCGAATTCCTGGTCATTCCCCGAGCCTCTTTTTCCATGGTTCTAGGCCTTCCCTGGTTAAGAAGACACAACCTGCAGATCGACTGGTCTTCCATGCAGATCCTTTCCTGGAGCTCTTCATGCGCTAAATCTTGTTTGAATAGAGTAGTTCCTCTGTGTAATACCGAGACCAAACCACAATTTGAGGTTCCCGTTCCCTATAGATCCTTCCTGGACGTATTCAACAAGAGGGCGGCCGACATCTTACCACCTCATCGGAGGTGGGATTGCCCTATTGATCTGATTCCTGGATCCAGTCCTCCCCGCGGACGCATTTACCCCTATCCTTGACTGAGACTCAAGCCATGTCAGATTATATCACCGAGAATTTACAGAAGGGGTTCATTCGCCCCTCCTCTTCCCCCGCGGGAGCCGGATTTTTTTTTGTAAAAAAAAAAAGATGTCTCTCTTCGTCCCTGTATCGATTATCGGGGACTTAACGAGATCACTATTAAGAATCGATATCCTCTGCCTCTCAATACCGAGCTCTTCGACCGAATTAAAGGTGCTAAAGTTTTCTCCAAGTTGGATCTCCGTGGGGCTTATAATTTAATTCGCATCCGAGAGGGGGATGAATGGAAGACGGCCTTCAACACCAGGGATGGGCATTACGAATATCATGTAATGCCCTTCGGACTTTGTAATGCCCCGGCCGTCTTCCAGGACTTCGTGAACGAGATCTTTCGGGACCTTCTATACACGTCAGTTGTGGTTTACCTCGACGACATTTTGGTCTTCTCTCGGGATCTGGACACCCATCGGGATCAAGTCAAGGAGGTCCTAAGTCGTCTCCGTCAGAACAAATTGTACTGTAAACTGGAGAAATGTATCTTTGAACAGTCTGCCGTACCTTTCCTAGGGTACATTGTGTCCGGGCAGGGTTTACAGATGGACCCCGAGAAAGTAGCAGCTATTCTAGATTGGACGAAGCCCACAACCCTACGTGCGGTTCAACGCTTCTTGGGGTTCGCAAACTACTACCTCAAATTTATCCAAGGGTTCTCTTCCATAGTTGCCCCTATCACGGCCCTCACAAGGAAAGGGGCTAACCCTGCCAACTGGTCCCAAACAGCCGTAGATGCTTTTGAAAAATTAAAACAAGCTTTTATTACAGCACCTGTCCTCAGACAACCTGACATGAAACACCCCTTCATTCTTGAGGTCGATGCTTCATCCGAGGCGGTAGGAGCCGTTCTCTCCCAGTATGGGGAGGATGGGAAACTTCATCCCTGCAGTTTCTTTTCCCGCAGATTCGCTCCAGCTGAGCGTAACTACCCCATAGGAGAACAAGAGCTACTCGCGATCAAACTAGCCTTGGAGGAATGGCGATACCTTCTAGAGGGGGCGCAACATCCGTTTACAGTCTACACCGACCACAAGAATTTGCTGTACCTTCAGTCAGCCCAGTGCCTCAATCCTCGCCTGGCCCGGTGGGCACTCTTCTTCACCCGGTTCCAGTTCAAATTGTCCTTCCGTCCTGGCTCAAAAAATACCAAGGCAGACGCCTTATCCCGGTCCTTCTCACCCTCTGAGGAAGAGAGATTAACGCCACCAGTGCTGGACTCCATGGACTTTGCGGTTACTCAGTTGCCTACCCCTCCGACCGGCAAAACTTTTGTGCCCACTGAATTAAGACCGAAGCTGCTGAAATGGGCTCATCAGTCCAAATTCACAGGTCATCCCATGTTCATAAAACATTGGACTTTCTGCGACGTTCTTATTGGTGGCCCTCTCTTCGCAAGGACGTTCAATCCTATGTCTCCTCATGTCCAGTGTGCGCTCAACATAAGTCACCTCGCCAGGCCCCTGCCGGGAAACTTCGCCCACTGTCCATTCCATCCCGTCCCTGGTCTCACCTCGCGATGGACTTCATTACGGACTTACCCTCCGCTGAGGGTTTCAACACCATTTGGGTTATCATCGACCGTTTCTCGAAGATGGCCCATTTCGTGCCCCTCAAGGGCTTACCAAGCGCCCCATCACTAGCCCAGTTGTTCATTTCTCACGTCTTTCGTCTTCATGGCCTCCCAGAAGAGATCATTTCGGACCGCGGAGTGCAGTTTGTGGCGAGGTTCTGGCGTGCCCTCTGCTCAGCTCTTAATATTCAGTTAAAATTCTCAACCGCATACCACCCCCAAACAAATGGGCAAACCGAGAGGGTAAACCAGGACCTCGAGACCTTTCTTCGGTTATACCTCTCCTCGTCTCAGGATAATTGGGTGGAATTGCTGCCTTGGGCCGAATTCTCGCATAACAACATGTACCACAGTTCTTCTCAGACTACTCCTTTTTTCGTGGTTTACGGTAGACACCCCCGAGTACCTGAGTTCCCTCAATTGCCTGCCACCGAAGTACCCGCTGCTAACACCTCTTTACGTTTCTTCTCGGACATCTGGAAAAATGTCCATTCTGCCCTACGGAAGGCTTCCGTTAAATACAAAAAATTCGCAGACATGCGACGATCTGCTGCTCCCGCATATCGTGTGGGCGATCGAGTTTGGTTATCTACCAGGAATTTGCGACTCAAGGTGCCCACCATGAAACTGGCCCCGAGATTTATAGGCCCATATACCATCACGCAAATAATTAACCCAGTGGCCGTCCGACTCAGGCTTCCATCTTCGTTGAAGATCTCCTCCACCTTTCATGTGTCCCTGCTCAAACCCCTGATTCTGAATCATTTTCGGAAGACTCCTCCCAGATCCCTCGCTTTGAAGACTCAGAAAGGGGTGGAGTTTGAGATCAAAAAGATTCTAGATGCCCGTCAACTCCGGGGTAGACTGCAGTTCTTGGTAGACTGGAAAGGGTATGGTCCGGAGGAGAGATCGTGGGTACCAGCAGAAGATGTTCATGCGCCAAAGCTGGTAAAGAGTTTCTTCCTCAGGAACCCAGCTAAGTGTCCAGTGGCCACTCCTAAAAGGGGGGGTACTGTCACAGCCCGGCGCAGCGCCAGGCCTGGCACCGGCTACTCACCCCTCCGCGTTCACCGGTCCTGGCGCCGTGATGGTGCGGGGCTGGCTGGATGCAGGCGGCGGGTAGTCCGGAGGCTCCCCAGTCTATTGGCGGGTCCGGCAGCAGCACAGACGCCGGCTCCCGGGACTGGGCGCCGCCATGTTGGGCAGCTCACGTGATCGGCACTCAGTGCTTCTATTTGATACCTTCCTTCCCCACTAGGGGGCCGGACCTTGCTGGGCTGAGGTATAAAGTTCCAGGAGGCTCTTAGCCTCATTGCTGGAACAACTCGTCAGCTGTCAGCATCTCTCTGCAGCTCCACTGGTTGTGTGTGGTTCTGCTGATCCTGCTCTCCTGCCAGATCCAGCTCTCCTGTCCCAGCTCTGATCCTGTTCCTGCTCCTGTGTGTTAACCCGTTCCTCCCTGCTATCCTGATATTCCAGTTCCGTCATCATCTCCTGTAGCCGTGTCGGCAGTCTTCAGTTTCAAGCCCCGCCTTTTGGACAAAGTTGTCAGTTTACGTTTAAACCAAGTCTGGTCCTTTTCAGTTCTCGTTTATTCTTCTAAAGCCAAGTGTGCCGTTTTCAGTTACAGTAGTCATCCGGTCAAGTCGTCAGTTTCTCCGTCAGCATTCTCTGGTTTACGTCATCCACATCTCAGTTTTTGCCTCAAACATCCCGGTACTCCCTACGACCTTCCTACTCCTGTCCCGATCCCTAACCTGAGCAGCTCATCCTGTCCGCTCCATCTAGGGCACCCGTGGGTGCTCCAAGTGAGGGGCCGCGACCTGCTGTCTAGACGCAGCGAAAACCAAACTTCCTTGCGGGGGTCCCTGGAGAAGACCGCTGGGCAGTTAGACTCCGCGCCCTCGCTTTGGAGTATTCGTCAAAACCCACTGCCCAAAATATATGCAGAGGTCGTACATCCAACCTGCCAAGTTCCAAGGGCGTCCCGCCCCAGTCTCGCCTGAATCTGAACCTGAGGTGGGTCCTCAAGATCCTCCGGCCGTGATACCTAGTGCCATTCAGCATAGTGCATGTTCAGGTTTGCAATATGTTATACAGACTGTGCTGAGAAGCCTGGGGTCTGGGTGGTGCACATTATAACAGTTGCAATTATCCATGTTACTAGCCTATCCTGGCAAAGCTGGTCCTGGTCGCTTCTTGTTCAGGGAGCCCCAAGCTATTTATTATCCTTCATTAGTAATAACTAATCCAGGCCACAAGCACGGGTTCTGGTTATTCTTTGGAGGAGAGAAAATCTGTTTCTGTTTTCTGATGCTACATGCGAAAGAGTTAAGGGCCCCATACATCAGCAATCACAATTAATGGATTTCCAGATCCAGGGATTTTTGGCCAGATAAATGGATTCTACAATCTTTTTGACTTGCCCACACATTACAGATTTATTTCAGTGATCGGCAGATTTTTCCATCTAAAGATTGCAACTTCATATCTGGAAATTGCCCAATCGATTGTCATTTCAGCTGTTCATAATGTATAACTTATAACTTAATTTGGTTGGTTGCTTTGGGCAACACCTACAGGTTTAAGGATTCTACTTTTACACGGTTAAATTATTGTAACACTTCCTACACTTGTAGAACATTTTATACTCGTATTTTAGGCATGGTGTGGCTATCTATTGTAACCAATCTGAGGACTAAGGGACTGTAGGGACTGTAGTTCTACAGTAGGTGGAATTCTCCATTGACATCCTACATACTCTGGCCAAATGTATTGTGTTCTTGTTGGATAAATACATTTAAAAACCTGTGTCATACATCCGCACATCCTGCAAATAAGATATGGTCTAGGGGTGCCATCCAACATCCTCACGTTAATAGGTTAATACCCTGTGCAAAACTCTGCTAATAGATCCACCAACCCCTAAATATGTCGCTGGCTTGATGGTACCTAAATAAGAGCATACTTGCCAACTTTTTCAACTCATCTTTTTCTTCTAGGAAAAGGGGCTATTGCAGATGTTTTGCCCGCCACTGACGTGCTTTGCTTTGTGCCACGTTGCAGTCGGGGTGAACCCATTATGATGCAATTCATTGCAAACTGCATCATAAATACCCACCCCCTTCACTAAGAAATTGGGAGGGATCTGTTCCTGTCAATTACTATCACCTTTTATATTATTTTCAGAAAGTGATTGTTGTAAATTGTAATGCTCGTTTAGGGGTAAATTTACTAAGGTGGGATCTATTGAAGATGGGATGTTGCCCATAGCAACCAATCAGTTTCTATCTTTTATCTCCTAGAAGGCGTTAAATAAAAAAATAATAAGACTGGTTGCTATAGACTTCAGTAGAACTTCCACCTTAGTAAATTTACCCCGTATAATCTGATTGGTTAAAAAAAAATTGCAGTAAATATCATGAGCATCGTTCCACAATTTTATAACTGGAAAAAAATATCTTATTTATAAAATGAAATAAAATTATAGCACAGGTTTTCTGAAATATCGCTATTATGTTATATTCCACAATGAGTTGGTCACATAGCGTTATAGGTTGTATTACAAGCGGTTCCATTTTTTTTTTCGCCAATGGCCTTTATCTTTAGTTACTGTTTTACTTGCTTCTGTTTTTGAAGTCTCATTATTTTTTTTTTTTTCAATCTCTTCTCTGCTGATAAATATTTGCACATCACTGAATGATTTCACGGGTTGCTCACAGTTGTTGAAGTTATCACAAATTGTTGAGGAAATCACACTGATCTGACATCAAGGGAATACCCGTCATTTCAGTGTGTAACAATTTCATTTTGTTTATTTTGAATGATGCAACACTTCTGCAAGGGCAAAAAACATCACATGAATCAATATACACATTACAGTGACATAACAACAGTAAACAAGCATCAGTTACTGTATGACTGAAATATAAAACGAGCGTAACATACAGACATGCAGCGATTTCACATATTGTAATTGTCCTATCAATATATACTCAACAAAACAATGAAAAAAACCCTCTTAAATGCCTAATTGCAAACTTGAAATCAATAGCTTAAAATACTCCTTAAAGCAGTGGTTCCCAAACTGTGTGCCTAGGCACCATGGGGTGCCTCAGGACACTTGCAGGGGTGCCTTGGGTTGGTGGACCAGGATCAATTCATATTATTTATGGTCAATATACCAGGCAAAACCAGTGCTTGTGGCTGCCAATCATAATATATGTGGACAAACAGAAGCAAATCCTGTCCCTCACCAGATAACTGTGACATATACACACAATGCACTTAATTCAATATTTTTTTTTCTGAATTTCTCATTAAGAAGCATTTGGCCTAGGGGTGCCTTGAAAATATTTGATGCTCTAGGGCGCCGTGATTCAAAAAAGTTTGGGAACCCCTGCCTTAAAGGTAATATACAAACCAGCAAAGCTGAAAGGCAAAATATTATTTTATGTGTAAATGTTCTTATCTGGTGACTTGGGTTACACCCATATTAGCCTCTTTGTGTTCATGTAACTGTTATATTCCATATATTGCAAGTCTGTAGATGTCATATACTATTAATGTGCAGCCCGCACCTTGGTGTCATCCTCAGGTGGGGGTGACACCAATGTCCTTGCTCTTCTGCAAGGTGCCAGGTGCTGCAGTTTGATATTCTCCTGCAGCACTGAGCATGGGATACATATGGATGACCGGCGGTCAGGATATTGGAGGTCAGAATACCGGCATCTCGAAGGAGGAAATCCTGACAGGGGGGCAGGTAAGTATACTTCCCCTTCCCCTGCCCCACCCTAACTCTCACTTCTAGCAGCCTGCCCCTTACCCTCCCCGCTAATGCCTAAACCTAAAACCCGCTCCACCGCCTAAACTGGGCTCCCCAGCACACAGCCTAATCCTCCCTTTTTATTGCCCAAGCCTAATCCCCCACCCCGCAGTCTAACCCAAACCTCCCCCTCCCCGCAGCCTCACCTTAAGCCTAGTGCCTATACCTAATCGATTACTGATCCAGTAGGCACGCAGTGGGGGTTCTGAGTACCCAGAAACCCTCCCAAGAGTCGAAAGGCCCTAGGCTGAAATCTGAGGGTCCCCTATTTCCATGGGTACAAGAATTTTAAAAATCGGCCCTTGGGAACCGGAGATATCTGACTTCAAAGCAGTGGTCCCCATCAAAGCCTGTTAATTGCTGTTTCCAGTCAGATATTTCAGGTTCTGTCTGACTTAGAGTTTTTCTGAAGGTATATTCCAAAAGCTGGGACCCTCCCCCTTTGATGGACACTAGTAGCTGGTCTTTACTGTTCCCAGAACCAGAGATATCAGCCTTCCAGCAGATGGTTACTGCTCCAGCTCCACACACCTGATATGTAGTTTTATAATCTCATTGGCAGACTGCTCTGCCTCCTGAACTCTGATCCCCTAGTCCTAGTGGGATTCTCAAGATTTTAAGTTTTTAATTCCATTAAAATCTAAGAAATCTATTTCCGGGAACTGGAGATATCTGCAGTCAAGCAAGCTGTCCTCCCACCAGAAAATTCTGAAATTCTGAATAATAAGCCCACTCCACTATACACCCCTCCTCTGCGTATTAAACATCCTCTACCACCCTGGAAGTTATGTATCAGGGCCCCTTCGTTCAGCCCAATGCCCCCTTCTCCCACCCCATCTCCCACCATCTGTGCAGTAAAGGGGTAATTAGTGGAAATTACTGATCCAGGCCCTACATGCTGAGCGGTTGATATAATACCCCCTACCAACCGCAGGACATCAAAGCTTCCCCTTATAGATTGCTATGCCCAGGGGTCTACACTGCTGTTGATGCCCCTGTATGTATATATATGTATGTATATGTGTATATATATATATATATATATTATTTATATACATTTGGTCTATCTATAATACTTTAACTGACTTGGCATATACTAGGTCACCTAAGTGTCCATCTCCGTGCTTTGCTCCACCCCTCTCTGGAAACCCCCTTCTGAAAATCCTGCGTTTGCCCTTGTGATCTGATGCAGTCTATCAGAATTCCAGCGACGGCATTCCAGTGCTTGTATTCTGTAGTTCTGGACACGCCCCCAGAGTGATGAAACAGAGATTTCCCGAGACCAAGCCTCTTAAGATTAGGCAACACCCATTTTGGGCATCCATGCCTCCAGTACAATGGGGGTTGATGCCAAAGCAAAGTACGCATCCAGTGACATCTCTGGTGTCAGCACTGTAAGACTGACACTTAACAGACATGCCAACTGTAACTTATTGATGACCTCCTTAATTACAACCTTTCTGTTTTTATCCAAAAATACGGCAACACCTCATGAGGGGAATTACTAAATATGCCACCTGACATTGTGAAACACTAACCTGTACCCATGACAGGTATAGAAATGTAGAAAATAGTCGCTTTAGTCTGCTGCTGCATCTGCTCTAGTGTCACTTGGGAGTTGAGGGGCAATAATATGCAAATACTAGTGTTAGCGTTCCCTTTGTTTACTAGCATGTCCACTGAGACACCCACTTCCAGTTTCTAGACATTGGCGCACCATTGCATGCAGCATCTACAATTGCAACAACCCTATCACAGGTGCAGTATCTCCACCTGTGCAGTATCTCCACCTGTGCCTCTCTGAAAGCGGCTATGTGTCTAATGCTGTGTACACACGGTCCGATTTCCTTTCCGATGTTGACGATATAATCAACATCGGATCGGCATCGGATCGGCATCGGATGCAGATCGCAAGGGTTTTAACCCTTGCGATCCCGATCCGATCCCGATGCACGTTCACGTATCGGAAGCCAGAAAGTCTTGGCTGCCTTGTCTATATAGTGCAGATCTGCACTATATAGTCAAGATAGGATGCAAATCGGATGTGCCTTAAGATCCTATCCACGATCCTATCTGATCAGATCATGGATAGGATCTTAAGGCACATCGTGTGTACACACCATTAGAACAAAGCCGCTTTCAATGACACCCCGCGACTCTGCTGTAACATGCCCACATGATGGACTTGTTTTGAAATTAATTCAGGCTGCCTCCAAGTCACAACCCGGAACCGCCGATCTCATTGTCTCTCCATTTCTGATCCCATTTATACCGATGCAACAGTGCCTGCGTGTGTACACTCAGGATAATGCAAGCGCTATCAAAGTTTCCTGAATTTTGATGAATGAGCAGTAGCAAATAATCAATTAATTAAAAGGGCATTGGATTTGGTTTGTGCACACCTCTGGATCAGGACCTTCATGTTGAAATGGGGAGAGGGTTTTTGGAAATCTGCACACAAAAAAAGTTTATTTAAACCCTATATTTATCAGGGTGTGTACCGCTTGTTTATATTGGTTAGCGGGGGTGCTATCCTGCAAACTAGATATGTATAGTTGCAAGAGAAAGAAAAAAGTAGTTGTGACGGATGCACTCCTAAAGATTGGTTATTTGTATTTCATGAGGACATTGTCCTAAATAATATCGTAAGTGGGGAATCCTCTTAATCTTTAATATTTCTTGGATTCAGGAGACACCCACTTTGGTTGCGAAATAAGAGGTTAAAATTTTTGGACATACAACATTACAACAAAAATTTTAACCTTTTATTTCGCAACCAAAGTGGGTGTCTCCTGAATCCAAGAAATATTAAAGATTAAGAGGATTCCCCACTTACGATATTATTTAGGACAATGTCCTCATGAAATACAAATAACTAATCTTTAGGAGTGCATCCGTCACAACTACTTTTTTCTTTCTCTTGCCTTTATGTTGAAAACAGGAATATGCAAATACTATCCCTGTGAAGAAAAGGCAGGGTCTGATGTTGTGACTACTATCATTAGGGGTTTATTCTGGTTCACTTACAAAGGCAAATTCCTTCTGAAATGGACAAAACCATGTGCACTGCAGGTGGGGCAGATGTAACATGTGCAGAGAGAGTTGCATTGGGTGAGTTATTTTGTTTCTGTGCAGGGAAAATACTGACTGGTTTATTTTTACACTGCAATATAGATCTCACTTTGAAGTAAAACCCCACCCAAATCTAATTCTCTCTGCACAAGTTACATCTTCCCCACCTGCAGTGCAAATGGTTTTGTCCATTTAAGAAGGAATTTGCCTTTGCGAGTGAAACAGAATAAGGGCCTAAAAATCCACAGTCATTTTACAAAAAAAGAGAGACGGGATTTAATAGAGTTATCTATTCTTCCATGAAAGTAGGCTGAATTCCAGAAATTCACATGGCTCCTGGACATTATGGAAAAATAAGTATGATTTACACTACAGGTGTAAAAAACCAATGACATGACAGCTGTACAAAGACTATCAGCACCCCTATGAAAATGAGTTTTTATTGATATATTTAGAAAAAAATATTACATGAAGTAAATAATTTCTACCTGTCATCCTAAGGGTCAGTACGTAATGTGTTGTATAGGCAAACACATGGGTTTTTTTTGTTCTCCCCCCAAACCCCACAGCCTAGCCAGCGGCCACCAGGGGCGGGCTGGGCCGGGGGGCAGGGTGCCATCTGCCCCCCAGGCCGCTCTGGCAGGTGTGCTGCGGGCCGTGTCCGCGGCCGCCTTACTGTTTTGTTTTGCACTGCCGGCGGCCATGTTCCTGTAGACTGGTTGCCGCCACAGGAACATGGCCGCCAGGTTCTGTGGCTGGCTTTCACCTGGTTTTAAACTGCCACACCTCAAGACTCCATTTCACCTGGTTTTAAACTGCCACAGAACCTGTGTAATTAATATGTGTCCCGGATTAAAGGGATGAGTTGGTCACCCTAGTTACCTCTAATCCCCGGGCGGCAGTGGCAGACGCTGGGTGTGGACGTCATGACGATGACGCCTCCCACCCACGCGTCTGCAGAGGACTGAGGAAGGCAGACTGGAGTCTGGAGGAGTTGGGGGGCCGTAGCTGCAGCAGGACAGGCCGCAGAAAGTGAAAGTGAAATTCTGGGAGCCGCAGCAGGACAGGAGGGAGAAAAATACAGTAAGTAAATTAAATGATTGATTATACAGGGGAGCAGCCTGTGGTGTCATGACATTATTATTATACAGGGGGAGCAGCCTGTGGTGTCATGGCTCCCCCTGTATAATAATAATGCCATGACACCACAGACTTCTCCCCCTGTATAATATAAAAGTAATGCCATAACACCACAGGCTGCTCCCCCTGTATAATAATAATGCCATGACACCACAGACTGCTCCCCCTGTATAATAATAATGCCATAACACCACAGGCTGCTCCAACTGTATAATAATAATGCAATGACACCACAGGCTGCTCCCGCTGTATAATATAATAATAATAATAATGCCATGACACAAAGTATTTATAATATAATCAACTTCAGACCTAATTTTTTTTAAATTAATACATATTTTTTATTAAATGAAAAACCTGCATTTAACAATGCGCTACTTATGGGCTACTTATGCGCTACTTATGGGCCAGTGCTCTGGACTTGCCCCCCAGGCTAAAATTTGCCAGCCAGCCCCTGGAGGCCACTATATGCAGTATAAAGAGTGGAATGGAGTTGCTGCACATGCTCACTGGCAGAAGATTTTCCTACCAGGTCTGTGGTGTGCATGTGTGTGTGTGTTTCTGTGGCTATGAGTGCTCAATCATGACAACAGAAAGAGAATATGGTAAGTCACTTATTGTGATCATTAGACCTGCCTATTTCTGTATTAAGTAATACAGCGAGGGGACGCGGAATATATGTGAAGTAATCCGCATCCCCTCGCTGCGCTCGCCACGCTTCGGGCTCGGTGGCTCACTGTGCTCGCCACACTATATGAAATCAACTCCACTCCTACATGAATAGTGGGGGTATGAAAAGGTTGGAGGATGCTTCGGGTTGGCGTTGATAGTGGGGTGGCGTTAGCAATGGGGGGGCATTTAATATACTCATTACCCATCAGGGTGGGTATACATTTAAAAATCGGGTCTGGGGGGGCATTTAACATAGGAATCAGGCATCTGGGTGCCTGTACAATCAAAAATCGGGTCCAATCGCGTCACATCGCATGCGATGTGATCGCATGCGATGCGATGCGATGCAATGCAACCGAATTTTGGTTGTACAATGCCCTACGAGTAAAAAATCGGGCACCCAGATAATACACAAGTACCACACTGGTTTAACACTTCAATGAGAAGCCAATAAGCAGTACATAGGGAGAAAATTAGAATTCACTTGGAAATGAGGGAGTTTACCAGATAGAGAAGGTAATACAGGTTGAGTATCCCTTATCCGAAATGCTCTGGACCACGAGCATTCCGCATAAGGGAATTTTCCAGTTTTTGGAATAATTTTTTTTTAGGCATACTTACCTGTCCCCTGGTGGTGCCCGGTGGTCCCTCAGCGTCCATGTCCCCGGTGTCCACATCAGGCCTTCAGCACCGTCTTTGGAGTCTCCAGCGGTCCCAGGAGTGCTTTGCACTCCTGGGACCGCTGGAGACGCCGGAGAGGATGCTGAAGGCCTGCCATGGACGCCAGGGGACTTGGTAAGTATAAAAAAGGATTAGGGGGGGGGGATTTTGAATTGTTCCAAAAAAACACGGTTTTTGGAATAATTCGGATACGAGATCTACGGATACGGGATACTCAACCTGTAGTATGAATCAACAACAATTAGGACACCTTTGATATTCAGATTTGTATGATGGACTTTAATGCTGCACCCCTCAAAAAGCATATGTGCAGAACTGCAATGAGGCTGTATACCTGCATATACTGTATACTGTACATGATACTGTATATACTGTATACAGGATGAATAAATAGGTATACGGTCACTAAGTCGACAAGAGGAAGATCAACATGCCTTGGGTCAAGCATTGAAGGTCAACATGCATGAAGGTCAACATGAATGAAGGTCAACAGAGTCATTAGGAAGACACATGCATTGGGTCGACATGGGCAAGGTCGACATGGAGTTTTAAATTTTTTATTGAACCGACATATGCCGACAGGTAGTATTTCATGTTCTACCATCCACATAGGTTGTGGAGGGAGAATAAAATAGTGTGTCGAGCGCAGCATGGCTGGCACAGCGAGCCATGCAAGGGGGTGCAGTGCACTTTTTTTAGTGTCCATGTCAACTGTGTTGACATTCGGGATAAAAAAGTGAAAAACCCCATGTGGACCCTTTGACTGTGGACCTTGCCCATGTCATGTTGACCTAATGCATGTGTCGACCTAATGATCCTGTCGACATAACCCAATGTCAACCTTCAAACATGTCAACCATATGACCCATAGCCCATAAATAAATAGGTACATTTTTTACAGAATGTTCTGCACTCTTGTAGTGTTTTTTTTTATGGCACACAGATAACCATATCTATGTCTTTGCATGACAAAAGCTTTGCATAGTCTTTCTGATATACATTTATTTACATTGTTTCCAATGCTTTTTCTATCACAAAGACATTGGGTGAGATTTAATGAAATGCAATTTTGTCATTTTCTGAAATTGCACCTTATCACACTTTTTCAACTGACATTTTTTGCCTGAATTCGCATATTTTATGAGATGCGAATTTGCGCCCAAAAAATGTTATGTGGTGCGATTTTTTTAGTCATAAAATGTGTGAATTTGTGGACATGTGTGATTTGGTAGACATGGTAATGTGTGTTTTTTTTTTAACTCCGTTGGTACCCCCTCCTGAGCATAACCAGCCCCGTGCTCATCAAGCCGGACCTGGTTCCAAAAATACGGGGGACAAAAATTGTAAAAGTCCCCTGTATTTCTTAAACCAGCCCCGGACTCTTGGGCCAGTCCTGGTTGCAAAAATACAGGGGACAAAATAACTGGGGTCCCTCATATTTTTAAACCAGCACCAGGTTCTAACAGCCCATGGAGTCACGCCACAGCTGTGGGACACTTTCTACATAAGGTCCCCCGGCTGAATCATGCTAACCGTGGCTGGTCAGCCCTGGGGAACTTTTGGGATAAGGGACCCCACCAATAAAGGGGTCCCCATCAGGCTTCACCCATCCAGGGCTGAAGCCTGGGGCTGTCCCCGGCATCCATGGGCGGTGGACGCAAGCTGATACGTGTAAAAGTAACAAAAAAAACCCATTGCTTTTTACAAGTGAACTAAAAGTCCCAGCATGCCTCCCAGCATGTTGGGACTTGGCAAACCACAAGTCATTTGGGGCATTAATGGGCCCCCTTGGACTTACAGTCCACCTGGAAAAAGAATGTTAAAAAAAATACAGACACAGAGAACAGTAAAACTTTATTATACACAAATCCAGGCTCCAGTGTTGTCTCTGTCTGTCCCCTGCAGCAGCTCACCCTGCACTGACTGCGAGGTGAGCCGGCTGCCTCCGCTGTAATCACAGAATCGCGCTGTTACAGCGACATAGATGCTTCTCAGCCCTGATTGGATGTAGGCGTCTCCATGGAGATGCCTTCAGCCAATCAGGGCTAAGAGCTTCTGTACCACTCTGACAGCGTGATTTTCCGGGCAGCCAGCTCACCTCGCAGTCATTGCGTGGTGAGCTGCTGCACGGGACAGATGGAGACAACGCTGAAGCCTGGATGTGTGAGTATATGTGTAAAATTAGTGTGTAATGAAATGTTACTGTTCTCTGTGTCTGTGGTTTTTAACATTCCTTTTACAGATAGACTACAATTCCAAGGGGGCCCATTAATGCCCCGCATGCTGGGATTTGTGGTTCGCCAAGTCCCAGCATGCGGGGGAGGTCTGCTAGGACTTGTAATTCCCCAGTAAAAAGCAATGTTTAAAAAAAAAAAAAATTTAAGCATATCAGCCCAGAATCCATGGATGGGTGAAGCCTGGGGGGACCCCTTTATTGTGAGTCCCCACTCCCTCAGGTACACCGTATTTTTGGAATCAGGACCAGTCCCAGAGTCAGGGGCTGGTTGCAGAAATACGGGGGACCTCATTAAACCTCACACCCAATATCTTCATATTTAATTCATATTTGATATCTTAATATAATATATTGTATTTTTAACATTTCTGCATTTTCATTTTCTTTTACAGTGTCCTCTCTAATTATTATTGTCCAGCTGATTCAGAAATCAGTGTCCACAGCCTTTTGTGGTTAAAAAACCCCCATAATAAGATTCCAATCAAAATCTTCTACAAATCACCATGGAAACATGCATAAAAATGCCTGGAAACTGTAAATGTATGTTTTTGATTCAACCAATATTTATATTCTGTATTTGTTCGGCTATCAGGGTAATGTTTAACTCTTTTTGGGCTCTATATAAGTCAGCCTTGTGCATATCTAGGTACCAGGTCTTGGGTTAAGGGTTAAATAAATCACCTACATATAAATAGCGGGTAAAAGATGAAGATTCTTATTACATATAAAGAGTAAACAATAACATAAAAAAAAATAATAAACTACAGTATAACAGCAAATATGCAGCAATACCTCAATGCAAAAATAAATGAACCTTTTTCAATAGGGTTTTTACTACTATAGTTTTTGTAGTTTAATGGGGGTATTCAATCTCAGCCGCTTTTTCCAGAGGTGGAAATAGTGGCCCTCACCTATTCAATGCTTCCGTTTCAGACAGCATTGAAGGCAGTTTCCTACAAAATGCATCCGACTTTAACACAAGTCAGTTTGTCGGAAATGGACGTGGATCGTCAATTTCACAGCCGCTTTTTTGTCAATCCAAAGCCGTTTTTGTTGGAATATTGAATTCCGACTGTCGAGTTGACTGTCTGGATGAACCGACAGTCAGAATCCCAATACCCAGCTTATACATAAATGGTGTTTGTACAAAGAAAATACAGCACATAGAACAGCGACATGCCATAGACTTCATTTAGAGTTTGCTGTATTTTGAATGTATGTGTAAAGATTCTGGGGGTTATTCAGACATGATCGCAGCCCTGCAAGTTCACAAGGCGGATGATTATTGAACAACTGCGCATGCGTCAGGCCATTCAGCAAAAAGTACAGCATTTTTTTCTGATCACAAGCCGTTTGCAGGATGATTGACAAGAAGACACCATTTGTGGGTGTCTCCCGGCTGTTATATGGGAGTGCAAGGAAGAATGCAGGAGTGCCCAACCATTTTTAGGAACGGCCTGTGAAGTCAGCTCTGGAGTCAATCAGCCTGTTTTGATTGCACAAATAGAGTTGGTTCTGGGTTCTGCTAGTGGCCGATTGGCGTGATTTTTTGCAAGCCATTCACAGACTTGTACAGGGCGAGTTTTCACTCTGGGAGGTGGCTACCTGATCGCAAAGCTCTGCTAAATTTCAGCCGATGTGATCAGATCTGAATTAGGCCCTCTGTCAAGAAACAGTTTACAAACATGTTGAGATGCATTCAGTATAACCCATGTTGTTACCCTTTTGTCTCAGGACCATTCTCAGACATATTAGGGGGCTGCGGTGCTATAGTTACACTACTGGGTATTTGTAACCATGTTAAAAGAAGGATCCAAGCGTTTCAAAGCCAATCTATTTGCAGTGTGAAAGCCTCCGACCTGGTATGGGGGGGGGGGGGAGAGGATGCCTCAGGGGGGAGAGAGGCTGCCCACCAGCGCTGACCCTGGTGGCCGGATCCGTTACCTGCGGTGCTCAAGTAGGGGGGCATGATAGGATGCCTCAGTAGAGGGGAAGGAGAGAGAATGCCTCAGTGGGGGGGGGGGGGGAGAGGATGCCTCAGTGGGCGGGGGAGAGAGGATGCCTCAGTGGGGAGAGGGGGTGGGTTTTGGAATGCCTCCGTCCGGCACTGCCTCCGTGCATATCTAATGAGTGCAGTGCATATTTAATAAGCAGGTCCTTGACCCGCTCATTATATATGCACTGCATACGACATCTTATTACAATAGTAGTTAAATATATTTGGCTAGCTTACAGCAATTGTACGTGCCCCATACGGTGACAGGGATATTATACCTAAAAAATCCATGAGACACAACATTTAAAGTCCAAATTGGATATCTTCACAAATTACTCCCCCTGAGTTCCCGTTCATCATTTATCTATTTATTCGTTGAATTATTTGCTTATTCATTTTATCTAAACTGTACAGAGAAAGTCGTCACCTTAATACTGATAATGTGGTGATACATCGGAGTACACCGTTGAAGAAGACCGTTCTATCTGTACCTTTTGTGTTATTTGTAGTTTGTCTGTGTGTCCGCATTCATATTTTAAAAACTATAGAATAAAAGTTATATTTTAGATAACACATATAAAGAGTGCCCCAACAAAAAGAGAGTACTTTTTCCTTTTTTCTTGTCAACTGTTGATATAATCTCAGGGGAGCACCTCCACTAAAGCATTACCTATTAAAGGCGGACCCGATATTGTGGACATCATATTGTATTGGTTTGATATACAACCTTTGTATACTTTCATAAAAAAATTGTTTAGCCATGTAATATTATTATGTCCTGCCCCTTAAATTGGTTTCGGCCCCTCAGCGTTTACAACTACTTGAAGACAAAGCAAAAACATCATCATGGGAAACTCTTTAGTGGGACTCTCAATGGGAAATTTACTAAGATAGAAGATCTATTTTACATTGGATGTTGTGTATGTATGAACAACCAATCAGATACTATCTATTATCTTCTTGAAGGTGCTAAATAAATAAGCAGTAGATTCTGATTGGTTGCCCATACCAACATCACATGTAAATTAGAACTCCCATCTTAGTAAATTTTCCCCTTAATCTCTAGAAAGATCCAGCTACTCAAATGAAAAGTTCCTGACCCATCTGACATTCAGTATACAATACATACATTTCCTTTCTAGGCACTAAATCACTGGGTCTTTAACCTTCCTTGAAAAATAATTTCAGAAGGATGTAATTTATATTCTCTAAAACCTTTTTATTACTGCTAAACAAACCATCATATGGAAAAATGAGGTGCGGTCAGAGGCAGATCTTGGATGGCTACTAGACAAGGAAACCTGTTCCACAATAAGAGAAAGCGTCTTGAGATCTTCTTTCACCTCTTCAGTGACAAAGGTCCTTATTCAGGTTTATTCACAGCTAGTCTGCGTTTGCACGGGGACCTATGTTTTGTTAGTGCGCAAGCACATTCCTGCGCATCCAACAAAACAGGTGGGGGGCAGAGAAGGGCCTGGGGCCCCGGGAAGTTCCATTACCATATGGGGGCGCCCAGCATTATATGGGCGTTCCCATGAGAATGCTGGGTGTTCTCATGGTAATGAGCCGTGACGTGGGGGTGGTGATGTCAGCTGCCCGCCCATTTCCATCCCAGCATGCACGCATATGTAAGTGACTTGAAAGTCACTTTTATATGTGTGCACCTTCCACATCTGTCGATGGTCGGCGACCATTGAAAGATGTCGGTGTTCCCCACAGCATGCGAATGGATGTTTATGTTAAACATCCATTTGCAGCCTGTGCGTGGTAAAACGCGTTGCAAGGGGGGGTGGGTGGCCCGGCAGTATAACCCCCAATGTCCATGCTCCATTTTGGAAACAGGTTGCTTGTCTGCTTAGTGCAGCACTTTTGGTGTGGATCTGTATATCCTCTTGGTCATTTCTATTTGGCTTATTGGATCAGCATGCTGACAAACTTTATATGCAAATTCTCAACAATGCTAGATGCTTGATTGGTAGTCACTTGAAGCACCCAAACCAACATTTCACTTGTAACTTATAAATAAAATTCCTTTTTATTTTGATCATTGGTTGTTGATTAATCTGTTGGTTTTAATTGTGACTACCATCATTATTAATCTAGTCTTTTTAGGTACTCTCATATGTTTTTTTGCAAACCAACTGTATTTCTTTTTTATCCATATTCTCTAACTTCAGTATGGTATGTAGATAATACTGTATGCTGACAGTTGGGATCCTGGCGGTCACAATCCCGATGCTGAAATCCCAACAACTGACATTACCGCTAGCCAGAATCCTATCGCATAAGGTCTATTCTCCCTTGTGGGGGTTCACGAAACCATGTGGCAGGTGAAGTGAGCCATTGTGCCTGCAGTGAGGTGAGAACAGCAAGCCCGTAAGGGGTCTCTTTGCACCCCCCTCCCCCTGGTCGGGATTCCAGCGACCAGAATACCGCTGTCAGAATTGTGACTGCTGGGATCCAAGCTGCTGGCAAATCATACTGAACCCTTCAGTATGATATATTTTCAATTGTATAAATGTTTTTGTGTCTGGTTACTAATGAAAAGTTTTAAATCACTATTTCCTTATGTATGTCCAACCTGCCATATATTTGTATGAATTTAATTCAACTAAAAGTAAAGGTACTTGTGTAGTTTCACGGCAGCAGCTCTACGCTAAGTTTGAATCCAACGTTATCAGCGTAGCCCCGGCAGCAGCACTGCGCTAAGTTTGTTTGAAGCTACGTTACCAGCGTAGTCCAACGGCTGTCTTACTTCTGTAGTTAATTTGAAGCTACGCTATCAGCATAGCTCAAAGGCTGCCTTACTTGTGTAGTTACAGGCAGCTTGAACTACGTTGTCAGCGCAGTGGCTCCGCGGCAGCCCTGCGGTGACAGGTCATTGTGGCGCTTGTAGTTCCACAGAGAAATAGACAGCCCGGCACACCGCTAACAAAGGGGGCATCTAAAGTAGACACCCCGGCAAACCGCTAACAAACACTAAAAGTACAGCGCCAGCAAACCGCTACCAAAGGGGTCCTCAAAATTTAGACGCTGTAGCCTCTTCATTTAGACGCTAACAAAGGGTGCATCTAAATTTTGATGCTCTGAAAAACGCTAACAAGGGTGCATCTAAATTAAGACGCTCTAGCATCTAAATTTAGTTGGGTATAGGGGTGCAGCGTGCAAAACACTATTTAACCTGTCGACAATGACACTTGTCCACGTAACAGCTGTCGACCTTGTTTATTCCACCATCCACGCCAGTCCGAAGCGTGGCGAGTGCACGTGTTACGCGTCCTCCCGACCTTTTCATACCCCCACTATCCGCGTCGGTGTGGAGTTGATTTTATAAAGTGTGGCGAGCGCAGCAAGCCACTGAGCACGAATCGTGGCGAGTGCAGCGAGCCCCGCAAGGGTACGCAGATTACTTCACATGTATTCCGCGTCCACTCGCCACGCTTCGGGCTCAGTGGCTCACTTTATAAAATCAACTCCGCGCTGACGTGGATAGTGGGAGGACACATAGCGTGTCCCCTCGCGGGTCTCGCTGCGCTCGCCACGCTTGGGCTGGCGTGGATGGTGAGGGTGTTTTAGGAGCACATTCACACCTGCCATATCATACATCTGAGACAGTAATGACGACATGTGTTAACTGGTAACTGTTTTTTAGTTAATAATAAAGAAGAAGAATGAAGGAAATTATCAAATGACAATAAAATGAAAAAGGTGAAGAATAAAGACAAAAAAATTGAGAAAGTCATTCCTCAGAAACTGCATTTGCAGAAACAGCATGAGAAGTCGATGCACTTGTCTCTGCGCCATCGCCTTTCTCAGCCTGGGAGAAGAGGGTTTGTGCATGGAGGATACGCTGGAACGGGTTTTCGGCGCCAAGAGTCTTTCTCCATATGAACACCTGTAAGTAGGAGTCTAGTTGATGGTGCGCAGTGCCCCTTTGACGTTTATTGCGCCATTTGCAGGATCCCGAAAGCCTCTCGATGTCCTGGGTGTGAACAACCCTGACGCTGATCTTCTTTCCGCAGCTGCGGATGTGGCAGTGCCACATTCGCTCACTGACATTTAGCCTCATAGGGTGGCCATTGGGGCAGGTCTGGGTCTGGCAGGTCTTGTAGAAAAGCCACCGACTCTGCCTCCATCTGCGGCAGGTTGAAAAGAGTGAGCTTTTCAGCAGCCATGATTGAAATGGGTCTGACTCTCACAGAATATAACAGCTGACTGACTACGCTAACTGCGTACCGCTCAATCTACCAGCTGACTGACTACTCTACACTGTCTGTGGGAACACTAAGCTGCATATGCTAAGCGGCCGCGAGAACAAGATGCTGTTTGTGACAGGGATGCTACTTCTGACTAACTACGATGACTACGCAAGAACAAGACGCTGTTTCTGACAGGGACGCTACTTCTGACTAACTACGATGATTACGCTAGTCGCGGGAACACTACGCCAATTCTGACAGGGACGCTACGCTAACTTCGTACTGCCTACACTGACTATGCCGGTCGCAGGAACACAGCACGCTACTTCTGACTGACTATGCTGGTCGCGGGAACACGACACAGATTCTGAAAGGGACGCTACGCTAACTACGTAGCTACCGCTGTGAAACTGCACAAGTACCAAAGTAAACTTTTAAAATATGCTTCCACGGGTGTAGTAATGTATTTTTCTCTACATTTTTTTTTTAAGAAATTTTGAAATGTACATAGAAAACATCAAAACAGCAAAAGAAAGGTAAGCAGTAGTTTGGTGGCAAAGGGAGGAAAAACATGGGTAGTAGCTAGAAAGAGGCCGTGCTGTAAATTATTTTTTAAGATTGGCTAGATGAGTGAATGTTAAAGGAGGATAGGAATGTGCCAGTGAAGTGATGGAGGTTTAAGAAGTGGATGAGTGTCAGCCAAGCAGTCGGGAAGATGAAGTTGGAAAGCTGGGAGAGAATAGAGTCAAGGGGGCTGGCATTTAGGAAAGACATTGCAGTAAAAAATAAAATACATTGACCCCCTAAATGTGTATTAATTAGAATATCTTGTCCAAGCACACAAATTTTAATTTGAATGCATAAAAAATACCTCCATAGCTGCATTTCAAACCTTGTGGTTACCACACATGGAGCATGCATAGAAGAAAAACCTTATTGCTTCCTCCCTGCAACATCCCCGAAGTCTCATTGTTCCGGCATTCTGTAGGACCTTGCTTATAAATTGAATATGCCTTGTCTTGCCCTAAAAACTAAAAACAATCTTCAAAGAGTTAAGTCATTAACGTGTGTAACTACAATATTTTCAAAGATTAGTACACAACCGATTGTTTTCACTACGGTATTAGCTACAGTGATGATCCTGGCAACTCCCATGAGACCATATCATATTGTATCTTGTAGCACTTGCACCTTATAATTGTTAGTTAACCACAGAGACTGAAATGGATGGTGGGAACCAAGAGTACAAAACCAGTGCTGTAGATATACACAATTCTGTGTACTTTGTTACAGCTACATGAGGTTATGACACTCCACTATAGGTCGATGACCGACAACAGTGCTTCTGTTACATCTTCCAGAGGCCAATGTCAATAAATACAAATAATGGTTTTGGATCATGTCATTTATTCTCCTTATTACATCAACTTCAACAGTTTGGCCATGGGGTTAAAAGCCATGAATAAAAATATTCAACTGTATTGATACAAATAACGTCCATAAAATTTCTGTTACAAGCGGGCAGAAATTTTGAACAAGTGCTTATTTGACCTGATTGTTTTTGTAGTTGAAGAATCAGGGAGAAAACTTGCTGTTGTGAAACATAATATTGCTACTCCTGAGAGCATTAACTGGATAAATTGACAGCAGACAATTCAGTGAATTGGATTGAAAAACTACAGAAACAAATAGACACATGGGGTGAAATGTAATAGGGTGAGAGAATCATAAAGTGAGAGATTTGGTAAAAAATCTCCAGGTTTTTTTTTAAAGCTGCAATCATTTACACTGCAAAACCAGTTTGATTTTGTTTTTCAGTGTAAATGGTTGCCGCTTTAAAAAAAATGGTAAAACTTTCCCAAAATCTCTTACTTTCAGATTTTCACACTCTGATACATTTGGGCCAGAAAATGTATGTGTTATGAATCCGGGTGTGAACCCACAGCTGTGATCGCTGTTCAGGATGGCCACAGCAGACCCTACTCTGCCTCTGTTGACCCTTCCAGAAGGATGGCGGATACTTGCAAAAACTAGGATTTTGCCTTTAACAGCCACAAATTAAGTCCGTCTCAACTCCGGTGCCATCAGGTCTTGTGTATGGGCAAGGTACCAGAATCTTTAAAGAGAAGGTCAAAAGGTGAAACTGAGTAGAGGGACCTGACTGAAAAACAACGGTACTCTTTACCTAGCACGGCGCCCACGATTTTGATCGTGGGCATCACAGGTAAAAAAATCGCGGGCATCGCGGGCATTGAATGCACTAAAAATCGGGTGCGACGCGACCGACGCGATGCCCGCGATTTCCCATAGGGAACAATGTTAAATGTCTCTATTGACCCGATTTTCATGTTCAATGCCTCAATTGACCCGATTTTTCCATAGGAAACAATGTTAAATGGCCCACAGAGGCCAAATAGCCACCCTGAAGTGTGAAATGGCCCCCACAATTGTTAACGCCACCCCACGATCAACGTCAACCCGAAGCGTGGCGAGCGCAGCGAGCCCGCGAGGGGCGGCGGTACGCGTCCTACGACCTTTTCATACCCCCACTATCCACGTCGGCGTGGAGTTGAGAATAGAATAGTGTGGCGAGCGCAGCGAGCCACCGAGCCCGAACTGTGGCGAGCGCATCGAGCCCCGTGAGGGCACGCGGATACCTTCACAGGTAAACGCGTCCCTTCGCGGGCTTCACAGGTATCCGCGTGCGCTCGCCACGCTTCGGGCTCGGTGGCTCGCTGCGCTCGTCACACTATTCTATTCTCAACTCCACACCGACGTGGATAGTGGGGGTATGAAAAGGTCGTAGGACGCGTACCGCCGCCCCTCGCAGGCTCGCCACGCTTTGGGTTCACGTTGATCGTGGGGTGGCGTTAACAATTGTGGGGGCCATTTCACACTTCAGGGTGCCTATTTGGCCTCTGTGGGCCATTTAACATTGTTTCCTATGGAAAAATCGGGTCAATTGAGGCATTGAACAGGAAAATCGGGTCAACATTGTTCCCTATGGGAAATCGCGGGCATCGCGTCGGTCGCCTCGCACCCGATTTTTTAGTGCATTCAATGCCCGCGATGGCCGCGATGGGCGCCGTGATAAGTAAAGAGTACCAAAACAACTAACGAATGGCACCCTGCAACTTTAGGGGGAGAAAGACAACAAAAGTATGAGTGACCTCGTTGCATACCAAAGGCAACCTAGTCGCAAGCATAAGAAAAATTACACCACACAAACAACAATATAACACCACAGAAAGGCACAGTAAACCACAGTAAAGGCACAGAAAAGTACTGTATAAGAAAAATAACCCAGAACAGGTAAACATATGCAATGGTGCGGGCCTGCCTCAAAACCTCTGGTGAACCCAGGGAGAAATAAGCAGGAATGGACTGGTTATAAACACATGTGAACTCTCAGGCCCCAACATTGAGCACTTACGATACCGGAACTGGACCGGGACAGGCCACAAGAGAACCCAGAAGCAGAAGCACTGGACAGACCAGGGCAGGCAGCAAGCGAACCCAGGAGCAGGTGAATAGGATGGATCAGGACAGCAGGAACCAGCAGGGAGGCAGGTGACTATCCAAAATGGAAGCTATCACTGGTGAGACTGTGCTGGCCTGAATCCCTTAAAAGGGTTTAGGCGTCCAATCACCTGAGCAGGATCCAGCCCCCTAATCTAATGCCATCAGCTGTGGCAGATGGACCGGCCGGCTTTCCCGGTTCAACCGCTGGGCTGAAATTGTCAGCCATCCTCCAGGAAGCTGGCAAACGCTGGGGCGGAAGTGCCTCTCCGCATCCCTGGTTGCCGAGCGACCAACCACAGGAGACAAGGAGAGAGGCGCATGGCACTGAGGACTGCCTCTGTCCATCCCGCCCACAACCCCCGCGGAACATGCCGCCAGTCATCGCAGGTAACAGTATGTTGTAAAGTTAAGTGGATAATGCTATCAGTGATTACACGGAGATTCAAAGCTACAGCTGGGTATATAATTATATGAAACCAGAGTATGCAGAGGAACAACATACAAACATTAAGAGGACATACAAACTCCACACAGTTAAGGCCCTGGTAGGACTAGAATCCATGACCTCATTACTAACCACTACACCAACTGCATTGCCTAATACAATCCTAAACCTGCTTATAGCAAACCAAAATGAAGATCTTATAGAATAACAGATATAACCCTTCCTATTCTAAACACATTATTCAGGGCATACCTCCACAATTGTAAACGAATGTGCTGGTCAAATCGGAAAGCCTTTATGCAAAACTTTAGCTGGTGTGTTCAGTGCAAATAGTAATAATAAAAAAAGATGTCTGAAACTATTTAAAGATTTGAACACTGAAACAGAAGACAGGATAAAGTCAGCCCAAAACCTATGGCTGCTACTTATATACACAGATAAACATCAGCCAACATGGAGAAATCCATAGAATTAACTTGCTATAGAAGTGGGAAAAATATTGTAGACATGGTAGTCCATGTTTAACGAACCTGCAAATTGTTATTTTCTAGCTCACAAATAAAAAGGCTACTTTAGGTGCTCGGGAGTCTTTTTTATTTTTACATCCTCATTTAGGCAATAAATATAAGATCAGCTATACCTGACTTGTACTAGTAGTCTTGTAATCTACTAAATTAGGTGCCCTTTTGTATACCTATGCTTTGCAAAAACCTCCCATAAATTATAAAAATCCATGGCACGATACTGGTCAGACGTTGTCTGACCCTGGATGGCAGGGAATGTGACCATCCGGTGTCATGCCACTTTAAAGAGAACAGACATAATCTAGCTTTCGTTAAATATTAAATAATACATTTTGCCCCACTAAAATGAGATGTGTGGACAGGGGGCACACTGACATGGGGAGGGAGGAGGAACAGATACTAATTACCAGGGACTGTTGGAGGGGCCTTGTGGAGGCTTGTACCTGCTCCCCTCCCCCTTCCTTCTTACATAGAGCACTGCTGTCTATCTTCCCAGACCAGGTCATGCCGCTGTGGGCTAGGCTGCGGTGGATACATAGAGGCAGCTGCCACTTAGTGTCTCAGTCTCCTGTGCCTGCAGGAAAAAAAAGTATTGGCGATCACACTGATTGTGCTCCATCCTGAATTTTTTACTGAATGAGTGGTGCAAGGCGTCCTTGCGCAGGTGGGTTTAGAAACAATTATTTTTCAAGTACATTTTTTTTTTAAATGTGGCCATGCCTCCATGATTAGACAATGCACCCACCTCCCACGCATACCCAGGGACATGATAGGCTGTCTATGGAACTAAAGGTGCATATTTTCTTGCATTTTGAAACATGCAGGATTTTCCGGTTAAATATGGTACAACTATTATATTTGTTTTATATACACACACACACATCCATTTGTTGTTTTTAATATGGTGGTGTTTCCAGTGGTTAAGGGGTTTATTTACTAAGATGGGATGTTGTTATGGGCAACCAATCAGATTCTATCTATTATCTTCTAGAAGATGCTAAATAAATAAGAAGTCAATTCTAAACATCCCATCTTTAGTAGATCTCCCATCTTAGTAAATAAACCACTATATATTTGGTGTAACTCATTCCGTAGGCAACTTCCCAGATGCCTATGATTGTACTTGCGTGTAGTTGCCAATAGAAGGCGCACACTGATTACATCAGGAGAGGAGTGGGACAGTGGTGAGACTTAAGGTGTGCACACACAGGGGGAAATTTACTAAAGAAAATTTGTAAAAAAATAGGTGTATTTGTATTTAGAAATACACTTATTTTTGAAATTTACTATCCCGAAAATACGGCAATTCGTATTCGTATTGATGTGCTATCAATACGAATACGATTTGCCGTATTTTTGGGATAGTAAATGTCAAAAATAAGTGTATTTCTAAATACAAATACACCTATTTTTTTTACACATTTCCTTTAGTAAATTTCCCCCACAGTGCAATATGGTCGCTGAGCAATTTTGGCTTAATATCTCTCAGCAATATATTGCTCAGTGTATCGTTTTCATTAGCGACCAGCGAATTTGGCTCAAAATTGCAAGCTATTCTGTCTCATTCTGTCTCTACTCCATTTTGACTAGAAATTGCTGGTCGCTGGTGCACAGTGCATTGTGCACCTGCGACCATTAAGGGCTGGCTACGGGAGTGCACTCCTAGAGATTTATCAACCAATACACGACCATTTAGCCAGCGATAATGGCTCAAATCGCCCCAGTGTACAGGGTTTAAAAGGAAAGGTTGTGTCTTTTATTGTAACTGTATATAGCTAAGGAAAGAAAAGGGACCTGCAATGTGTAGTTAAATTGATGCTTGTATTATTGTTGTGTTTCAGTTAGCAAGTTCCAAGTCTGTATGTAAATATTATTTATATGTGGAGGGCAACTGAGCATCTTTTTTCAATTCTATGAGTGCCGGTTTCTATTATCTATCTATCTATCTATCTATCTATCTCACTATCTATTTAAAAAAATATATAAATTAACATGATAATATAAAGGTGTTTAAAAAGTAGCAGCAATCACAATATAGTATTGGGGTATAGCTAATCAGAAGTCCCAAACACACACTGAAGGTTAACTATTAAACTAAACATTAACTCTATGTAACATATTAGCAGTTTCCTATTTAATTAAGATTAGGAAAACAAATTTGTAATCTCCTGGATTAAACTGCAAATCCCTTCATGGTAAACAGTGGACATTGTTAGGCTGTAAATAAATCTAATGTCCCTTAATTCTATATGCTGAAATGGAAATGCTTAACTATCATACAACACAGGTAAAATAAATTATTTAGGACAGTGAAAAAAAAGGGATAAATTTATGAAAGTAAAAAACATATACATGTCATGGTTGCAGAGGTCATTAAATGCCTCATTTACATAGCACTATTTCCAATACCAGTGCACTGAAATTATGATTTGTAGTGTCTATGCTTGGGTACTATTGAATCCATCACTTTCTATGTGTGCAAAGGACATTATACAAAAATAGTGTGGAGGGAATAGGGAATCCAATCCTTTTGTTGCTGTTTCACAATCTTCTCCTTTCTCTATATTTCTATTAGTAGCACATATGCTGCATGTTCCAAAACATGGGCCAATTCAAATAAAAAAAGACAGAGACTATTATTAATTAAACAATTCTACTGTATTTCTGTCTGATCTGTCTACCAAATAAAAAATCACAATTCAAAGAATATTCAGAGAAAAATACTTGATATAGGAAAATTCATTCAAATCAGGTGTTAACTCTTTTTCAAGCAAAATTTTTATTCACCATAATGACCTGTAATGTTTAATCTTTTTTTAAACAACATAAAAAAAAAAATTATATAACAAATGCGAACAACGCTAGCTTTTTTAGTGGATATTTTGCACATCTCTCACAGAGATGGTGGCACGCAAATGGTTAAGCCAATATCTTGATCTTTGATTTCTTAATTTTTATTTTCATTGATTTCTTCATTGTGTTGTTCATTTTCCCACCAAAATAATAGTGAAAATTGCTTTGTCATTGCTTAAAGTAAATGGGATATTCATAAGAAACGGAAATCTTCTTTATGAGCAAATCAAAAGAGGCAAATCTAAAAGTTTGATATTTTTTCAATCTGTGTTTTATGGTGACATTTGATTTTTGTTAATAAAATGAACACTTGTCATGTCTAATTTGACATATGAATCAAGAGTTATCTAAATCCACTGTTTAATATGTGCCACACAGAAAGAGGAGGCAGAAAAATCATAGTTACTACATGTTTTAACCAAATCTAAAGGTAGAACAAAGATTATACAGTTACTGTAGTTGGGTTAATAGATGTTTTATTTGGAAAACCACAGACAGTTTTTTATATACTCTATAAGCAGGAAGTTTGGTTGGATAAAGATTAGAAAGCTTAAGATTCTTATTCAAAACTTTATTTACCAGATGTATAGTGGAATTTTATATTGTATTCTTTTATATTAATTTCACCATTGTGATACAAAAACAAATGTTGTCTGACCACAATTACAAAATATATGCAGAAGATTTATCTATCTACTGCACTAACATTTGGACTGGTTTTAGCAAATGTGGTTTACTCAACACCTTTAAAAGTTTATAATTATGAAATTTGTGCTTAGAATATATTTATCCCAAAGCTCTCAATTATATATAATTTATAATTATGGAAAAGAGAACAGCATAGGAATCCATATGGCCCTAAGAATGTCAATTTTCAATTATACTGGACAAGGAAGACTAGTCTTGACCTCTGAGCTATCACAATAGAATATAACATATAAGAATAAAAAAATAAGAGCAGTCAATAATAACAGTTTTTTAATACATAATATGAAATATATTGAACTATACATATTCTCTTTAAGTGAGATTATAATAGAGAGATTTAATATTCACTTGTAGCAAAACAGTTTTCTTTTTGTTACTAAAAATATCCTTTAAGCAATACTCCTAATTGAATATTACTATAATAGTTTTTAGGTAAAAAAAATGTATTCATTCATTGACTGCTGGGATTTCCATGTATTCCAAGTAGTAGTTTTTGTTTATACAGTATGTATACCCTTTTAAAAGCATTAAGTGATACAAGCATAATTAAGGTCATATATGTTATATATTTATACTTTGGAATTTATAAGGTATGGAATATTTCTAGTATCCCACTGTTAGCAAGATAATAAAACGCAATTTGATTTATATCAACATTTTTCAGGTTGTTTGTGAAAAAAACTATCTAGAGTGAATATAATGAAACAAAGAATAGTACAGGTTGAGTATCCCTTATCCCAAATGCTCAGGACCAGAAGAATTTTGGATACCGGATTATTTTGTATTTCAAAATATTTTTTATTTCAATGCTGTATCTTGAGGTATCTTGCATTTATGTTGTATAAGCACATCAAACACATGAAATACACACAAATAGATTTTATTTGTGAATAAAACAAGGTTTCAAAACATGAACCACAGTTTGTGTACTATCTCAGGCACTGAATGTGAATGCCAAGCAATCATTTTCTTGCACATATTTAGTGCCAGTTACATATCATTTCCTCAGCAGTGCTGTTATAGATGTTCCCAGTAGTGGTTTTAGGAAGAAAAATGTTTTAGTTTCACTCTCTGGAATGTATGGATTTCAGAATAATTTGGATAACAGATATTTGGATAAGGGATACTCAACCTGTACAAACAATGTCACATTTCTAAACCTAAACTATAATTTACCCAATCTCTTAATATAAATAAAATTGAATTTTAAATCAAAAGCCAAGCTTCTAAAAGAGGTGATGTTTACATAGCAGCCAATCAGATATAGTGTATCATTTTCTATGATGCAATCGAGAAAGGATGGACAGAATCTGATTGGTTGCTATGAACATCACCTCTTTTAATTTTGTAGTTTAGTTTTAGTAAATTTACCCCTGTAAGCACATGGTACCCAGCATTTTTAGGGCTTGTTTTTAGGGCAATAGGACAAATTTTTCTTAGTCACTTATACCCCTTTCACATTGCAAATGCCGGGTCGGCACCCGGGATTTGGACATGGGTCCATTCAGGGAGTGACCCAGCATTTATGAGGTGAAGCTTCCCATAGCCACTTGGCAATAAGCTGGGTCGCTGACATCATCGGGGGCGGAGCATCATCTGGTGGGAGGGGGAAGAGGCAATGCTTGGAGCGGATGCTGCCTCACCCCTACAGTGTGAATGGGACATGGGGCAACGCTTAGAGCAGATGCTGCCTCCTCCCTACAGTGTGAATGGGACATGGGTCGACCCTGGTTACCCACAATTTTCATGCATATTGCTTTCTTATGCTGTTGGACTTGATAGCTGTGTTAATGCATGACATTTAGGGGTGAAGCATTATAAAATTTGTAATCACAATGGTGAGAATTATACCCCTTTAACACTGCCCAGCAACCTAGGTTCGACCCGTATAAAACCCTCCTTTTACCCTTGGTCGGATTGCGGGGTTGCTGGACCCAGGATTTCTCAAAAGGCCATTTTACACCGCACAGTGATTAACATGGCAACAACCCTGGTCGGACCGGGGTTATTGGTGAATTATGAAAGGGGTATAACTCTCACCACTGTGATTAAAAATTTTATAATGCTTTACCCCAAAATGACAGACATTAACACAGCCTTCAAGTCCAACAGACTCTACGGAAGAAAGCAATATGCATGAAAATTGTATGGAAATATGTTAAGAGTACACCACTTACATAATAGTCAATCGCTTGAATTTAAATTCATTTTTGAAAACTGGTAAATGTCAATGTCTCAGGAGCAGTGCACAGAATAATTTCATGTCATATTGTTATAATGCTTCAATATATAGTAATATCTTGCAAGTTAAACCTGGGCACGTGGAAAATAGTGTGATGGGATATTTAGCCTGGATTATTTCTTTTTACCAGTCATCAGACACTGCAAGAAAGCAAGTGGGTCATGCATTGTCTTCAATGCACATGTTTAGAAAATCACGTGCACCTTACATTGGACTGGTGGTTTTTGTATCTGCATTGATCACAATTTTGTTGAAATACTTTATTGTTGCTAATAATAATATAAACAAAACCCATTAGTTATGGCGTACAACTGCTAATAAATCTAAATTCTTGTTGAGTGAGTTTCCCGGAATAGAAGTAACACCTCCACAATAAAAAAAGTGAACATATCTTGAATCGTGAAAAAAAAAAAAAGTTAACATATTTTATTAACCTGGTTGCATATTATTACACACAAGAATTTGACTCTACATTAAATACATTTGCTTTTTAGCGCTTACTGTATGTGCAACCTTTTTAAAGGGCTATCAAAGCTTGAAGAGAGATAACATTGTGATAAAGTACCAACCAATCAGTTTCTAAAGCCCAATACACTCTAAACAAGCCCCCCCAATGCCGATATTGCATACACACTTGACGATGTCGGTGGGGAGAGGAGCAACGGGCGGGTGGCAGGGGGGGTGGGGAAGTGACAGCTGCAGCATGGTCATCGTTAACAAGGGCTCCCTCGTCTGTATATGTTCAGACTAGACAATATTGAACAATATCGTCAGAAGACCCTTTCATTTGTTCACAATATTGTTTAGTGTGTAAGGCAGGAGCTGACTAACTTAATCTCTTACAATTTTTTGCCTCTCTTGATACCTAGATAAATGCCCACCCTCAGGGGCGAATATAGGGGTCGGGCCACCCCTAGGCACATTATTCTCTGCCCCCCCCCCCCATCACATCACTTCTCCCTTCATTTTGCACTCAATGCCAATGCCCCCAAGCAGCCTCAATCTTAACCCAATAACACCTTCAGGACCACAATTTACTGTTCATTATCCCACTCCTATCAGTTGCAGAATAAATGAAAAAGAAATAAGTTATAAATACATAAAAAAAGGAATCACCTGGCCTTAATAACTTGGTGTGGCGCCCCCCAGCAAGTGCCTCCCCTAGGCACGTGCCTCAATTGCCTAGATGGAAATCCACCACTGCCCACCCTCCCAGACTTAACTATATGTGTCTATGTATATATGAAGACAATTCATTTAATATTATATTTATTAATATACAAATTACATTTTCAATTTACAGTTAATTATTTAAAAAAAATTCTGTTTACACAAAAACAGTTATATTTATGGATAAATGGTGCAAAGCTACAAAATCGCAGAAACAAATAGTATACTGGCACAATATTAAAATATTCTATTTCATTTTTGCACCTCCAGCGAAAAACTGTATCAAGTGTGAAGCAGGGATATCAGGAATAGGATCCAAATGACAAATTCTTATTGTTGTGTTTAAATTAATTTATCTACAAAAGAGACAGAATATGTTTGATACATATCCAAAGCGCACTTGTTAAGTCTCAAACTCTTTAACTTAACTTGACATACAGTAGATACAGTAGAGTACGTACTGACTTCTCAGGAAGAGACACTAAACAGTTATACAGTATTCTGAGCAATTTTATATCTAAATATGGTCACAGACAATTTCCAAAACCCCAAGCAGCACTCTGAAAACAAACGTAATATATGAAGTGGAAAATGTATTAAAACTGTCAAAAAATCAACTTCTGAGCACATTAAACACTTTATGGATTATATGTAAAAAAAAAAAGAACAACCTTACAAAAATATGCTCATGCACAAAATAATTTACAATACACAATACTTTTCTATTAGAATATGCAAATAGTATTTATTTACATATTATGCAAACACTCATTATTCTCCCCTGTGAGTTTGTGGGGATGATTAGGGAAGGACACGGCTCAGCCAAGTCATGAAGGATATATAGAGCTGATGCCAGCTGCCTCTTCCTCATAAGTCAGTGCCTAGTTAGTTAATTGAGTTTGGTTCCCAAAATCCCCCCTGCTTCTATGCTCCCACAAAGAGATGGAGCTGTTGCATGTTCAATACAGTATGTACAGTATGCACAAGCATACATACTTGAGATATATATATATATATATATATATATATATATATATATACATACACATACATACATACATACATACACTAGTACAACCACAATAACCAGAAGGTGTCACTTCCCTCCTAAGCTCAAAACTTATTAGCTCATTCTTGTTCCATAACATGTAGTGTGGGGTCTTTTAGCAGTCCCCTCCCACTGCATTGCCTGCACTCTGAAGAATGCTTTTGTGTATGTGTCTGTGTGTATGTATGTGAGTGTGGATGTGTGTGTGCCTGCACTCTGAAGAATGCTTCTTAAATAGCAGTATTCTCAGGCACAGGGGGAGGTATGGGTGAGGTGGGAGTGGAGTGGGTGGGATGGAAGTAAGAGGAATGTGTGTGTGTGTGTTTGTGTGTGTGTATATGCGGGGGATCCCCCTGACAGGTGGCCTTGCGTGGTGGCGATGCGTGCCCACTGGTGGGTGTCTGAGTGGACGCGGCAGAACGGTGCCTGGGACGGGCAGGTGAGGGTGTTTTGTCAGGCAGCGTGGGCGGAATATCATGTGTGGGCTGGTCGGCGAACACCAAAGGGAGAGAGGAAGAAGCAGTGGCGCCCCACTTGCCATGTGACACAGAGGAAGAAGTGGGAGGCGAGAGAGGGGGGAGCTGTGGGCAGACTACTGGCAAGAAGCGAGACGGGGCTGCGGGGGCATAGGAGTCTATAAAGGCAGGTGAGAGAAAAGTAGCGGAGACTGGAGAGAAGGGAAGAGTGAGCCTGGCAGCGGCGGGCAGGAGGGGAGGCATGCACAGGGCACACACATACCTCCTGCACACTTTCTAGGAATATAGGAGGCATGCAAAGAAGCCTGGCAGCACCCAGACCCATAGAGGGGAGAGCAGCGCCCATCGGACGGTCATGCCAGTGTGGGCACCGGGCATCAGGTAAGTTGGCTGCATGCCTCTCTCCCCCTAACTCCTCTGCATTCCAGTCTTATTTACCACACACACCCACTGGTGACTGTTATATCTGTAATGTTCCTGCTGGATATACAGGTGTAGCAAATATGCAATACATAGAGCAGTTCCTCAGGTGGAGGATTTTTTCACCTCCTTGTGCCAAAATCAAGTGTGTCTGTGTGTGTGTCTCTATCTATCTATCTATCTATCTATCTATCTATCTATCTATCTATCTATCTATCTATCGTCACATTTTACAGTACAATGATGCCTGTAGTCCTGTGTGAGAAATACATTACTCTAGTCCATCAGCAGTTATTATGGGAATGGGTAAAAACTGGATCCAGACAGGACCCCGGAATCCTGGACTGGACAGGGTCCATTCATCAATATCTCTCATTCTGGAGCTTGGAGTGTTCAGGGGGTGCCTGTCCTGGGGGTGTCCTGTCGGTGAGGTTGCTGTGACACCTCGCACCAGGGAAAGGAGGAGGGAGACCTCCCTGTATGGTCCGGGATGTAATAAAAGCCGGAACGGTCCAGACCATATGAGGAGGATGTAATCTCCCCTTTCCCATGTCTCCGGTGAGGGCGCTCCCACCCTCTGGAGTTTGATGGTGGCGTTCCCAGGGTCCAGTTTTCACTTAGTCCCGGTTATTAGTTACCATGTTTGCGTACTATTAGGGTGGTTATTTTGATGTGAATGTGGTTTTATTTAGCAAAAATGTTGACAGGTGCAGTGTTTTGAATAAATATATAGTAACATCTATTTACTTGAACAGTGAGCATGAGCAGCATATTAAGTGAAAATCCAGTCATAAATCTTTCTCCTGGGAACAGTATGAATAAAATAAAAATGAGCCTAAACCATAGGTAGCTTATGTGACTGTTGCAGTCCACCTGCTATAAAAACTAAGTATAAAACACTCTTTATCAAGACATTACATTGTTCTGATGTTTTGAAGAAACTAGTATAACTTTAAAAGAGGACAGGAGAATTCAAGTGTTACACCTGTATCTGAAATTATACTTAATTTGTGTCAATTGCCTATTATGTTCATCTTAATTTAGGGTATGCCCCCTTGAAAATGTCAAGCTTTTTATAATTGATGTCCAAGTGGAGAGTAACATGATGTGAGAAAACCACTGGCAAAATGGAGCAGCATATAGATTTATCAGCAGGGATGGAATTCAATTAGTATGGTAGGAATGTAGCTCCCGGGTTAAGTGCCCAGAGCTATTCAATTGCTTTCCTGTGCCAAGACTAGTGGATTTCTGCTTGGGGTGCAAGCAGAAATCTGTGGCATCTAAAGGCTTAGGTCTAGCTAATAGAACTGTGCCCTACACCTAACCTGGAAAATGCAGTTTACCAGTGCCCCCTGGCATTACTTATGGTGAAGTTCATCTTCTGGGGTAAGAGCCAGGCATAGTGCAGTCAATTGAATAGCTTCAACACTTAATCCAGGAGCTGCATCATTGCGATACTAATTGAATTCCTCCCTTTGATCTCTGGTGATGTTGCTGTCCACACAGGCAACAGTACTATATACAGTTCTGTCTTTGCTATATATGAAAATAATGCACCAACCATTTTTTTTCTCTTACATCAGAACTGCATTTATCACTGCTGTCCCTGTGATTAGTAAAGGGGGAATAAGTGAAAACTGGAACCCGACTGGACCCCGGAATGCCCCGCTGGACCTTCAAACTCTGCATTCCAGGGCTTGTAGTGTCCGTGCCGGGGGGTGCCTGTCCGGGGACATGGGGAAGTTGAGATAACAGCCTCCTCATATGGTCCAGACCATTCCACTTTTTATTACATCCCGGACCATACAGGGAGACTTCATTTTCAAAATTAATTCTTAAAATTACACTTATGCTGTGTACACACGGTCCGATTTCCTTTCTGATGTTGACGATATAGTCAACATCGGATCGACATCGGATGCATATCGCAAGGGTTTTAACCCTTGCGATCCCGATCCGATCCCGATGTGCGTTCACGTATCGGAAGCCAGAAAGTCTTGGCTGCCTTGTCTTTATAGTGCAGATCTGCACTATATAGTCAAGATAGGATGCAAATCGGATGTGCCTTAAGATCCTATTCACGATCCTATCTGATCAGATCGTGGATAGGATCTTAAGGCACATCTAACGTGTGTACACACCATTAGTTTTGCTGTTGGATTTTGTTTGGAATGTAATGAAAATGTTAATTGCCATATCTTGGAATGGTAAACAAAAGAAGTCATAATGAAAAATGTAGTTTGAAAACTAAATTCACATTCCGTAATATATGCTCATTCTTGTGTATTGTTCATTAAAGTATGGTTCTAGAAAACATTAATCTTCATCCTCACCAAAGTACTTGTACAAAACTTCATAATATACTGTTGATTCAGAAATAATATACATAACTTCAATAATAATGATTATTAATAAATATAGCATTTTACAATGTTACTTCTGATACTTGTTTCTGTGCTCATTAAACATTTAAACCAGGATTTTTTTGCAGCATTTACCACCTTAAAATGGCATTAGTAATTCTTAAGGTGCATATACTTGACACACCATTGGCCAATGTGTGAGTGATATATATGTGAACGGCTTTTTCACAGATATATTGGCACATTGTTGTGTGTGCTGGCAATCCGCTGACCACCCTTATAGCTGCGCCGAGAGCTGACGGTGATTGACAGCTCAGTGGGGCGGCGCATGCGCCCGCCCAATTGTGATGTCAGTCCTGACAGATTGGGCAGCATGAATGGAGAACACGCTGCCCGATCCATCTGTAGATATATCTGTAGATCGATGTATCCAGCTTTAGAGTATTGCAACCATAGTGTTCTGAAAAGAAATGACTACTTCTCTTGCCTTTTTCCTAAATTGAGTTATATATCTTGATACTTAAGTGGCATGTCTATTACTGGACCAGAAATTGCTCCGCTTGACAAATAAATCTAAACTCTATGAACCAACTTAAATGTTTAGGAGTCAGACCATCGTTGCCAAAAAAGTTATAGTAAAACTTGTATAGTCCATCTTACCCATCAAAGCCCCTCAAACCTCCACTCATGATATTAGACCACCCCTGATACCTCTTCAGTGTTCATAAGATCCAGCTACATGGTTATGGGGGGGATGCTCTAACATCCGCACCCCAGCTCCGCCCCCTATCGCTGCACTTTGCATTCATAATTATCGCATATGCAATAACATATGCGATAATTATGGCAAAGGACAGCTCTTCCGCAAAGAGCTGTCCTTTGCGATAGAGTCAGCGGCTCTCCCCTCCCTCCCTTACCCGGTGCTGCTGCGCCAGGCTCTCCTCCTCCCTGCACCTGGAAGAGGATCAGTGCAGGGAGGAGGAGGTCACAGGTCCGGGCAGCACATCTCTGCCCGGACACAGGTGAGAGGGGGGGCGATGCGGGGCGACAGGGTTTTTACCGCATTTTTAGCTTACAGAGGGCGGGATGTTGTAACATCCGCAGCCCTGTTCGCCCCCCCTTTTCCGGCCACCGCATTATTAATAACGGCATATGTTCTAACATATGCGGTTATTAACGCAAGGGACAGCTCTAAGTCCGGCGGAGTGACGCACCGGCCGCAGGGTATGCTGGGAGGGATCCGTGATGGATCCCTCAAACAACACTGCGGTAAGAAGCCCATAGGCTTCTGCAGGGGATTCCCTCTGCAGCGCTGCCACTGCGGAGGGATGTTAGAGCATACAGAAATGCGGTATAAACCCTGATAACGGGGATTTTACCGCATTTCTGTCTTAGAGAATCGCCCCCAGAATCTCCCCCTATATCTGGTGTCCATTTTATAGAAAACAATGCAGTACTGTCCCCAATTCATAGAATGTCAAATATCAGGGCCCCAATTCATAGAATGCAACATAGCAGGGACTTTAATACATAGCTTGTCGCACAGTAAGAAAACCAGTTCATAACATGCACTACTGTACAAAATATGACATATGATGCCCCTAATTCATAGTTTGCCACTCAGCAGTAGCCTTTCGGTTTATAGTATGAAGTACTGAAAAAACTCTGCAGGGAGGTAGGCTGAAAAGTGATCTAGCCTGGCATCAGGACACGGCACCAAATAAGGGACAGCAGGAGGCCAAGGTAGTATGGAGATGTTTGGAGGACATTGGCGCAATGTAAATGTGAAGTCAAATGCAACACATCTTACCATGTTTTATGGAGGCCGCTGTTATACTTCTCAGTGGATGCTGGTGCCTGGGAGTGTCGGGATGCTGAGACCTGAGTCCACCAGGAATTCTAGGACTGCTAGGGATTCAAGGACCTGAGACCACCAGGTGTTCTTGGACCTTCAGGCATATTGGGATGTGATTCTAACAGGGATTGCTGAACCTGTTGCACTGACCTCCAACTTGGTGACCATGATTTGTTGAGCCCTGAACCATAGGATTCAGGACTTGTGAGTTAGTGAAATAAATCTCAAATATGGTAGACAACTGAAAAAGAAAAAATGAGAAACTCTTTAAATAAATAAATACATACAGGTTGAGTATCCCTTATCTGAAATGCTTGGGACCACAATATTTTTTTCCCATACTTACCTGGTCCCCTGGTGGTACCCCGATGGTCCCCTGACGCCCACGGTGTCCCCCCGTGTCCATGGCGGCCTTCAGGATCCTCTTCAGAAGCATCTCTGGTCCGGGGGGTCCATTGTGCGAGTGCGCGGGCACACTGGTTACATCACTGGCGCACTCACGCAATGCACTCCTGGGACCGTAGATTCTGCTGAAGAGGATCCTGAAGGCCGCTGTGGACATCGAGGGACAAAGTAAGTATGATCAAAAGGGACAAAAAACAAAAACCCCAAAAAACTGAAATCAACCATTTCAACCGGTTTTTGAATATTTCAGTTTTTGGAATACACAGATAAGGGAGACCCGACCTGTAATACTTTTCTGTGGTTGTCAACTAGCAGCATCGAAAATTATCTTAGGTGAAAACAACTTATAGCAATTTATTGTGAAAGTGGAAGATTGCAGCTGGGGCAGCTTTGCAAATATTTGAAATGAAAACCTGTTTACCAGTATCATTACAACAAAGGCATGCCAGTGCCTGGATCATCAGATGACCCTTGTCCAAAAGTTCACATATGTTGTGTGGAGAACACATTTTCTGATTACATGAAAAACAATTATCAATATAGCTAAGTTTATTAGAAAACATAATTTGCTGTAGCACTGTAGGTACATACGTGTTCCTCGTACTTGTATAGTACTTAATAAAAGCACATTTAGCTACACTTATTATTGTCTATTTAATAAGTTTCTAATAGCTTCATGCATCTGGACATTGAAATGTTTACCAGTGCTGCTTTCCAGATTGGATGTGGACAGATGGTGAACAGACATTTTAAATAATTCCACAGATTTCTGAAGGACTTCACTTTGGACTACACTTTGACTGGGCCACACCAAGACATTGGGGGTTCAATTGTTTTGTGGACGCCCAAATATAATCGGTGCCAATTCAGTTATTTCACCATTTGGCTCGTATGTGCACCCATTAGTACCGGGTTTATCTTGGGAGGTCCAAACTGATGACATCACACACTTCAACTTGCCACCTCGGGAGGCTGGGAGCTGAAATGTGTGCCAGAAAGGTGCAACAATCAAATTGGTCAGGCTGCTCCATCTAGTAGCAGCGGTGGGGTAGAAAACATTCAATCACCCCTAATGCCTATTTTGCTTTTTTTTGTACCAAACGTGTGCTAAAACTGAGAATGTATGGCACTGTACAGTTATAGACATTTCAGGCTCATCTATACTTGCAAGTGTATGGTCATAACAGCGTGATGATCCAGATAGAAATATAGCAGTATGTGTGTGTTGATGGAATTGTGGGATATGCCAAACTTTTTCTTTCTTTCTTTATGACTGACTTGGAGGAGATTTGGTGATTTTAAGAAAACTTTTGTAATCATCCTATCCTTGATTTCTCAAAAGTAGTTTTTATTTGGCATTAGAGAGTATCTTATTTTAAGCACTGATACGAATTCCCAAATAAACACAAAGAACCTGCCAAAGCCTTTAACCATTATACAATAATGACCATTACATCTGAATGATAACTGATTGTATCTGTTCGGTGTATTTGTGCTGTAGATGTACATTCGGCTGTAATACTAATAAAAACAAGTATTCGTGTTTTTCGCTCACTGCATCTATAAAATGCAAGCTGTATTAAACAGGGCCTTTAACATGTGTTTGTACATTTTCCAATGTAGCTGTACATCCTACTTGCATACAGTACCCTCACAATATAAACTGCTGTGTAAAATGTACGGTTATGGTATGGGGCTTTGACAGTGGGGATCCTGACAGTCACTATCCCAATGTCGGGATCCTGACTGCCGGTGCTCCGACATGGGGGTGAGCACAAAGGAGCCCCTTGCGGGCTCGCTGCGGCCCCGGCGCTGCGGGCCCGGTGGCTCTCTACACTCACCACAGGTTCTATTCTCCCTCTATGGGGGTCGTGGACCCCACAATGGAAAAATAGCCCCTGTGAGTCGGCAGTCGGGATCCCGACGTCAGGATCCCACTGTTGGAGCAGCCAAATGTACAGTAGGTTCTACATTAATAAAGGACGGCAGTAATCTCTTGCTAATTTTCGTCTATAATAAAGGAGAATTCATGTGTTCATGAGACCCTGTGGGTCCTTTAGCATCAAAGCAGTGTTCATTAGATCAGGTGGTCGCTTGACAGCCATGGATGCACAATATGCAGCACTCTAGAAGGCCAATTTTTTTCAACTGTTAGGGACCAGGACAAATATAACAGGGTCCAGAAGTACTGTATTACAGCAACATCCGATATTGGCCCTTATTCTGGTCGGTGCGGATATATCCGCGTTCGTTCGGCCCGCCAATGTTTTGTGTCTGCGCATGTGCAGAGGCGTCTCTGCGCATGTGCGAGCAGGGCGTACGGCCAAATCCCGCATGATATGTGAACACTCCGAACAGGGGGTGGAGAGGGGCGTGAAGGGCTATTTGGGCTCATTACCATATGCATACGCCCCGCGTTTCATGGGCGTACGTATGGTAATGCGGCCGTGACGCATGTGTAGGGGGCGGACATATGACATCGCCGGATGTCAGCTGCCCGCCCAGATCCCGGCTTTTGCACGGAAAAATGTCCGTGTGGTCTGAGGTTGCGGGAGCTGGTGGAGCACTCGGTCCTGCATTCGATGGTCTGCGACCATCGAATGATGGGGGAGGTTCCCTTAGATGGAGGAGGCGTATTCCGTGAAAAATACACGTGCGGTCCGTTCGGCCAGCTTCTTACCGCGTACGGACGGAGTTGGCGATCCGTATGGAAGGCGGGGTTTCGCACGCACGGTCCTGGCCGCATAATCGTATCCGGCCGCACCGATCAGAATAAGGGCCATTGTACAAGTGTCTCCCTGTGTTTGTGACGGTAATTCTTAGTCATACTGTGGTATTGTGTGATTAACCATACCACTTTCAAACAGAAAAGCAAATTACTGGGTTAAACATTTCTACTGTAATTTGTCATTCAATAAGGGTCATTTTTCTGTCTGAAAGGGTTAACCCGAGTTGTAAATCCCAGGTCAATTCCCAGAAATGAAAAGAAATGCCCCCCCCCCCCCCAGAGCAGTCACAACTCATCTGCAATTGCGTACACATTCACTCTATATACAAGGAACATATGGCTTGCAGGTAGACCTATGGTTAAAAAGACTGCACACGGCAGTAGCAATGCAGGCTCAATGGCTCAATTCTATTCAAAACGATGTGAAAAGCGCCAAAAGGGAGCTCCCAGAGCTATTCTCATCAGGGCACTGCTAATGCCGACTAGTGGATTTCTGGGTGCGAGCAGAAATCTGAGAAAACTAGGGAGGTGATGCTGTTTTTTGCCCTAGCCTGGTGCAAACAGCGTTGCTGAGGGCGCTTAAGTCGGAAAATGTCAGTACTGGCAAATAAACACCAGATCACGATTTATTCAATTTGAACGCACATGTTTAGGGGTTATATTCTTGTTAACTACCCCAACTCCAAAACCTCTGCTGAAGACATGCTATTGGGGGTTATTCAGACCTGATTGCTGTTGTGTGAATTTGCAAGGCGAATAAACGAAAGACTGCGCATACATATGGATTGTAGCTTGCATGCTCGAGATTAATCAGGGACAGAAATGGTTGATTATTCGCAATCCCTTAACAACTTGACTGACAGGAAGCCGGTATTTCAGGGTCATAACCAGTCATTTTCTGAGAGTTTCCGTAAAAAATGTAGGCAAATATTCAATTGGGTCCAAACCAGCTTTCTTCCTGCACATTGAATTTCTGCTTAATAACCTGTTTAGGGGTGTGGTATGACTAATCGACAGTCTTCATTTTAAGTTTCATCCGGTCGACATGATAATGACAACATGCTTGAACTGTTGATATGCAACATGTGGCATGTTGAACATGTTGTCAGTGATCTACACAAATGATCTGTGTCTGTGATCTACACAGATGGTCGGCAGATAGTCGCTGGTGGTCTAGTGTCTTAGCATCTCCTAAGGTGTCCTTGTGGTGCTGAGAGGTTTACATCTGTAGAGTACCTGTACTGCTGCAGCATTCTAAGCCTAACCTCCCACCCCCACATCTAGCCCTAACCCTGCCAGTGGCGCCTAACACTAAAAGTCAGCTTACTGAACTTTTATAGTACCGGTCTACAGTTTGAACCATGTTGATGTACAGATGTTGATGATGAATGGGATAAGGAAAGAGATGTACGTTGGTGTAGTTTGGGCTGTTTTGTCTTCAGAGGACATGTCACACAAGATAGGTGTTCTATATTATGTAAAGAGTTTGACTACCCCTATTAGGGCAACTTCCACTTTGATCTTTCCCACACTATGCATCACCTAGGCCTGCCCTTCCATAATTTGTTGCTAGTAACTGCCAGGAGAAGAACTGAGGAATGATATTGAAATATAGACGTCCCATCTGTAAAGCTGAATGGAGTGGTCATTTTTGGTTTTATAGAATTCTTGAAGATCACTGGATGGATTGCGTTGTCCTTGTCTGAAAACCAAAGCTCCATATGGCTCCTATATATAGGCAGTAGTAATGGTTGCAGGGGTTACCTGGGGTAGGCATGTTGGAAAGATGGGCTAATAAAAAAATATTGATCAAACCCATTGAACAGAATACATGTTATTGTAAGTTACATATATAGCATGTGGCATCATAGTACAAATTTCAAAATGTCCTTGTCTAGAAAAGGCCCAAAACATTTTCCATGCCTACTAGATGGTTGAATAATAGAGTACTTCTTTCATGCTGTATTTTGTGTGTTTAATACGTACTCATACATTTGAAAACTGGGTGAATCTGACAGTATGTGAAGTGAGCTACATTGCAAACCACAAGCCTCTATGAAATGCCAGGAAATCAGTCAGAGGAATCAGTTGTTGAAATAGCAAGCAGAGTGAGAGACAAGCAAAAACAACGTGTGTATATAATGCAGCTGAGACAGTCCTGACATATGGAAAAGTATATCAAGGACACCAAGAGCAGCAGACAAGCAGCTAACCTCAACTGACCTGGGAGTGTAATTAGAGCAACCAATGAGGTTTAATGAAAGGAAGACCAATTAGATGCAAGCTGTGAGTTCCCTGGTCTGGTATGTCAGAGCAAACACAAGGTGCATAGTTGTAATTCTTCCCTGTTTGCTCATTAAAGGGGAAGAAACCAGACCTCACTCTAATGCATGGTCAGGACATACAAAGTTATTAAAGCGTTTGTACAAAAAAACATGCATGACTTCTATTTTTTACATCCAAAGTGTTTCCATGGTAACAGGCTTGACAATTCTATTGTCAATATAGAAAATTACATTCTTGGCTGCATGTTTCAGCTTCATTCACATGGACTTGCTCCTCTGCTGCATGAAAAAGTCAGTTGGATGGTAAATAAAATAGAGTTGTATGTATGCAACATACTAGCCCCTTCCCGACATTTGACGTACATTTACGTCATGGTCGGGATGTACTTCCCGACACATGGCATAAATGTACGTCATGCCATTTAACTGTCACCGCGTCTATAGACGCGGTGACAGAGGGACGATGTCTGCTGTCCCTGACAGCAGACATCTTCCCTCATTGCCCAGGGGGGGCAGCGATGCCCCCGCCCATCGGCGATCGCTGTGATTGGCTGTTCAATGTGAACAGCCAATTACAGCGTTTTCTGTGTACAGGCGAATAACGTTCACGGTGACACAGGGATCGGTGGTGATTGGTGCTGTGAAGTACAGCACCAATCACCACCGGGTGTAAGGGTGTCACTGGTGGTCACCCCACCTCACCCCACCTGCCCCCAAAGGCTGTGATTGGTCCGTCGGACCGACGGACCAATCACAGCCATTACACCTCAAATAAGGTAACGCAGACAGCCCTGCAGCCGCCATTCCGGTCAGGAACAGCGTGCAGAGCGGTCTCCGTGCCCATCTGTGCCCTATACTGACCTGATCAGCGCTGGTGCTGCCAGCTACTGGTTGCTTCCTGGTTGCTCTTGCTTCCTGTCTGCTTGTGCTGCTGCTGCAGCGTCATTGTGTCAGAGATATAGATATTGTGTGATTTAATTTTGTATCTGCTGCCCCCTGCTGCCCCCCTTTTGTGCTGATCAGTATAAACTAACTGATCAGCACCTTTTTTGGGGTGCAGGTTTTTTTTTTATATATACCCTGTCAGGTTGCACCCACAGTTGTGGGTGCCTGCTGCCCCTCACTGCTAATCACTGATCAGCAGTTGTTGTTTTTTTGGAGAGTGCTGTGGGGTTTTTTTTTTAGAGTGCTGTGGGGTTTTACACCCACAGTGCTTTTGTGGGTGTCCTGTGGCCGCTGAGCGCTGATCAGTGACGTACATCACTGATCAGCATTTTTGGCACAGGGTTGATCTAATTTTTTTTTTTTATCAAATTTCTGTTGCCTTTGACTCATCAGCAGTTATTTTTAATTTTTTTTTTTTGGAGAGTGCTGTGGTTTTTTTTTTTTAATTGTTTTTACACCCACGGTGCTTTTGTGGGTGTCCTGTGGCCGCTGAGCGCTGATCAGTGACGTACATCACTGATCAGCATTTTTGGCACAGGGTTGATCTAATTTTTTTTTTTTATCAAATTTCTGTTGCCTTTGACTCATCAGCAGTTATTTTAAATTTTTTTTTTTTTTTGGAGAGTGCTGTGGGGTTTTTTTTTAAATTGTTTTTACACCCACGGTGCTTTTGTGGGTGTCCTGTGGCCGCTGAGCGCTGATCAGTGACGTACATCACTGATCAGCATTTTTGGCACAGGGTTGATCTATTTTTTTTTTTTTTTGATCAAATTTCTGTTGCCTTTGACTCATCAGCAGTTATTTTTTTTAAATTTTTTTTTTTTTTGGAGAGTGCTGTGGGTTTTTTTTTTTTTAATTGTTTTTACACCCACGGTGCTTTTGTGGGTGTCCTGTGCCCGCTGAGCGCTGATCAGTGACGGACGTTACTGACCAACATCTGTGCTCAATTTTTGGGGCAGGAGCTTTTTTTTTTCTTTTAACTTACACGTGTTAAAGCACTACATACACACTACATACCCCCGTGTTAAAATAAAGTTTGTACCCCCCCCCCTACACTATACACGTGTTGAAACACTACACTTAAAAATAATAAAAATGTCCCAATCATCGCAAAGACTGTTTTCAGCGGAGGAGTCATATGCCCTTCTTGCCTCTGACACTGACACAGCCAGTGAAGTAAGCGATGAATTGGCATTTGTCTTAAGCTCCTCTTCCTCCTCTAGTGATGAGGGACCCCCTCAAAGACGCCCCCGTAGAGCAGCTGAGGACCCCCCCCCCCAATGATTGATCTCGTATGGACCCCACCACCAGACAATTTTGAGCCCCAGGTTCCTGAGTTTTTGGCCAACCCAGGAATCCAATTTGATAGTACAGGCCTCAAAGAAATTGACTTTTTCAAAGTCTTTTTCTCTGATGATTTTATAAATTTAATGGTGGACCAAAGTAATTTATATGCCCAGCAGTTTATTGCCCAAAACCCCACGTCACCATTTGCTAGGTGGACCCCTGTAGATGCAGTAGAGATGATGATGTTTTGGGGTCTGGTGTTACATATGGGCATAGTTAAAAAGCCAGAAATAAGGCAATATTGGAGTACAGATGTGCTGTACAGCACCCCACTTCATCGTATGGCCATGACCCGGACTCGTTTTGAGACAATCCTTAAATTTTTGCATTACAACGATAATGCACAGTGCCCACCCAGAGATGATCCCACCTTTGACCGGCTATTCAAAGTCAGGCCGGTCATTGATCATTTCAGCGCCAAATTTGCTGAGATGTACATCCCCAAAAAAATTCATTTGTGTAGACGAGTCACTTATACATTTTAAAGGAAGGGTTAAATTCCGCCAGTACCTTCCCAATAAGAGGGCAAGGTATGGCATAAAAATGTATAAGCTGTGCAAAAGTACCTCAGGGTACACCCACAGGTTTAGGGTATATGAAGGGAAGGACACAAGAATTGAACCGCCAGAATGCCCCCCCTCCCTCGTAGGTGTTAGTGGAAAGATTGTCTGGGATTTAGTGCACCCCTTCCTGGATAAGGGTTATCACCTCTATGTGGATAACTTTTACACCAGCATCCCCCTGTTTAAGGCCCTTGGTTCAAGAGGTACAGCAGCTTGCGGTACTGTGCGCAAGAACCAAAGAGGCCTCCCAAAAACGCACGTTGCCCAATTACTGAGAAAGGGTGAAAGCAGGGGAATATGCACCGAAAATATGTTGTTGGTCAAATATAAGGACAAGAGGGATGTCCTTATACTGACAACAATTCACGGAGACAGTACCACCTCCGTCCCTGTACGAGGTACCAGTACCCACACCTCAAAACCTATTTGTATCCTAGATTACAATAAGTACATGGGCGGAGTGGATCTTTCAGATCAGGTACTGAAGCCGTACAGTGCCCTGCGGAAAATAAAAATATGGTATAAGAAGCTGGCCGTGTATATCATCCAGATGGCACTGTATAACGCTTACGTACTATTCCGTTCTACCAGCCAGACGGGGACATTTATGCACTTTCAAGAGGAAGTCATAAAGGGCCTAATATTTGGGAACCAGCAGGCAGAGGGCCCCAGTACTTCTAGTACTGGCCCCAGTACTTCTAGTACTGGCCCCCGTATTGTATCAGGGCAGCATTTTCCTAACGAAATCCCCTCCACTGGAAAAAAGGGCAGGACACAAAAAAGGTGCAAAGTTTGCTATAAAAAGGGAATACGAAAGCAAACTATTTTCCACTGTGAAACTTGCCCCGACAAACCCGGCCTGTGTATGAAGGAGTGCTTTAAAATATACCACACATCTATGGATTATTAGGTTCATCATTTCACCGTGCTTCGGGGGTCTTGCTAATGCGACATAGCACCCACCATTCATTCCACCAGAATGTGTGCTGCAAAATCCAAATATCACTCCTTCCCTTCTGAGTCCTACCATGCACCCAAATGGTATTTTTTGGTCACATATGAGGCATTGCCGTACTCGGGAGAAATTGGGGCACAGATTTTGGGGTGCTTTGTCTCCTTCATTCCTTGTGAAAATGAAAAATTTTGAGCCAGAACTGCATTTTTGTGTAAAAAATGTAATTTTTCATTTTCACAGCCCAGTTGTACCACAATTGGTGAAACCCCTGGGGGTTTGAAATGTACACTATACCCCTAGATGAATTCCCTGAGGGGTTTAGTTTGCAAAATGGGGTCACTTGTGGGGGGGTTCCACTGTATTGGTGCTTCGGGGGTCTTGCTAATGCGACATAGCACCCACCATTCATTCCACCAGAATGTGTGCTGCAAAATCCAAATATCACTCCTTCCCTTCTGAGTCCTGCCATGCACCCAAATGGTATTTTTTGGTCACATATGAGGCATTGCCGTACTCGGGAGAAATTGGGGCACAGATTTTGGGGTGCTTTGTCTCCTTCATTCCTTGTGAAAATGAAAAATTTTGAGCCAGAACTGCATTTTTGTGTAAAAAAATGTAATTTTTCATTTTCACAGCCCAGTTGTACCAAAATTGGTGAAACCCCTGGGGGTTTGAAATGTACACTATACCCCTAGATGAATTCCCTGAGGGGTGTAGTTTGCAAAATGGGGTCACTTTTGGGAGGGTTCCACTGTATTGGTGCTTCGGGGGTCTTGCTAATGCGACATAGCACCCACCATTCATTCCACCAGAATGTGTGCTGCAAAATCCAAATATCACTCCTTCCCTTCTGAGTCCTGCCATGCACCCAAATGGTATTTTTTGGTCACATATGAGGCATTGCCGTACTCGGGAGAAATTGGGGCACAGATTTTGGGGTGCTTTGTCTCCTTCATTCCTTGTGAAAATGAAAAATTTTGAGCCAGAACTGCATTTTTGTGTAAAAAATGTAATTTTTCATTTTCACAGCCCAGTTGTACCACAATTGGTGAAACCCCTGGGGGTTTGAAATGTACACTATACCCCTAGATGAATTCCCTGAGGGGTGTAGTTTGCAAAATGGGGTCACTTGTGGGGGGTTCCACTGTATTGGTGCTTCGGGGGTCTTGCTAATGCGACATAGCACCCACCATTCATTCCACCAGAATCTGTGCGGCAAAATCCAAATATCACTCCTTCCCTTCTGAGTCCTGCCATGCACCCAAATGGTATTTTTTGGTCACATATGAGGCATTGCCGTACTCGGGAGAAATTGGGGCACAGATTTTGGGGTGCTTTGTCTCCTTCATTCCTTGTGAAAATGAAAAATTTTGAGCCAGAACTGCATTTTTGTGTAAAAAAATGTAATTTTTCATTTTTACAGCCCAGTTGTACCACAATTGGTGAAACCCCTGGGGGTTTGAAATGTACACTATACCCCTAGATGAATTCCCTGAGGGGTGTAGTTTGCAAAATGGGGTCACTTGTGGGGGGGTTCCACTGTATTGGTGCTTCGGGGGTCTTGCTAATGCGACATAGCACCCACCATTCATTCCACCAGAATGTGTGCTGCAAAATCCAAATATCACTCCTTCCCTTCTGAGTCCTGCCATGCACCCAAATGGTATTTTTTGGTCACATATGAGGCATTGCCGTACTCGGGAGAAATTGGGGCATAGATTTTGGGGTGCTTTGTCTCCTTCATTCCTTGTGAAAATGAAAAATTTTGAGCCAGAACTGCATTTTTGTGTAAAAAATGTAATTTTTCATTTTTACAGCCCAGTTGTACCACAATTGGTGAAACCCCTGGGGGTTTGAAATGTACACTATACCCCTAGATGAATTCCCTGAGGGGTGTAGTTTGCAAAATGGGGTCACTTGTGGGGGGGTTCCTAACTTTTAGCATCTTATGGTGCCTAGAAACCTACATGGTGCCTAAAAAATAATCTCATAAAAAGGAGGCTCCAAAATCAAGTAGGTGCTCCTTCTATTATGAAGCCTGTGGTTTGGTCAACGTGCACACTAGGGCCACATATAGGATATTTATGAAAACAAAAGAATTGGGGGAATCAATTTTTAGTCACATTTCTCTAGTAAAATCTACTGTGTTCCTTAGAAAAATGTATTAAAATTGAAAATCTGCTAAAAAAATGAAATTTTGAAATTTCACCTACACTTTGTTTTAATTCCTGTGAAACACCTAAAGGGTTAACAAACTTCCAAAATGCTGTTTTGAATACTGTGAGGGGTGCAGTTTTTGAAATGGCATAATTTATGGGGGTGTCTCACATACAAGTCCCTCAAAGTCACATCAGAACTGAACTGGTCCCTAAAAAAAATCAGTGTTTGAAATTTTCTTGAAAATTTGAGAATTTGCTATTCATATTTTAAGCCTCCTAGTGTCCAAAAAAATTAAAAGGAGGTTGAAATAATGATGGAAACATAAAGTAGACATATGGTCTATGTTAGTTATTAACTATTTTGAGTGGTATGATTATTTGTCTCACAAGCAGAAAATTTAACATTTTGCAAATTGCAAAATTTTCAATTTTTTTTACGACATTTTGGTATTTTTCACAAAAAAACACAGACTGTATCGACCAAAATTTACCACTAACTTGAAGTACAATGTGTCACGAGAAAACAATCTCAAAATCACTGGGATAAGTAAAAGCAAAAAAAAGTTATCCCCACTTAAGTGATACATGTCAGATTTGAAAAAAAGGGCTCTGTCAGGAAGGCAAAAACAGGCTGCGGCGGTAAGGGGCTAGAGTTCTACAGAGCACAGATGTGTCTTTCTATATTTATCCTCAATACATTAAGCAGTGCAAGATGCCTGCCGCGAGTGAGCTGCCAGGTCCCATGCAACTCTGCTAATGTTAAACATCTTAGCTACAATGCGGCTAAAGCTGCCCATACTCCACCACGATTTATAGCAGCAGTGTATGGCCATCCGACCCCCCTTTGAGCTGGCCGGGACCTTCAATTCAGTCCTTTCACAAGCGATATATAGCCGCCAGGAGGGCAGGTCTATCCTCCGACTCCGATGGGATATCAAACACATCTCATTTTGGCCAATCCGTTGGAATCGGGTCAAATCAGCCAAAGTCGGACTAGTGTGTGGGGCTTTAAGTGTGTGGGGCATTAAAGACACACTAGGAGACTATGCTAATTTATTTTTGATATATATATATATATATATGTGTGTGTGTCTGTGTGTCTGTGCCGCTGAGTCTGTATATGGAGCAGGACAGAACTTGTTTTGAAGAAAAGCTGTGGAAGCTATATTGCAGCACTTTCTATACAGATTCAGAGTCACTGACAGATATTCAGTATTCAATCTGTGGCCATATTTCCCAACAATGAAAATATCGGCATTCGCCTATTCAGTGCTGCTGTTACTGACAGGATTGAAAGCTGTTAGCTCCAACTTTTTTAAAGTGGGATCTGTTTTGTCAGACATGGCTGTGGATTGTTCAATTCATGGCCGTTTTTGACATTTTGAGACTGTTTCACCAATTTTAGGACATTCCTACACTTGACTGTCGGTACATTGAATACTAACAGTTAAATTAGTGTCGGAATCCAGCAAAAAATGGACAGGATTCCGACTGTTGACATGTTTCGACAGTCAGAATCCAGGATTGAATACCCCCCATAAAGTGTAAAAATTAATCGGCACATTCTCCTTGTGCGCCCTTTCCAGCAACCTGACATGAGTGGCAGTTTGGCATAGCTGCAGTGAAGGTGTAGGAGGACACATCTGAATATATATTGCTCTGGAAAAGTCCCATGCAAAGGGTTCATTTTTAAATTCAATCCAATATGCAGATGATCAGGTCCATTAAATGTGATATATTGATATTTATACTTGCTTTATCGACAATGTATTCTAAATCAACCAGCGCTTCACTGGAAATGAGGCAGCAAACTTCTACATATAAGTGACTATCACAACATATAAAACTGATACAAAAACAAAAAAAGTAGAAATAACTGCACCAACATTTATCCATAGCTACATCACATGTGACGTAGAATACACATCTTAGCAAATTTCACCCTACAAATGCGGCATTGCTTGCATATGCATATATTGGAACTGCTGTTGGTATGAGATGTAAATTACCCTGCTACCCACTATTAAATGTACAAGGGAAATGGGGTATAATGTGCTTGGATTAATGAGGAGAGCAGATGCGCAGCAATGGAACCTTCCCCTAAGAGATTTTGATGTAAGTCCAATTTAACAAAAACAGCATAATAAAACGCTGTTGTAATTCTTCTAGGTGTGTTCAAGAAAGGGCAGGTGGCACTTTTTCTTTCTGATAATTTGGCAAAAGCATTACTATTGCCTGCCCTTGCTCTTACAGAAAAACCATTCGCCAAAGGGTTTACAGAGACTTTCTTTTTTGTAAGTAAGCATATGGAAGCAGAAACAGCATAATACACACCTGCCACCTTATTGGCTGCATATGATGTGACCAGCACCATGGGGACATATAAAACAAGATTCTCTAAGGCAAGCAACCATTTAGACCATCTGCTTTACAAAAGCAGATGGGTTTAGGTGACTTGTTTGCATTTTGTTCTTTTTCTTCAGTTTTCGATTCACACTAATAGCTATCTAAAAGCCACACTGAATATGCATCTTTTACGTCTATGGCCATGCTGTTTAAAGCCCATCACCCATTCCAGCTGAATAATGCTAAAAGAGAAAGGGAACAAAAAAATGCAGCGTTACAATTTTGTACTTTTTCTTTGCAAGCCCACCAAGGGAAAACATTGTTTGATCAGGCCCTATATGTTTCTCAGCCATAAATCGATAATGATGCTATAAAAATGTCTTATTATCAATACATAACTCCCAATTGTCCTGATTTTGACAAAGCAGTCCCTTTTTTGGTACTGCTCCACTCGCAGGCTTCAGTGTCCTATGGTGGGGGGCAGGTGGGAGGTCTCCTGTCATTCACTTCTTTTGCTAGCAGAGTACTGCATTTGCACAGCATCTATTTTGGGAGACAGAGGGACTGGGCATATATCAGCAGCTGTGGCTCATGGTTGCATCATTTCCACAAAGCTATGGCACCTTTTTACATGTAGGACAAGCTTTGTACCCCTACTTTAAAATATTGGTTGTTGGAAGGTATGTCAATAAAAAAAATACTCAATCACTTGACAAAAAAATACTCAATCACTTGACTGGATGTTTTATGTTTTTGTGAGGGGTGTACATCTGTTACCAGTTTCGACATAAATGCTTTTTGATTGTATTTAATGTCCGGGGGTCCTTGCATAAAAAGTATCCCCAGGTTATGGCATGACACCGCTGGCTATTGGAGCCTGGTGCTGGTTCAAAAATACAGGAGACCTCCAGTCTTTTTGACCCCCATATTTTTGGAACCAGGACCAGACCAAGAGCCCAGTGCTGGTTTCGTAAATACAGGTGGACCCTAACCCCATGGGGCTGTTATGCTAGGAGGGGCACGCCATCTTTTAAAAAAAAATCGCAAATGATTTTGGATGAAAATTGCACATGTGACGAGTTATATGTTGCAAATTTTTTTTTAGCTGTCTAAAAAAGTTGCACCCTATTACATCTCTCCCCAAATATCTTTTTAGCATTATTCCAATTTGACTGAACCATACAGGTGCTGGCTGTGTGTCACTAATGCTGGCCACACATCAGACCAACTTCAGACCAACTTTTTTAAAACCCTTCAAACCTCCAACCATCCAACTTGAGAGTCCAACTAAAACAGTTCCCCACACATCTAACCAACTTTTCTTCCAACCAGCAAATTTTTTTTATTTTTTTTTTAGTCCAGCCAACTTCTGTCCAACTTCTGATGTCACAGAAGTGGGTGGCAGGTTCTACCTATTTTTTTTTTTTTTTTTTTTTAATTATTTAATTCCACCTTTATGAGACAGCAAGCAAAAAGTGAAATTAAATGAAACTCTGGTTCACACACCAGGCAATCTCCTCAAAGTTACATGTATCTGTTCAAATTGTTAAATGCAAATAATTTGTAACAATATTCCTCAGTGTTGCAACATAAGCCTCCATACACACTAGATTACCTTTTAAAATATATTGCTCATTTTAGCCCTTCATAAGGTCCATACACACTGGGCAACTATGCCCAGCGTGTATGGACAGCGATGATCGCGTTCATCGCTGCGGGGAAAGCCGCTCAGTGCGTACACACTATGGGCCTTATTCAGATTTCATCGGTACTGCGCGCATTCGCACGCAGTACCGATGTTGTGCGTCTGCGCATGCGCAGGCGTGTTTCTGCGCATGTGCAGGCGCATGGTGCGTGCACCCACGGCGACCTTTCGGTTAGCCTGGTGCACGCAACCATAGCAGCGAGGGGGGGGGCGGAAATGGGCGGGGAGCGCCGGGCTGCACCATTACCATATGGGAACGCCCAGCGTTCCATGGGCGTTTCCATGAGAACGCTGGGCGTTCTCATGGTAATGAGGCAGTGACGCGGGTGTATGGGCCGGGTAGCTGACATCACCGGATGTCAGCTGTCTGCCCATATCACGCCAGCCCGTCCCCAGCAGCGCCAATACAACTTCCCCCCCCAATGTGTGAGCATGTTCATTAACCGAGCACCCAGTCTATATTTGTGCCGTCCTTAAGAGAGTACGGGGCAATATATGCGCAATCAGCAGCTATCGACTGTTGTAGCTGAGGTTGCATATATAGTGACCTGGGCAGGTTGTAGGCTGATGTCCTATGCACTTTGATGGGAGAATCGCTGGAAGGGGGAGTTTTCATTGCTTTAATACACACGGAGCCCATACATACCGATACTTACCTATCTTGAGCCCGTAGGTAGCCCTCGGTCCTGGTCCGGTGTCCTGGTATCCTGGTCCTGGGGTCCGGGCTGATTTTTTTGTAAAAGATAGAAAAAAAACATTGGGATTTGCTGTGGAACTATGAGTCCCAGCAAGCCTGCACTGCATACTGGGACTTGGAGAACCACAAGTCCCAGCATGCGGCCCATTAATTGGCTTGCTGGGACTCTTAGTTCCACAGCAGAACCAATAGTTAAATAAAAACACACTGATGCCAGAAAAATAAAACGAGATGGGGGTGAAGCTGAGCGAGATGGGGGTGAAGCTGAGCGAGATGGTGGTGAAACTGAGCGAGATGGGGGTGAAGCTGAGCGAGATGGGGGTGAAGCTGAGCGAGATGGGGGTGACACAATGGGGAGCGAGAGGGAGCCAGTGAATGGGGGTAAGGTTACGGGGCGAAACATAGAATGTGAGAAGGGGGGGGGGTGCCCCACTGTCACACACACACACATACACCGCGGGGCCAGGTGTCGGACATACTACTGCTACTCCCCATCCATTCCCAGTCTAACCTGCTGCAGCTGTCAAGCGCCGGGCGGCGGGGGTCTCAGAGTGCGGGCTCCTTGTGTGCAGCTTCTTGCGAGGCTCCCGTTGGCTGTCAGCGGTGGAGCCGTCACTACAGCAGCGGGAGGGAGGGTGAATAGCGCGGCCGGGTCCCAGTGCTGCTGCTGTGTTTGAAGTGTGGAGCGGGCGGGAAGTATCAATATGCCCCGCCACACTTCTAGCGCTGCTTCCATGTGGGATCGGGTCAGATGTCTCTGCAGTGCACAGGAGCCCGGCTCCGGGACCCCGCGCTGCAACATTTAAAAAATGTTAAAAAAGTAGTTGCTGGGTCTCCCGCACAGTACCGCCGGATACCGGGTCTCTTATCAGCGCAGCAGGCAGCAGCAGTGTCTCCCGCACAGCGCTGCTGCATGTCTCCCCGGCGCCGGCGGGATGATTTCGGGGGTAGGGGGTAGCCAATGCCGGGTGACACTGGGGATCTCCTCCTTGTCAGTTGCTCAACACAGCAGCTGACAGGGAAGGAGTAGGCGGACACTGCTGGTCAGTGTCCGCCTACTTATCGGGCAGTTGGGGGAACTTTCCCCACACATCAGCACGATCAGCTGGGAAAAATCAAACAGGTTTGATTTTTCCCAGCTAGTTGGAACGACCGTTCTGGGACGTTTTTCAACGTTTTTGGCCGTGTGGGAGCAAACGGCTGATAATCGTTTGCTCCCACACACTAGAAAGATTATCATTCCAACCAGCCAAAAGTTGGCTGGTTGGAACGATATCTGTCTGATGTGTGGCCAGCATAACTGTTCATGTCAAAATCAATCATTAGAAAATCTAAAAAAGCAACTGGTAAAGGGGCATAAGATGTTTCTTAGAAAGATTGTTTTTCCCAAGCCATTTTTGGCACATATATTACCAGAATATGAACTAATACAGTATTTTAAGTGGAAAACTTATAGAAAGCCTGCGGTTGGGTTGCTAGCAATCAGAAGACATACAGTGCATTGGCATTCCGATAGTCAGAATGCCAGGGACTCGCTAAGTACCCTCTTCCTCATCCCCCCTAACATTCTCTATCTGAAGCCTTATCCTAGCTACCACCACAGGATAACCCTCCCCATTAGTGACTGACCCTAATCTTCCCCTCTTTGTTTAACACTCACCCCTTAATAATGCTCCCCCCCCTTTTAAGTGTCTAACCGCCTATCCTTAACCCTAACTCCTCAGAGCCTAACACTCATTGTTAACTACTTTCAAGTTCTTGACAAATTATTTAATTTCACAGAAACTGATCTTCTTCCTACATTTGTGTTTTTTTTCAACCAAGCTCCATCTTATCCAAATATGTGGAAAAGTAACCATGAGCTAGGACCAACCAGTTGGGAGAATTTAGTAAATGGATTCATGATTCTCAAGTGAAAGGCAGAACAATAGTCTGCAGCTCCAACTTCACTGTATACAGACCGTCCTCAGCATAAGGGGGAAATTTATATTCTTATAGTAAAATACGAATATTTGGGGGTGTATTCGTATTTTTGGCATTTACTGTGCCAAAAATAAGATTATTCGTATTGATGGGACATTCGTATTTGTATTTACAAATATGAATGAATACACCATTGATAGAATACGACAGGAATCACAATTCAAAAGAATGGTGATTCCTAATTTAGTAAGCGGCCATATTGAAAATACGGCCGCTAATTGGCGTAATACAGCCACAAATTGCTGGCCAAATATGCCAGGAAAATACACTTTATTTTCCTGTCGTATTTGGCAGAAGCCTGCATGGATCAGTCAGATCCGTGCAGGCTTCAGTGTAAAAAAAATAGAAGAGAAAAACGGCATGGGGTGCCCCCCCCCCCCCCCCACTGCCGAAACCAGCACCAGGCTGAAAGAGCCGGGGCTGCTAATAAAAAATCAGGGAAAAAAATGCGTAGAGCTCCGCTGACTTTTTAAAACCAGCCCCAGGCTCCTGGTCCAGGTCTGGTTCACAAAATACGGGGGACAAAATTAATAGGGGTCCCCCGTATTTTAAGAACCAGGCCCAACCAGCCAGCAGGTTAATGCCACAGCCGGGGGACACTTATTATATAAAGTCCCGCAGACCCCTGGGGTCCGCCAAAATAAATAGGAGACATTAGGAAGGAAAATCTACTCACGGGTCTCCTCCGGCTTAGATTTGTCCTCTTCTCTCCTGCAGTAGTCCTCCGACTCCTCCGGTACTTGGAAAAAAAAATGTAATCCTTCTCTTGGGATAAAATAAATACAGTAATATGAAATTTATAATATTACATTGAATAGCAGACAGGATGGGAACATACAGTATGTACCCACATGTTGGAAATGTGATAGAGATTAACAATCGAGCAAACAGTTCAAACAGGTATTTAAAACAAAGCTACAGTAACATAAAGAGCACTAATAAGTATATTTCCGTTAGAGGAACTATTCATATTTGACCCGGAAGTATTGTGATGGAAGACAATTATTTAATATTGCTGTGGGTGTGGCAATGGTTGTCCAAGGCATTTTCAGAACAATTTGAATATTGGCTTCAGAATCCCAATATTTAGACATGCTCAAAAACAATTGAATTTCCATAGTGTCTTAGAATTTTTGGGGGGTTTGCAGGATATGATAAGTCTAGTTATCCAAAAGATCCTGTCTTCACCTACCAACTAAAAATAAGGAGGTAAGAGTGCTATGACCAGTTACATGAGTAAGAAGAAATGTAAGAAAAAAACAAAATAAAAAAATCAATAAGGTATTAAAATAAAAAATAAAAAGTCAGCTTTTTTGGAACTTTGTTGAATCAGTGTGTGATTTGGCTGCAATGAACCTACCTCTTTGCTGGCAGACTACCTCAACTGCTGATTGACTATATTTTATTTTATATTTCTTGTTATTTTTATACCCTATTCATTATATATATATATATATATATATATATATATATATATATATATATTTATATATTTATATATAAATAATAAACGGTACTTATGTAGTATCTGGGCATCCGATTTAGAAATCGGGTCGGATCGGTAGCATCGCCTCGCATGCGACCAAATCGTATGCAATGCGATGGTCCCGATTTTTCCATAGGATTCAATGTTAAAATGGTCTGAGTCCATTTTAACATAGAATTCAATGGGAAAAAGGGGTCCTTTTCCTTTCCCCACTATCCAAGTGGGCATGGAGTTGGATATAAACCTGTGGCGAGCCACCGAGCCCGAAGCGCGGCGAGCGTAGCGAGCCCGCAAGGGGACACAGAATACTTTTAAAGAAATCTGCATCCCCTTGCGGGGCTCGCTTTGCTCGCCACTCTTCGGGCTTGGTGGCTCGCTTCGCTCGCCACAGGTTTATATCCAACTCCATGCCCACTTGGATAGTGGGGAAATGAACAGGACCATGTGATTTTGCCGAAAATCGCGTCAAATCGCATCTGATTGTATGCCTTAAGGTAAGGCATACAATCAGAAAATCGGCAGCCCAGATACTACATAACTACGTAATAAACTTATGTTGCTCTGGCACTCCTGGTTCCCCCATGGGGTTAAGAGGCTCTGGTGCCTTCCTAAGGACTCCCATCCACACATAGATCCATAACAGACAGGCAAATAAATTTAGTGTATTAGAAAAAATAACACATACATCTACGTTTCGGGTATACAAAATAGAAGGATTGGCACTCCTAATAAAATATCAATCACTGCAGCCGGTGCCCTCACAAGAATAAGTAATAGGCGCTGATGGTGCGGCACTCCAACCTGTATAATAGCTTTCAAAGAAACATGCAAACACGTGTACTGTAGCTGTATCAATGTTTCAAATATAATTTGTCTTCAGGATCACTGATGTTTTTACAATACCTTTTGTATAATTTTCAAATGTGTGAAAAAATTCCTGGACACTGTTTCAACTCTGGTGCCTAGGTGAGTTCAAAAGTGGATTCTACACGATTCCACAATCGTAAAACCGTGTTATAAGAAATGTCTTAATGAGAACATTATAGAGAAGTTAGGGTTTAGGCCAGGCATTCCCAACCACGGTCCTCAAGGCACACCAACAGTGCAGGTTTTCTAGATATCCAGGCTTGAGCACAGGTGACTTAATTAGTATCTGAGTGATTCTGATTAAACCATCTGTGCTGAAGCCTGGATATCACTAAAACCTGCACTGTTGGTGTGCCTTGAGGACCGTGGTTGGGAATGCCTGGTTTAGGCTATGGTTTTGAAAGAAATAAGAAAATAATCTAGAGCCAAACCTTTTGAAACAAGGAAACGAGCCATCTATGGAAATCTGTGCTAGCAGCCAACTATCCTGTTGTTTATAGCGTCCTGAATTTTGACTACTGCATATCTGCAGGTAATACGTTATTGTTTTTCTGTTATATTGTAAAATTGGAAAGAAAGTTCTTTTTATAGAGACAACATGAATCTTTACAGGTATAAATAACTACCAGGTCAATAAACACTTGATAAATACAACATTTGCCACTAATAATGTTGTGTATTGCTGGACCGCATAACCTTGTGTTATTTTTATTCATTTCCATGGATCCATAAACCTATTTTAATGATATAGTGCATTCAGTAATACATTAGGAAATGTATTTGTTGTTTTAAAATACACTTTTAATATACAGTTTGTAAACAAATAAGTATTACAGAATAGTTTTTCTTTCTGTGATGAAGTGTAATAAACTCTTTCGATATCATTGTATAGTTTCGATATCATTAGTATATATTACTTTGGATTAGTTGTACTGTACTGGAATTTTCTATCTTTCCTCGCTTCCTTGAATATGTAAAGGTACTTTACTTTTTCTTTTCAAACCATGTTTTGGCAAACCATTGAAAGTATACCCAGAGGTTGGATTTGCACAATACCGCCTTTTACACAGGGGGATAAACAAGCATGAGTTATATCTCTGTATGAGGGCTCATTTATACTTAGAAATGTTATATATTTTCCCTTTTATGTTTATTGTTTTTTTTGTTGTTGAATTCAGCAGTATTTTAATTGCCTGTATTACATTTTAGATTTTCATAGTTAAGGAAAGATTGTAAAATGTGGAAGTGTGGTTATCCTAATAGCCACCGTTGTCTTTACGCCACTACATATGCCAAAAACTTCTTTTTGGGGGGTTGGTTGGAAACACCTAGTAATCCGTAGTAAGTGAAAGGGACTTTAACAATGAAGAGGAAACACATTTTTGCAACTGCCATAAATGATATCCAAGTAATAAAATGATGGATACATTTGCATAAAACCTGACCACCTCTCATCCTAACCTACTGTTTATGCCCACTTCTTTCCCTTCTGTGTCACCCCTGTCTGTCTAACCCTCCCCTTTAGAATGTAAGCTCTCACGAGCAGGGCCCTCTCTCCTCATGTGCCTTTCTTAGAATATATAAACCACTGCCACCCTGATGATTGCTTCAGTGTCCTGTCCCCTGATGCAACTATCCATATTAACCATGTACTTGTCCTAAACTGTCTTGTACTGTAATTTGTTATGTGTTTTTGATTATAACTATGCTCTGTAAAGCGCTGCGTAAGTTGTGTGCGCTATAAAATAAAACTGTTAACAAATAAAAATAATAAATTTGTGCTTGCTGTGTCAGGCAACATTGGCAGTGCCCTACTCCGCTTGGACATTGTGTCCCCACTTCAGCTGTTTCTTATCTTAGTGGCATGAGATGGAAACAGCATCCTACACTACTCTAAGGGGGACATTCAATCACCGGCGAGCATCTCCAGTTGGGGAGATGCCTGTCGGGCCCTATTCAATGCTGTCTTCCCTGAGCAGGGTATCTCGGCAGAACGAGCCCGACATCACTAGCTGTCGGGCTCGTTATGCCAAGAACGGCCGGGAAGTGATGAGCTGCCGGCTGCAGCTCACCTCTTCCCGACCGCAACTCACGGGCAAGCCCCCTTCTCGCTCCCCGGCAGGCGGGACATTGAATCCCGCCTACATGTTCTCGGTCGAGCTGACTGAGAACGGGACATTGAATACCCCCCTAAATGGAAGTGTGGTCCTTGGCTTTGACATCTGAGCCACACTCCAATCCAGAGGCAAATTTAGACCTTGCTGGGTCCTAAGCAAGAAACTGATTTTGGACCCCCGTCATCAGTGACCCCCCCCCTTGATTTGTGCACTGCCCCCCCCCCCCCCCCAAGCCTTTAGTCAGTGTATGTGTATACAGCCGCACAATCCTCCCCCTCCCATCCCTCTATGATTTCTGTATTCTGTAGCCCATAGACTACAACAGCTAACGTCATCTTCAAACGTAGTTAGATATCGGGGTCAAACTCATTGATACACTACATCATGGGTCCTCAAACTGCGGCCCTCCAGATGTGGTGAAACTACAAATCCCAGCATGCCTTGCCACAGTTTTCCTATAAGGGAGTGTTAAAACTGTGGCAAGGCATGCTGGGAATTGTAGTTTCACAACATCTGGAGGGCCGCAGTTTGAGGACCCATGCACTACATAGTCACTTTTGATGTGTTTTCGTTAGAGATGGGAGTGGTTTCAATTTGGTTATTTCACTTTAGTTAAAACCAAAGCTCAGTATATTCACAGTGGCACCTCCAAAACAATAATCCAGAAATTTCTGTGCCAATGTGTGTTATTTTAAAACTCCACCTACTGGTACCACTCTTTTTTTTTTTTTGGTATGACAAACAGAAATATGGCTAGAAATGAACATGAAACAAATTAAATTGCCACACAATGATTTTGGCAACCATAGCCTTAGGGCCAAATGTTATAGGGTGTGAGAATCAGAAAGTGGGATATTTTGGGAGAGATTTCCCATTTTTTTAAAGAGGCAATCATTTACATGGCACAATCAAAGTGGTTTTCTTTTCAGTGTAAATGGTTGCGCTTAAAAAAAATGGCAAAACTCTCCCATAATCTCTCTTACCCTATTACATTTGGTCCTTTAGGTGCGAATGGGTGAATTTATCCAAATATTGTTATAGTCATGAGCAGCTGTGTAATTGACGCATTTTGCTTCTGGGATGGCACCTAAAATTGGCACCATTCTCATCCCATATATACATTTACATTACATTAACATTTGCAAATGTTTTGTATTCAAATGTAGCAATGCTCATCCATCCTGCGAATGGGACTATTCGCAGCTTGTCGAACAACGTGGCACGCTGCAATGCATATGCCCATGCAGATGAGGCTACATCTGTATCTTATAATTTAAATAATGTTAATAAGTACCTTGTCAATCAACAAGTTACAGAACATCATTTACAGTTTATCAAGAAATGTAGCATTTTCTTTTCAAATTGATTAACCTTATCTCTCAAATAACTAATTCCTGGATCAGACCAAAAAAGAATGAGACTTTGAAATGAACAATTAGCTTTTTCATAGCTGAAGAGAGACCCCATTGATCAATCCAATATAGGGACAGTAGGGGCTGGGGTATGTAAAGATGTACATTTTGTCCTTGATTAGAATTACATTCACCCAGCAGACTCATTTGTTTCCTTTTATTTAAGTTTTAACTAATAGTGAAAGGTTGTGGTTATTTAGGTAAACCCCCATCTATTTCAAGATCCGGTATGCATGATTTAGAAGGTATATAGGTAACTTCCAAACTTCTATTTTTCTCAGAGTAGTGACACATTCTGTACCATACATTCTGAGAGTGCTTACAACATGCAACAATCAGTGATTCACAGATTGGTAAATTTCTTCTGCAGTTAAGACTTTGATACTAGAATGATCTTATTTTTGTTCTGAGTGTATATATATATATATATATATATATATATATATATATATATATATATATATATAATTTACTGATAAAAAGTTAATTTTGTATAAATATTCTATTAAACTGTTTTGGCTTTGTAAATACAGTTCTTAAATACTTTTTTAGACACATTTAACAGGGTATCCTATTAGCCCCATTCATTTTTTAGGCAGAAAATGGCTAATTTTGTGATTTTTAGCCCAATGGTTTGTATTTCGGCTTTATCCTACTTTTTTGGGGCCAAAAAAATGTCCACTTTCAGGAGATACAACAAGGGATCTGGGATGAGTTCTGGCACTCATGTGTTATGGCTGCTCTGAAGGGCTGCTTATCAAGTCATGCAAAGCATAATTCTCTATACCTGTCTTCGGGATAATAGGATAATAGGATAGCCTCGGTGAAGCCATTTTGAAGTAGTTCGGACATTTGGAGAGTTGTCCACCAATTCTGCATAGATAGTAAATCCACCTCCCTCATCCTGCCTATAATGGGCCTCATTCTGACTCACATGCAATCCACACTCAATGTTAATGTAGTTATGCGATTGTTTGCAACTACACATGCGCAAACATTTCTGAAAATCCCCATAATGCATTCATTAAATAGTATATGCATAAAAGTGCTGCAATCATGTCACAGTAGGCCAGATGCACCAAGCTTCAAAAAGTGATTGGGTGGACACTGATAAACAACCAGCCAATCATCTCCTAACTGTCTTGCTACAAGCTGGGTCTGAAAAGTGACAAGTATGGGCCTGTTTTGAACTTTTTGAAGCATGTGTGATGGAAAAGGTGATGGGCATTCCTGTGCAGTGACTGGGAGTTGGCTTGTAGTGTATGCAAAATAGGTCAGATGGATGTGTTATGGGAATGTCATGATCGTGTCTATGTGGCCACATCTACACCCACTATCGGAACCTCCTTGGCTCAAGGAACTGTAAGTGGAAGATGTAGCTCAGCAAAAATTGCCAATTGTGGATAGACACACGTGAAATTGGGGGGATTGATAGGGGCAGCCTTGCATTTACTTCCCCCAAAAATCATTCAAGATATTGGACCATATTTATACATTTTCGGACTACTGTTTGTTTTTGGTCACTTTTGTGTTAACACTCTTTTTAGTATCTGTTTTAGTTTATCACTAACCATGTTTCTCAGTTTTCTGGTGTTAAGATGATATATGCAGTTAAATACACAAAAGTGTTATGCACATTTTCTTGATTTAAGCATGTTAAAGATGATGCAGAGAATGCAATCCTAACTTGAGTATTGTAAACGTACAATAAATATTATGGGGTATATTCAGGGTCCGTCGTTAGGATATGCAGTTCCGCCTGTTCTAGCTTTTACATCAGCTAGACAGGCAGATTCTGTTTCACCCTTTCACCAACTAGTGTATTCAGGGTGAATACAGGGCGGAATGCCTCCTGGCGTTAAAACACCATTGAGGCGGAAGGTCCAGTCAGCCTGCACCGTCTGTTATCCCACTGCCACCCATTCCTCCCTGTTCCCCCAGCAGCTTGCACTGCTAAACCATACCCCCCAGCGATCCCCATCCCCAGTAGCCGTGTACCCCACCAGGCAAATCAGATCCTCCTCGCAGCCTCTAGCCTGCCTGGTCCTGGAGATTCCTGCTGCCGCCCGTTCATACCCCGTTCCCCCGGCAGCTTACGCTGCTAAATCATCCCCCCTGTGATCCCCATCCCCAGTAGCCGTGTACCCCACCAGGCAAATCAGATCCTCCCCTGGTCCTAGTGATCCTGCTGCTGCCCGTTCATCCTCCGTTCCGGACCTGCTCATTACTTATGCTTATGCGGCTGTTAGCGCCGGGGGAACGGGGGATGAACGGGCGGCAGCAGGATCACCAGGACCAGGCAGGCTGGAGGCTGCGGGGTGAGATCTGATTTTTCTGGTGGATCGCTGTGCGGTCTGCCGGCAATCTGAGGCAGAGTGCCCGCACCCTGACAGCCCAGCTCTGCTGCACGGAGAGCTCTCCCCCTCCTACACCTCCACTTATGTGGTCCCGGCAGCAGCATTGGGGAGCAGGAGGGAGGACTGACAGGGGTTGACATTACTTATGCGGCTGTTAGCATCGGGGGAACGGGGGATGAACGGGCAGCAGCAGGATCACCAGGACCAGGCAGGCTGGAGGCTGCGGGGTGAGATCTGATTTTTCTGGTGGATCGCTGTGCGGTCTGCCGGCAATCTGAGGCAGAGTGCCCGCACCCTGACAGCCCAGCTCCTGGTCTGCTGCATGGAGAGCTCTCCCCCTCCTACACCTCCACTATACCTGTGTAGTCCAGGCAGCAGCATTAGGGAGCAGGAGGGAGGACTGACAGGGGTTGACATTACTTATGCGGCTGTTAGCATCGGGGGAACGGGGGATGAACGGGCAGCAGCAGGATCACCAGGACCAGGCAGGCTGGAGGCTGCGGGGTGAGATCTGATTTTTCTGGTGGATCGCTGTGCGGTCTGCCGGCAATCTGAGGCAGAGTGCCCGCACCCTGACAGCCCAGCTCCTGGTCTGCTGCACGGAGAGCTCTCCCCCTCCTACACCTCCACTATACCTGTGTGGTCGTGGCAGCAGCATTGGGGAGCAGGAGGGAGCACATCCAGTTCACATCAGACAGTAGCACATGCGCACTCAGGGGGGGTTTCCAAGTACCTGGTAACCCCCCCATGTCGCTGATGTACTGGAGCTGCAGACAGTGCTTTTAAAAAAAAAAAAACAGGAACTTAGGCATCCTCTGCAGGATCGTTGGTACCGGGCCTCCTATCCCCAGCGCAGGGACTCCTCCTCCCCTCTGCGATCTCCGACGTGGGGACTCCTCCTCCTCCCGCCCGCGATCCCCGGTGCAGGGCCTCCACCTCCCCTGGTAACAAGCGTGAGACCCCAGGCAACCAGATGTAACCCCTGGCATCAAACAAGAAATCCCTGGCATCAAGCATATAACTCCTAGCAATGAGCATGTAGGTAAGCCGCAGTTGTGTGGCATATTATGTAACAGGCATTACGCTGTGTGGTATTACGGCATGTTGTATAATATGTAAGGGGAATTGCGGTGTGCTGTATACTATGTAATGGGCATTGCGGTGTGCTGTATAATATGTAATGGGCATTGCGGTGTGCTGTATAATATGTAATGGGCATTGCGCTGTGCTGTATACTATGTAATGGGCATTGCGGGGTGTGGCATAATATATAATGGGCATTGCGGTGTGCTGTATAATATGTAATGGGCATTGCAGTGTGCTGTATAATATGTAATGGGCATTATGGCGTGCTGTATAATATGTAGTTGGCATTACGGAGTTTGGCCTAATTGGCACTACGGTGTGGGGCATAATAGGTAATTGGCTTTGCGGTGTGTGGCCTAATATGTAATTGGTATTACGGTGTGAGGCATAATGGGCATCACCTTGTGAGGCGCAGTGTGTAATGGGCATAACAGTGTGATGCGCAACGTGGGCATTACGGTGTGTGGCATAACGTGTAATGGGCATTATGGCATGTGGTATACTATGTAATGGCTGTGTGACGTGTAATAGGCATTACGGTGTAAGTTTTTGGTGCGCGCCTGTTGTCCCTATTTTACTAAAATGGGCATTACTGTGTGTAGCATTATGTGTGATGGGCATTATGGGGTGTGGCATTACAACACTGCATGCTGGGAAAGACAATGCAACATGAGTAGAGTAAAATAAAGAATGAAAAAAATCAAAATATATTCATATAGGCAATGATAAACAAACAAAATGTATTTATAAGCAAAATAACAATAAATTACATTGATTCATTTAATAAACTACATAAATAAAATAATATTTTATATTTTGAAGAGTAGTCCCGACAGAAGAAATTGTCTAGTTCACTTTGTCTAAAGCCTGCCTGAAAACTGTAGAATCCATTTAGACAATCACACACTGAATAGGCTAAATCAGATTAACATGATGGAGTTTAGACAAAGTGAAAAAAAAAGTCTAAATGACTCATTTAGACAGGCGAGGCAAACGAAAAGAGTTGACAGGTGAAATGCTTTAGACTGTCTAGAAAAAATTATAGTGAATACTACAATTCATCTAGACTTTTTTTCCAGGCGTAAAATATGCTGTTTTAGACAGAATTGACCTAACGACCAACAGTGAATACACCCCTATATATCCAAAGTATTTCATAGTTAATGAGCAAGAAGTTTTGTATTGCACTGGAATGACCTGCAGCATTTGGTAAATAATTGAGAACAACCAGAAGTGGGTAGACAGTGCTGGGTTTCAGTGAATATTAGTACATATATATCTCAAAATGTGTATTTATTGCATCTAAAAAGAATGATTAGTTCACAGATTGTGTAGACATTTAAAATACAAATGATAATATTTGTGTTAGGGAATGTTTGATCTGTAAATTAATGAATTATTCTTTTTATATGCAATAAATACAAATTTGAGACATATGTGTGTTACACTATTATTCAGTGAAGCCCACCCACTTCTCATTGCTCTATATTCTTTGGAAGGTTCCAACACACCCCTCATGAACAGCTGCTAGGACAGCACCCTGTGATACAGTCCTTTTATAATCTATTTGGTAAATAATGTCTATTTTAATCTAGCACCCATATAAATGCCTACCCTATTAAAAAATATTTCTTGCCAATATACAATATACTAAGCTAGTTAACAGCATACAAATCTTAATCTCTCTGTCAATACAGAGGGTGGCAATCATAGCCAAAGTTGTTTGAAATGTTCCTGTTCATCTTCCAGTTACAAATAGGGACACATCAAAAAATCATTGTCCTGGTGTGGCCCAATCAAAGACAATACATTCATACCATGTGAGTCTTTGAAACTATTTGTAAATCACAGTGCACCAATCTGATAGGACTTGAGCATTATTCCATAGAATAATGAGCTGAAAACAATAAGAGTGAATACTTAAGCTGGCCATACATCAGAATGATTTGACGTATCGACCCACGATTTTGATGTATTGTGCGATCGATTCCATGCATACCGTGAGGTTTTCCGGTATGATCACCATGCCATGCGCTGTCCTGCGGCTCGTGAGGTGGATCCTTTGATCTTATGTGCATAACACACATTAGATCTATCGTGAGTCCAGGTAGCTGCCGGGGAGTTCAAGGGATCGCAAGCTGGTCATTCTGATGTATGGCCAGCTTTAGGTTACCATTTCTTGATGGTTTTATTTAGCAAATAAAAAAATAAAGCTGTGATTTTTTTTTATATTATAGAATATTGAATTTCAACATAAATCGGTTTTGTATATAATGATTATATAATCGTTGAGCTCATTGTCAGAATGTACCAGTTATATCGTTAGCATATCTGTAAAATAGGATTGTTACTACTGTTCAAACGATTCCAGATTCTGTGATACAGTCCTTTTATAATCTATTTGGTAAATAATGTCTATTTTAATCTAGCACCCATATAAATGCCTACCCTATTAAAAAATATTTCTTGCCAATATACAATATACTAAGCTAGTTAACAGCATACAAATCTTAATCTCTCTGTCAATACAGAGGGTGGCAATCATAGCCAAAGTTGTTTGAAATGTTCCTGTTCATCTTCCAGTTACAAATAGGGACACATCAAAAAATCATTGTCCTGGTGTGGCCCAATCAAAGACAATACATTCATACCATGTGAGTCTTTGAAACTATTTGTAAATCACAGTGCACCAATCTGATAGGACTTGAGCATTATTCCATAGAATAATGAGCTGAAAACAATAAGAGTGAATACTTAAGCTGGCCATACATCAGAATGATTTGACGTATCGACCCACGATTTTGATGTATTGTGCGATCGATTCCATGCATACCGTGAGGTTTTCCGGTATGATCACCATGCCATGCGCTGTCCTGCGGCTCGTGAGGTGGATCCTTTGATCTTATGTGCATAACACACATTAGATCTATCGTGAGTCCAGGTAGCTGCCGGGGAGTTCAAGGGATCGCAAGCTGGTCATTCTGATGTATGGCCAGCTTTAGGTTACCATTTCTTGATGGTTTTATTTAGCAAATAAAAAAATAAAGCTGTGATTTTTTTTTATATTATAGAATATTGAATTTCAACATAAATCGGTTTTGTATATAATGATTATATAATCGTTGAGCTCATTGTCAGAATGTACCAGTTATATCGTTAGCATATCTGTAAAATAGGATTGTTACTACTGTTCAAACGATTCCAGATTCTGCCCAGATTCCTGATATCTGTTCCTGTGTCCATATGAGCAATATCCCCAGCTCCAGAGACTGTGCGTTATATTTGCACTGATCTAAATAAAAGCATTTTGCTTAAGTCAATTGAGCATAACAAATGTGTAAACATCTAAATGGGAATAACCTTGACTGAGGTCTTTATGCTTGTTTGCCCCAACAGAAGCTCAGAAAAAAATAAGGAAAAATTGTCAACGTTTTAGTTATGTTTCCCAATTTGTAGACTTGCGGAGCTCTGGAGTGTTCAAAAACTGTATATTTAATAAGAGGAGTAGATCACGGTGCAGAGATGGGTCTTCCACCTGTCACATGCTGTTTACTGGGCACCCTCTGTCACTTGTTTGTATGCCATCTTTTAGTCCAGCTTCCCTCCCATCTGACTTACAGTATACACTGCTTATTATTGCCAACAGCAGGAATGACAGGAAACAAGCACAGTGCGCGATAACCAGAAATGTGAAAGAGGACTCAGCACTTGGGCCCACAGCTTTAACCCTCAACAATCTATTAATAATTTCATGTTTTTTTTGCTTTTGTCCCTTTACAAAACCTTTAATGAAAATAACAGTACACTGGTAATATAAATTTAAAAGCATAAAAATATTATATGACAGTAGACACATTTTTAAGATATTTTTTTTAAGTTGAAATTGAATATTGTAGTCATAGCCGCCAATAGCAAGCTTATAAATTGCATAATTTACATGCCGTACCTCCAGTCAAAATGTGTGTTTTCACCAAAGATAGGGTTTGCACTATCAAAGGGCCACTGCCCAGTGTTAAGATTCTGGGTGGGCACAAGTGAAAATCTGACTTGAAATAAAGCCATAAAATTTTCTCTCATCTAAGGGTCTATTTATCAATATATGGCAATTGGGCGGGTTTTCCAGTGCCTCCTATCACCAAATTTATTGTTGTTTATTGATAAATAAGCCCAAAAGGTACTTGTGTATTAGCACGGCACCCACTAAGCAATTTGCTTAGTGGGCTATTCTGCGTAAGAAAATCACATCGCATCGCATGGGCCATTTTAGTGCAATGCGATGTGCGATGCGATATTCCTATGTAATTTATTCACCGCTCTCTCATCCCGGGGGTTCGCATCGCATGGCATCGCACCTCCCGCAAAATCGCATTTTATAGGGTGTGCGATGCCATGACATGACCTATACCATAAAATGATTGTATGACATACAATGATGTCCCCCCACTATCAACACCACCCCGAAGCGTGGCGAGCGGCGGCGTAACGCGTCCTACGACTTTTTCATTCCCCCAGTATACACGTCGGCGTGGAGTTCATTTTATAGAGTGTGGTGAGCGCAGCGAGCCACCGAGCCCGAAGCGTGGCGAGCGCAGCGAGCCCCATGAGGGGATGCGGAAAACATGTAAAGTAATCCGCATCCCCTCGCGGGGTTCGCTGCGCTCGCCACGCTTCGGGCTCGGTGGTTTGCTGTGCTCGCCACACTATATAACATCAACTGGTGATGATAGTGGGGGGGGGCTAAAACATTGTTGAATGTCATACAATCATATTTGGTACAGCTAATGTCATGGCATCGCACACCCTATAAAATCGCATGCGATTTTGCAGGTCATGTGATGCGATGCCCCAGGGCTGAGAGAGCAGTGAATAAATGACAGTAAAAAATTGCATCCCATCGCATCGCATGACCCTTAAATGGCCCATGTGATGCGATTTCCCTATGGTGCCGTATGTAGCAAAACTGGGCGCCGTGATAATACACAAGTACCACCCAAAATACACAATTTGTGTATGTATCTTGTTCCTATATGTTACGGGTTAGTTGTAAGTACAATTCTTCAGTCAGATAACATGCAAACAACATACAAACACAGTTCAAGTGAGCAGTATATGTAAATTAAAATGGAATAAATAGATGAAAAGAACATATGACATATTTATTAATTAATTAGCATAAAGCACCATCACTGCAAGTATTTTAATCAGAAGAAGGCTTTCACTTCTCCATGTCAGTAATATTTTTCACTGGGCATTGAAAGCATTGGGAAGTAAATTTGAGGACAGAAGAACCTAATTGAAAAAAGTGGTTATTATTTAAACAAAACAATTAAAATATTATTTTCCTATTATTATTATTTCTGTCATCAGAACTGATATTTCTATAGACTGCAGAAGACTATCTGTGTGCTATTGTTGGTGTTTAGCACAGTTGTGTCCATATACTTTTGAACATATGATGACTAGTTTTTAGTTTACTTTTTGTGGTGCTTTTGTTGTGATGCAGCTTGGCGGAACGTTCAGCAGTTGCAAGAAAAATCTGTTCTGTGTACATCTACCTTATACTTTAAAAGTAGCAGTATCTGTAAAATATATAACTTAAAATGACCTTATTGGCCATACATTTTGTTCCCTAAGATTTTCTGGATTTACAAAATGTAATATACAGCTCCAAGATTGATCCTAATGTAAAGCTCAAAGTAACATAAGCTGCTGCTTTAATTATTAGTCACTGACCATTCATTTTGCCTTTAAGTGTTTTTAAAAGCAATTTAATGATATATTGTGCACCGCTTTTTACACGGAGAAGTGTTGCCATAGCAATGCTTCTTCAGAGCAGAAACAATGAATACTGCCTGACTTTTTTCCCCTACACAACAAGTGCCACTCCATCTACAATCATGTTGTCAGCAATGAAAAGGTAAGTCATTTTGCAGCTACAGTATGGAAGAATTTTTTTATACACAATATAAAATCAGTTTATTTACTTATGTTTGTGCATGTGGTGTAATGTTAAGATAAAATTAATGTCTGCCACTTGAGTTTGCTAGGAAGCATTGTACCACTTAATAGTGCAACACTTTATGATACAATTTTTATTTTGTTTGCTTGATATAACAGAGGATGCGATGTTGGATAGAGGAGGTCATTTAGGTCTACTCAATCAATACCTATGGCATGGTCATTTTAAAAATAAAGTTATCTACAGTATTCTGCAATGTAGATACCAGTGTTTTTGTATTGTTCCTTTCTTATATGTTTGATATTGCCACAGGTGTAAGTTAATCACATATCTTACATTTATTTACTTTTAGTCTTATAATCACTATAATGGTTAGCATATGTTTTATTTGTAATTATTGAAGTGCTGATGTTCTAACATGCCTTTAGTTGTTTGTTTTTTGGGGGGGGGGGGGGTCTCCTTTTTTAGCCAGCAGCGTTTGGTCATTTCATCTCTTGTATTTTCCTAAATATAGAAAATGTTTAAATATTTCAGGTGTAGGAATACAGTACTAAGTCTTGGAGAGAGATAGGGTGGATGCAATCAAGCCAACAGGCAATTAGGGCAATGGTCAAGCCAATTTTCCTTTGCCCCCAGACCATTTCTGATTGCTCAAACACAAAAGCCCAGGTACACTTGCACCAGGTCACATACAGTCAGGTCCATAAATGTTGGGACATTGACACAATTGTCATATTTTGGGCTCTATACACCACCACAATGGATTTGAAATAAACCAAACAAGATGTGCTTTAATTGCGGACTTTCAGCTACAACTTGAGGGTATTTACATCCAAATCAGGTTTCATCCAGAGACAGTGCTAGAGAGGCAAGTGGTCAGGATGGTGCAAAGAAGAAGAGGATGATCCACAGTGTCAGAGGCAGCAGAGAGGTGCAGGGGGATGGGTAGAGAGAAATAACTCCTGGATTTGTCTGAAAGCAGTCATTGGTGACTTTGAACAGGGCAGTTTTATCGGAGTGGAGCTGGCAAAAGCTGGATTGGAGAGTATGGAGCTGTGTGAGAGGTACATGGTGAGATGGCTGTATAGCAGCTGTTTAAGTAGTTTGTAGGCAAACAGGAGAAAATAGATGGGGTGGTTGCTTTTGGGTGAGGAAGGGTCAAGGTTGTTTCTTTAAAAATAGGTGAGAAGAACATGTTTGAATGGAGAGGGAAAGATTGTGGTAGAGAGTGGCAGGTTGAGGAGGTATGCAAGGTGGAAAAAAGGTAGTCTGGAAGAAGGAGCAAATACAGCTGGAGTGCATCCAGGTTCAAGGGAGTGGGAAGAGAATAAGATAAGTAAGTGAACTTCATTATCTGCGGTGGTGCAAAAGGAACACAAGTTGGGATAGCAGCAAGGAGAGGACTGTGGGGGTGACGGGGCTGCTGATGGGAAACAGAAGTAGATATCATGTTGGATTTCCATAATTGGACATTGGTTTACTGATTTCAATAGATATGTTAAAGTCTCTGTGAATGATAGAGGGGAGGTCAGAGGAGAGAAATTGAGGAATACAGGCAGCAAATTTGTCAAGGTATGTAGAGGAGTGGCTGGGTAGATGATTGCCAAATGGAGGCAAATGGGGTAGAAGAGGCAGATAGAGTGGACCTCATAGTTTGAAAAAAGAGGGAGGGTTTAGTTGGGATTACATGAAAGGTGCAATTTGGGGAGCTTGTTGCAGATTGATCTAGTATTTCATTGTGAAAAAGTTAAAGAGAGGGAAGGAACAGTGGTGATTCAAATCCGGTTGGCTGGGTTGTGGATGCAGGGGGGTGTAGTCTGGGATGGGGGGAGGTTGTGAGCAGGCAGAGTGGCTTGATATGGGACAGGGATGAAGAGCTCTAGTACAGCACTAATCTTATCAATACAACACCCCCATTTTTTGTCTCAAATTACAGGATGAGTATGAATCTTTTAGTCATATAATCACTATAATGATTAGCATATGTTTTATTTCTAATTATTGAAGAGCTGATGCTCTAACATGCCATTATTTTTTTTGGGGGGGGGGGGGGGTCTCCTTTTTAGCCAGCAGCGTTTGGTAATTTTATCTCTTGTATTTTCCTAAATATAGAAAATGTTTCAATGTTTCCGGTATAGGAGCACAGTACTAAGTCTTGGAGAGAGATAGGGTGGGTGCAATCAAGCCAACAGGCAATTGGGGCAATGGTCGGGTCAATTTCCCTTTTCCCCCAGACCATTTCTGATTGCCCAAACACTAAAGCTTTATTACAGGATGAGTATCCTTTATCTGAAATGCTCAGGACCACAAACATTTTGGATAAGGGATTATTCCAGATTTTGGAATGTTTTTTTTTTTCACATGTTTACCCAGTCCTCTGAAAGTCTCCCGGCATCGATGGCATCCCCTGGTGTCCATGGCGATTATCGGATATGTCTTCAACAGCATCCCCGGTCCCAAGGATGCATTGCATGAGTGCGCCAGAGCGTCGGTGTCGTCAAGGTGTCTCCGGTGCATCAGCGCAATTCATTCTTGGGACCGGGGATGCCGCTAAAGTTGATTCAGAAGGCCACCATGGACACCGAGGGAAGAAGTGACTATAAAAAAAGGTGGGGGTGAAACAAACAGAAAAGATCCTTAGGTATTTTGGATAAATGGTCTATGGATAAGGGATACTCTACCTGCATTTAATTTACAATCAATCCTTCTTATTGCAGAATATCATCCATATCATTCCATATGTGTCTTCTCATTATGGTATTGGTCCGTGCGGTGGATGGGAGAGGATGGGGGTTCGGAATCAAATCCTTGCATTTTCTTTTCTATTTCCCATAATAAAAATCGGTAATCTGCTATGGACTAACTGTGTAGCAAAAACTTGCATCAGGCTGCAGGGATTAAATAGATTATCATGGTTAATTGGCATGTTCCCAAAGTTGATGGTACTAGCCAGTGAAGCAACATCCAAGCAATGGAGGGGGGGATGCTAGGCACAAGCGTGGCTCTGAGATTGGACATTATTCCTCCCGCTGGCTTCATGATGGATGATCGCTGGGATTATCTGCTTTATCCAGAACTGTGGCTTGATTACACCCTAGATACCCAGGACGATTCCTTCCTGTTGCTGTTTGCCTTTGGGATTTTGATACATGCTGTTTTATCTTTATGTATAAGAAGTGCAACTTAATATTAAATCCTTTTGATTTTAAAGGTTTATTTGCACTATCTTTGTGCTCTCCACGTCTCCCTGCATATTCTACCTTGCGGTCATGTAAGATCGGCGACTCTACTTGCAGATTTGAATAAAAGAGTTGGTTGGATTTCACCTTTTGGATTCACATTGAAGTTTACACCAGCCTTTCGTTAGTGTCTTTTAAGAACTGAAAATGACATGATGATATTTAAGTTATATAAGCTTAACACGTGGTGGTGTTCTTCATATCCTGTAACTTGAGGACCACATGGATTTTGAATCTGTGTGTACTTCTGATTTAGCATTTTCCTAAAAGCTGCACTTGGGGCTAAATGCGCACCTATTTCTGAGTTTTACATCATTATATACAGTAAAGCTGGACATTGCGTGACGTCGGCTGTTACATCACTACAAATTGAAGTATGCCTCTAATACTCTTTATTGACTGGAAACCTATTGAAACCTTTATGTACAGTAGTATATCTGAAAGATTACTTGAAAGTGTTGCTCAGCATCTGTTTTTCATTTTCACATTAATATCACGCTGTCCAATCCCAGCTCTCAGTTCTCATCCAGAATACTCAGTTGAAAAGCATAGTTAATGCAATGTGTTCATGCAAAGCTTGGTTTTAGCTGCACAAGATTCGCAGCCAAATGTTCTTTTCTGTTCAAACTGTGGGATCATTCTTTCATTCAGCAGATGGCATATTTCTGCCCTTTCTTTCTTTATCTTTTATTTAAACAAGAAAATATATGTAGAAAAACTCCACACATAGCATTATATATTTTCCCTTTGTTTCATTAATACTGTATGCTAGAAAAGGTATACAATAATGGATACTCTATTTTTAAATCCATACACAATTGTATGCCATTAATGTTCCTTAAACTGGAATCAGTCTGCAGTCTGATAAGGCAAGTTGGCCATTGTCACGTAAATTTCTAAAAATTCTATTTGCTCAATCAGATTATAATGTATAGTCTTTTGGCCTTTTCCCAGATATACTTTCAAGAAGTTAGAAAAAAAAAAGGAGGATAAGATAGAATAATTGTTCATGTTTGGTCAAGAAATTAGGGCCAGAATGTGGGTATCTATGTTAAACATATGTTTGTCTCTGCAACATATATATAGTAATCAGTGAGGTATATGCAGGGCCGCCATCAGGGGGGTGCTAGGCCCAGCCTCTCTAACAGAGGGGGAAGGATCCAGGCCACTGATTCTGCCCACCTCACCCCTCTGACTGCCTCCGCTGTGGTGCCAGTGCTGAACGAAGCCCTGCTCCTGGACCGCAGGATTCTTCACTTCCGGATGCCAGCAGCCAAGTAAAATGCAGCATCGGCTGATGAGCCAATTAGAGCTCGCATAGTGGCAGCCGCTCTGATTGGCTGCCGGGCCACAAGCCCCGATTAGCTTACAAGTTGGCGCCATATTTTAAATGCCCGCCAGCTTCCTGTGGTGAAGAAGCCTGCGCTCCGGGATCAGTGGGCTTCATTCAGTGCACTGAGTGCAGGCAGCAACACGGAATGGGGGTGGGGGAGTCTGCGCTTTGCTCTGCTCCCCTCCTCCCCAAGAGCCAAGCGGTAAGTGAGAGGGGCGAGCGTTAAATGAAGTGAAGGGGACTAGAAATCAGTCCCAGGCCCCTAGGCAGGTGCCGCCCCTAGGCCAATGCCTCACGTGCCTAGTGGGAAATCCGGCCCTGGGTTTTGTGAAATATGTATATGTGGGAGTGGTGATGTAATCTGCTAGCATTGGAGAATGTAATTTAATATACCTATCTAGTGGACTTAGATGCTGGTACTTATAGTGCTATTAAAATAAATACTAGATATGTTGGACCGTTATTATGGGTCGATCCTATTAGTGCCGAAGGGTGCGAGTTGCCGTTCGGGTGCCGTTTAAATGCTTAAAATGGCAACCAAATTAAGCTGATCTCGCACCCTTCGCAGGGCTGAATTTGCTTAAAAGTGCTCGCACCCCTATGGAGGTGCGAGCACTTTTAAGCGAATTCAGTCCACCGTAAAGTGCGCCTGGTTCCTTTGATGATTTGCAAGTGCGAATCATCCGCACCTAATAGGATCAACCCGAATATAGATCAGACCCCAATATACTGTAGATCAGAGCTCCCCAAGTACTGGCTATGGGCGGGATACTCTAACATCCACCACCTAACATCGCTCCCCTTTGCCGAGCTTCGCATTCTTAATAATCGCATATGCTCTAACATATGTGATTATTAACACAAGGGACAGCTGTGGCGCTGGACTTTGGGGTCTGAGACCTGGGAGTCCCACTGCGCAAGCACAGAGCACCAGGTCCGGACGCGGGGCATGCTGGGAGGGATCTGTGATGGATCCCTCACACAGCGCTGCGGTAAGAAGCCCATAACGTGTTTTTTTTACCACATTTCTAGTTTAGAGCCTCCTGCCCAATGTTTCCCATATCAAAAATTATTGGGAACAGAAGTATTTTGGATATGGAGTGTTTCTGTAATTTGGAATTTTTACATACCATAATAAGGTATTTAGAGATGAAACCCAAGTCTAAACACAGAATGCATTTATGTGTCATGTATACTATTACACACAGCCTGTAGATACAGTGATACAATATTATTCATAATTGTTTGCAATAAAGTCTGTGTGGACTGAACCATCATAAATCAAATGTATCATTATCTCAGGTGTGCTTAAAAAATTCTGTATTTTGGAATTATTAATACGGGAAACTCAACCTGAAGTACAAATATCAAAGTATGCCACCCTAGGGGAGAGATTTAAATTTGTGCCTCCTTAGTATTAGTAATAACTTTCCCTCATTATTATTTATAGTGTTATAGTTCCAATAATTATTTCTGTGGTGCAGTGCCCAAAAGAGCTGGAGTCCTGTGATACAACTGCTCTCAGTCACCAATTAGCTGGCAGCACCCTGCTCAGTGATGATGTCACCATGCCGCACACTCCCAGACTGTCAGTGACTTGAGAGCATCTGCATCATGGTAATATATAATTTCTTCTACTGCCACCTGAGAGGACTGAAAACATAGAAGATAATTGTCATTATTATAATTCTGGGTATTTTTCAGACTCGAAACCATCTAGTATCCCAGGATTGACTGCTGGCGAAATGTGGCATCTTGCAGAGCGCCCAAAAAGCATTGTGTAGTTTCCCAAAGTGTTCATTTCTTTTTCCTAAACTATGTATACCACTACTAATTTATTATGCTTCATTTTTCATTTATGGTTTTGGGTAAAATTGCATCTATAGTAAGTGTGCCTTAGAAGATTTTTGGCACAAACATTGATTTTGGTGTTCCTGGATGTTTTGTATACAGTCAAGGCACACTATGGGGTGTATTCAATGATTTTCGCGAGCTGTGACAGTGATCATTGTTGACTGCTCACTGTCACAGCTTGCAGGGTCAGTATTGAACTGACCCCCTGCACACACCATTTCCCCCTCGCTAGGTTTTTGTAGCGAAGAGGAAACGAAGTGTGTGGGGCTCTCAGCTAAATGCAGCGGACTGCATTTAGCCCCTGCATTAGCCCCGAACCTCTATGTTTTAGGGAATCATTGCTGTCCTCTGACAGCGAGGATTCCCCGGGAACATAGAATAGGGTGAGGGGTGGCGCGGGGGTTAAACGTCGAGGATCGCTTGTTTTTGGTGATCCTTGACGTTTAACCCCCTCCCCGTCCACATTGAATACGGCCCTAAACTGTATGTCACACAATTTTTTTATTGTCTACAAATTTTATGAAACTAAGGAATGCTTGTGATGTACTTTTTTTTTTATTATACATTTTTCTTTTTTATTCAGCATAGAAAACATTCTAACCACAGAAGCCACAGGGGCATTGGATATGAGTCACGAGTATGCATAAATAAAAGTGTCTTTGTGATATCTAGTATCAGACATGTGTATTTCATGCACAGACTTTTCTAAACAGAAATTCCAGCACACATGCAGGTTTTCCCGCTGACATATTAGTTGAGTCTTACTGTCATGGGGACGGTCCCAAATCCCAAGTGGGGAATTCAAAGCTTAATATCAGTGGGGGCAGCGGTTATGTTATGAATATGCAGCAGCATTTGCTTAAGTACTACCTAAAAAGCTGGGTAAAATGTGGCATTTCCTCCCTAAATGGTATGTGCCATATGAACAAAGCATTGAAGCATTAGGTGAAAAAGGAAACATGAACATAGAGCTGTCTGGTAGCTTTAGACGTTGTTGTTTTCAATCTGTAATCAAGTTTTTTCTATTTTGTTTTTATACAGAAGACAAACCGCAGCTAGACAACACTGTGCGGCTCTAGTAGAAGACTTCAAACGCATGGCACACAAGGTATGAAAATGTGTGACCTTCTGTTTATGTGGAGATTTGCAGTTTGTAACAATGCCTGTGTCCGCTAAATTTAGGATATAGATGATAGTGCCTATAACGTGTTTTCATATCACAAACGTATTGTGATCTGTCAGTTAGTGTTTGGGAATAGTTGTAATTTAATAACAACTTGTGACTTATGGTGTGTACACACGTTAGATGTGCCTTAAGATCCTATCCACGATCTGATCAGATAGGATCGTGGATAGGATCTTAAGGCACATCCGATTTGCATCCTATCTTGACTATATAGTGCAGATCTGCACTATATAGACAAGGCAGCCAAGACTTTCTGGCTTCCGATACGTGAACGCGCATCGGGATCGGATCGGGATCGCAAGGGTTAAAACCCTTGCGATCTGCATCCGATGTTGATCCGATGCCGATCCGATGTTGACTATATCGTCAACATCGGAAAGGAAATCGGACTGTGTGTACACAGCATAACATCTTGTATTTAGATATTCTGTAATCAAGGAATAAGCATCAACATTCCCTGTATGCAGTTACTTAAAATGTTTATATAAATATATATATATATATATATATATATATAAACACATGTCAAAAGGTGTTGAAAGTTCTACAGCATCAATAAAGGTGATTTAAAAAAACTAGGTATAAAAGGGACAGCAAATATATCCCATTTACAAGCTCTAGAGGATGTAGTATAAAGGTCAACAATAATAATGTCGACACCACAATGTCAAACGTTATGGTGTCATCATTGATAGAACAAGAGTTGAAGGTCTGGTATTTTGTTTTGCATTCCAGGAGAAACAATGTTAGCCTCACTGAGTTCTGGTTAAATTACAAGCAGACATTAATAGCAGGCTTTGGGTAGCCAGTGATTCTGCAACACTGAAAGGGTGTTCGTGTAGACAAAGCTACCTGCGGCTCTATATCCACTGACATACAAATAGTGTTTGGGCTCTGATTTGTGAGGTTTTTCTTGAACTGAGACTTTTTTTTACCCCATGGAAGCTGTAGCGTTCTATAAAAATGTGCCTAGAATTTAACCTGTTATTGCACCTATTAATCTGTAAATCAAAGAATTTGATAATTTGGAGTTAGTTAGTATCGTCTCAGTTCTCAGTTTCTAGTATACCAGAACTCTATACAATGGTGGTACAGTCACAGGTTATTCACCTATGCTCACTTACACTTTACTACCTGGAGAAACAACCTATTTAATAGCCTATTAATAATAGGGACAGTTTATTCAACCCAGCAAGTATACAGTACATGGCTTTGTAGTATTTTATTTTTAACCCATGAATTGCAGCAGTAGCAAATTGCAGTTACTTAAGGTTTCAGCAGGACAGCTGTAGTATAAATGATAAATGTTCACAGTCTTCCAAGGTCAGGGTTTGCATTTATGTCAGAAAATCAATGCAAATCTTTAAGGGTTACGCCTGCAAATGTTATATGGCCCTTGTGATCCTTATCGTTTAATTGTCACATTTTGTTTTACACTGAAAGATCAGACTCACACTTCTTTGCAAATAACCAAAATGTTTTATTGAAATATTCAATTGTTGTATAGGTGGGGGAGGGGTTTCTCGACTTTTCATTGCTTACATTGGGTTGTTCAGTGCGAGCTTGGTAGTGGTACAAAGTGTGTGGTCTCTGGGTCTGACTAATGCATTTATGTACTGTGACTGAAAATACCTTCTAGCTTGCCAGGGCTGACTGGGGCTTGAGGAATGCAGTTCACATTCTACTCCTAGAACCCCCTCCCTCTCCTCTTTTTACCCATCCAAAGTTTGTGTTACAGAGATCCCTGCACCAAACTTGGAGACTGCATCCCTGGGTATAACTGATCCAGATTGTATAGTTTATCATCTTAGCTCATTTTTAAAGACTACTCTCCTCTCCCCACTTTCCCCCTCCCCATCATACTGACAGTTGAATGAGCCACAGAGAGAATGAAAGGGAGGGGGAGTGAGAAAAATGAGAGGAAGAAGGAAGGGGTGGGAACAGAGGGGCCCGTTTCCCCTTTTTTTATTTATTTTTTTTAAAAGCATTGACAGCTGGTTGTGTCGTAGTTCACATGACAAAGTGCTATGGAGACTGAGAGCAGTTAAACTAAGGCTAACTAGGAAGGATGGTCAGCTGATTTCCAGCAATAACTTAGGTTGTCAGCTGATGTTGAGTAATCCTTCAATCCATTATGAAGACACATACAAGATCGCAGGTAGGAGGAAAACCTTCTTCTCCGATGGAATTTCATTGTAATCATTTATATTTTAACAATTTTTCACATTTTATATTTCATTATAGTTGTCATATATATATATATATATATATATATATATATATAGATAGATAGATAGATAGATAGATAGATAAAATGTAATATTTTTTTTGCATTTCCTTACATTCTTTCACTTCTTAGGATGACGCTAAATACTTTGCCTTTTTCATGCAGTGATTATGACATCGTTTCCAGGCATACAGTAACACACATGATTTGTACGCATCTTTCAGAACAAAAAAAAAAGACATAAAAAAAAAAAAAATGTGCACATTGTTGGAAATCCCCTGAGCAGAACATAACAGGAATAATTTGGATTGACTTAAAAAAAAAAAAATTCCAAATTCCTCAGCATTGAGTTGCATTCATTAACAGCTTGCTGGAATGGGGAAGTTTAGACATGTTATAGAGGAGATCGCCATTTATCTTTAGCAATTTTGCATCTACATACTTGTTAAAGAAATAAACTAAACTGCACTATGGTAACCAACTTGCGTGCAACCATTACGAGTGTGTTGGCTTTTAACAATGTTTAGAAGCTGCAGAATTTAGTAGTGAAGTGGTTACAGAATTCTTCTGGTGTCTGCTCTGAATAACTTCCCTCTACTGGATTAGTGTGTTATTACATGCTGCAGTTTGACACCCACTGTATGTATGTCACCTGGCTGCTATCTGCTTATCATAAGGAAATGTGTAGGCTTCTTTTGAAATGTTGACTAGACTATTGTAATACAGGTTGAGTATCCCGTATCCAAAATGCTCGGGACCAGGAGAATTTTGGATAACGGATTATTCCGTATTTCGGAATATTTTAATATTTCAATGATGTATTTTGAAGTATCTTGCATTTATGCTGTATAAACACATAATATACACACAAATATATTTTATTACCACATAAAATACAGACAAATATATTTTATTTGTTCAAAAAACAAGGTTTCAAAACGTGAAACAAAATGTGTGTACTATCTCAGCACTGAATTTGAATGCCAAGCAATCATTGTCTTGTACATATATAGTGCCAGTTACATATCATGTCCCCAGTGATGCTGTTACAAATGTCCCCAGTGAGTTTTTAGCACAAAAAAATTTTTTTTTTCACTTTCTGGAATGTCTGGTTTTCAGAATAATTCGGATAACGGATACTCGGATACGGGATACTCGACCTGTATAACATATTCCGCAGCGCTTTACAGAGAGTATTTGAACATTCACATCAGTCCCTATATTACCTACAACATGAACATGCACACACATTTACTCTAGGGTTAATTTTGTTGGGCGCCAATTAACCTACAAGTATGTTTTTGGATTGTGGGAAAAAACCAGAGTACCCAGAGGAAACCCACGCAAGCACAGGGAGAATATACGAACCGCACAGTTAAGGCCATGGTGGGAATCGAACCTGTGACCTCAGTGCTCTGAGGCAGTAATGCTAGGGCAGCACGGATGGTGTAATGGTTATTACACCATCCGTGCTGCCCTAGTTATATATCTAAATTTGTTTTGAATACAATATAACCAGGTTGCCTACAATATATTATATACTCTGCAACAGAAAACTACTGTCATTTAATTATATGAATTTTATAATAGGGACCAGTATGAATCCAGGTAACCATGACATGATCCTTTACCAAATTATGATTTCGCTACTTAACTGGTTCATTTTATTTATTTTTTTAAACGCTAAAATTATTATTTTATTTAAATCTTGGATTAGGTCAAGAACCTCTCATTATCCAACATGATTTTAGAAAAAAAAAAAAAAAAAACAATATGACATAAAAAATAGCAATTTTTATGGTATTCTGTAGCATTGGCCATCAACAGCTGTACAATCGATGATTGATGGTTTTAAACCGTTTTCAGAAAACTATCAGTGGTTTATCCATTGATTGACGAGTGCTGCAGATAAACCAGACAGCCATAAGGTCAGTGCCACAGATGATTATTTAACACAACTGCTGCTGTCAGTGGTGTGCTGTCAGTACTCTCTTCAATGGAACATTTTACTTGTCATAGATCATTGATTGACTTGCAAAATCATCACTGTTCGTTGGTCTGCCCTAGTATACTATGCAGGAAAGTGAACTTAAGACACATTTAAACTATTTTGTAAAATGTACATCGCTAAACAGAGTCCCCATAATAAGCTTTCATAGTAATACCTGTAAAAGAAAAAAAAAAAACATATTAATAATCATCTCAAAGCACTGGATTCCATAGCTCTGCTATTTCATATGTCTTCGGAAGCTATGCCTCTCTTTAACCAGTGGGGTCACACACTGACAGAGGGTAGAGCTGGACTGTAAGGCAGCTGCTCCTCTCTGCAGCCGGCCAGTGAAGGTTGGTGGGTGGAGCTAGGCTGTACACACCTCAAAAGGATCCGTAGATACAGAAGGGCTAGGGAGGTCCTCCTGAGATTGGTGGCTTCTGGAAGATTATCTTTCCAGTGGGTGATTCTGATGTGACCACTCCAGGGACGTGGTTAGAGAACATTATTTCCTTACCTGCCTTTATACCACTTTAATTCATAAGTGCTTCAAATATATTTTTGAGAGTGCTCATGCCACTTGGACTGCATGGTGAAGGTCATCAGTGTGTTCCTTGTGCATGTATATCTCTTGGCCATCCATGACTACATTATAATTTGCAAAGGACATTGGGTCAATTTACCCCGAGTTGTCACTTTACAGTTTTGTCCTTATATATCTAGCCTCAATACACATCGTGAGATGCTTAACACGAGTGGTACCAAGGTCCCATGCAAATCTGCTAGCGTTGCTACATTGTATATGCATTCAAAGACTCACACAAGTGTTGCATATCAAATTAATCACAGTCTCCTGGTGCCTCTTAACCACATTGCGATGCAACTAAAAAGATGCCCGATGCATATTGCCCAGTGCAGGGTTAGACCATTGGTAACTATTGGAAGAGAAATATACCATTATGCTTATGTGCTGTCTGTTGTTAGGGATGCTAGATCTCTCAGAACGCTCGGCAAGACCGCTCAGCACATAGCGATGTGTCTGCTCTTTGTGCTGAGCAATCTGCCAGGACCAGCAATTAGCACTCCACAGGTCATCTAAGCATGTTGTACAAAAGGGATAATACATATACTCTATGGCATTTTCACAAGTTGTCTCAAATTTAAGGGAAAATGTATTCCCTCTAAAAGAGCAGTCCATGAATAAAGCCAAGCATACTGCAAAATATAGCAATTGTCACCTTTCACAATAGACAGCTCGGTAGCTTTTTTTGAAGTGAGAGACACACAAGAAAAGTATTTAGCTTCAAAAAGCATCTCATGAAATGAAATACAGAATTGAAATAGAAACATATTTTGTATTATGTTAGGAATGTTAAGGTTTAGCTGGGGGTAAGGGTAGAATGGCTGTGAGTACAATTACTGTAAAAACTGGAAACTCCCGACTGTTTAACCGCCCCCACTTCTGTGTCGTGGTATATGTTACCCAGATCCTCTGATTGCCCTGCCATGGGAAATCCCACAGAAAATGCAATTGGAGAGATCTGAGGTTATAATCAGAAGGGCTGGGACTAAATACCAGACATCTAAATGAACAATGAAAAATTAAGACTGACAGACATATTAAATACGTGTTATTTCAGTCTGAATACCTGTACCTGATTAATACAATGTTTTACAAAGAAAGCTTTTTGTCACATTCAGAAAACTTTTATAAGGGGAGATTTAATTGTTCTGGGCATCCATCAGAGTTATTACATTTTTCCCCATCATTGGGCACTCATGCCCCGTGTGCGCACACGCCACATGTGCACACCCATATATATTATACGCGCAAAGCTGCTAAACCTGTTTGAGTCCAGGTTAGGGAGTTTGAGTGCCCAAACAACAATTTTTCCATACACTTCAGCTTGCACTTCAGCTGAGAGCTAAAATGTGTCACCCCAGCTGTCCGCATACCTGAATTATTATTATTTATTTATATGGGGCCACAAGGGTTCCATAGCATCTAACATTACATAAAGTGTATAAGCAAAAACAAGAAATTTAGCACTTACAGTAGAAGGCAATTTATAACAAGTACATAAAGAGTTGCATTAGGGGACAGGACACTGAAGTATTTATTATGGTGGCAGATACCTAGGGTTAGGTGCCGTTAAATGGAGTAAAGAGTAAAAAATAAATTATATATTCTAAGAAAAGCACATGAGGAGAGAGGGCCCTGCTTGTGAGAGCTTACATTCTAAAGGGCAGGGCCAGACAGACAAGAGTGACACAAAATGGGTAGAAGTGAGCATAAACAGAAGGTTAGGATGAGATTGGCTGGGCTTAATGAAGAAGTTGGTCTTGAGAGCCAAAACCCTGGAGGCAGGAATGGGAGGAATAACTAGTTGGGCAGGAGAGGTGGCGTGCATTTGTGCAATGCAGAGGGTAGGTGGGAGTGTAAAAAGAGATAAGGGGAGATATGTAGGTGGGAAAGAAATGGATGAGGGCAGTGTAAGTGAGTGTGAGGTACTTGAATTGGATACTGAAGGGAAATAGGTGCCTGTGTAGGGCTTGTAAGAGAGGGTAAGTGGACATCGTCAGTTTGGCAGCAGCATTGAGGATAGGTTGGAGCGGAGAAAGGTATTTGTCAGGGAGGCCGGAAAGAAAAAGATTATAGTAGTCCAATCTGGAGATGACCAGTGCGTGTGTGAGGGTCTCCGTAGCATCCTTGGTGAGAATGTGTCTGATCCTGAAAATATTTTTGAGATGAAAATCATGTAAGAGGTGCTGAATGTGTAGTTTAAAGGAGATAAGGATTAAGAATAACTCCAAGAGTACTTGTGGCTAGAGGAGATAGTTGTTCCATCAACAGATATTGAAATTGTTAAGGTGAGATTATGCGGGAGGTTAGGAAGATGTGATCACCGCAATCTTAGACATGTTAAGTTTAAAAAAGCGCTGGGACATCCAAAAGAGATCGCAGAGTTGTAAATACAAGTAAGGAAAGAGATCAGGAGAGAAGATTTAAGTTTTATCAGCATAGAGGTGAGATTAGAAGACGAATGAGCGAATGAGCTCACCTAGGGGGTTATTCTAGTCCATTCTTTCTGACAAAATCCTTCTTAGATGGACAAAACCATGTGCACTGCGGGTGGGGCAGATGTAACTTGTGCAGAGATAATTAGATTTGGGTGGGGTTTTTCTTCAAAGTGAGATCTATATTGAAGTGTAAAATCATGCAGTCAGTATTTTCCCTGCACAGAAACAAAATAACTCACCCAAATCTAATTCTCTCTGCACATGTTACATCTGCCCCCCTGCAGTGCACATGGTTTTGTCCATCTAAGAAGGATTTTGTCAGAAAGAATGAACTAGAATAAACCCCCTAGAGAGGACGTATAGAGAGATAAAAGAAGGGGGAACAAGAACAGAGCGAAAGTGCATGGGAGGTGGAACGACAATTGAATTGCTCCATCACAGGAAGATTAAAATGGTATTTATAACATTAGTAGGCAATAGAAAAACAGATTAGGATTAAAATATCTGAAATGGGCTAAACCTCTGGAAGAATCCTATTTGAGCCCATACTGTGCATAGATTCTACAATAAAACACATGTATTAATAAATATTTTCTTTGATGATGATGATTATCCGTTTAGTCTAGATCGACCTTCGGATACTCAATGGATCAATGTTCTCCATGTCACTCTGTCTCTTGTTGTTTCTTTCAGTCCTTCATTTTCATGTTAGTGTTCGCTTTGACAATGTCCAACCATCATGTATGTTGACGTCCCCTTTTTCTTCACCCCCTTAGGAGAACAATCATTATTGTTGTTCGGTTCGCATGACATGCCCGAAGTATGAAAGCCGTTGCTTGATGATCTTCCCTTCCAGTGAGGAGTTTGGTTTAACATGTTCCAGGATGTCCTTGTTCATGGTCCTTGCTGTCCACGGTTCAAGTAACATCCTCCTCCAACACCATAATTCAAAGGCGTCTATTTTCCTGCAATCTGCTTTTTTAAGTGTCCAGGTTTCACATGTGTATGTGGCAATAGGAAATATGGTTGCATTGACCAGTTTTTGTTGTAATGCTGTAGTCGCTCTTCCATATCTTTGTCATTCCTTGCATAGCAGCGTGGCCAAGTGCAATTTGCCGTTTGATTTCAGGACCCGATTTACCCGTACGGTTGATCTTGGAACCAAGGAAGATAAAATCTTGCACTGATTTGATTTCTTCATTATCGACTGTTATGCTTGCAGTGCTCATTACTGTTATGACTGTTATGTCTGCAGTGCTCATTACTTTTGTCTTCTTGATGTTGAGGTGCAGTCCCATTCTTGCACTTTCCTCCTTGACCAGATAATCCAGATCTATTTCACTCTCAGCGAGCAGAGTTGTGTCGTCAGCATATCGCAGGTTATTGAGCTTCCTGCCTCCGATTTTCAGTCCAATTGTAGACCCGTCCACTGTTGCATTATCTCATGATCATTTCGGCGTTCCTGGTGACAGGATGCATCCCTGCCGAACACCTTTCCTAGTCTCTAACCAATCGATATTTGCATATGCTGTGCTAACAGTGGCTTCTTGATGCATGTAGAGGCAACGAATCAGAGACACCAGATGTTCTGGGAAGCCCATTTGCTGTAAACCATTCCACAACTTGTCATGATCCACACAATTGAATGCTTTGCTGTAGTCTTTGAAACAGAGATAGACAACCTTTTGGTACTACTGTAACTTGTCTTCTCCATGTTCCACCTCAAGTTTGCAATTAGATCTCTTGTTCCTTGGCCCTTGCGAAAACCTGCTTGCATGCCTGGGAGCTCCTTTTCCACAAAGCAGCCCATGCGATTTTGGATGATCTTCAGCAGGATTTTGCTTCCATATGATATTAGTGCAATGGCCCGGTAATTGCTTTACTTTAATGATGTGCTTTACAATTGGAAAGACATTAGTAATAAAACAATAACAGACAGACAAAGCAGTAAGAGATAACTAAAATATATAGATAGTATAATTAAATGGCAAATGGATTCCATTGATAAATAATATTTGCATAAGTATTACAAGTGCTGTTAATTAAATGGTTTTGTCAGTGATTAAAAGTGTTTTGTTGGCAACATAATAAGGTAAGGACTATCGTAAATGGGTGAATTTAGAGTAAGGGCAGCCGTAGGTACAACAGTAAAGGCTGCATTGCTGCCCCCCCCCCCCCCCCCCCCAACTTTATTTTCATTGATTTGTCATAAGTTTTTATTTGAATTTTCCAATTTAATTGAATAATGAAGAAGCCACTATGTATGACCTTTTTTTAAAAAAAAAAAAACTATGTGCACATATTTACTATGTAGGAGAACTTACAGGGGCAGTTTGTGCATGTCCTACCTGTTTACATTCTATGCAAGACGGCATATAGCACAGTGGAAATATTTTGCAGTCACTGGTGCATTTTGTGCTGATAGTATAAAAAAAAGCATCCAAGTGCTGCCCCCCCTCCCCAAACAAGTGCCTCAAGTGCCTAATGGGAAATTCACCACTGATCAGAAATACCTTGTAATACCCCTTTCACACAGAAAAACTAATTATCGGGTTAAACATTTGTACCCGGAAATTTGCAGTTCAAACAAGTCCTTTTACTGTGTCAAAGGGTTAACTCGGGTCATAAACCATGGTCGATGACCCGTGTAGAAATGTTTAACATGGTAATTTCCTTTTCTGTGAGAGGGGGGGGGGGGGGGGTCAGACTAGGACTGGTAAAATGACCCAGCATTTTAATGCCTGGTAAAAGGATTTTAAGACATTTCTGTCTAAAAGTGGTAAAAATCACAGGATGACTGATTTCAAATGCTTTCACAACAATGTAGTGATATTCATCTTATGCATGTAAAAATATTGTATTTTTTGCAAAACTAAATCTGCAAAACAATCCCTGTAATCAGCTGTTTCTAGAGGCGGACAAGCCTCGTGAGGCACCGCATCTGCTACCACAGGACTGCACCGCTTGTCCGCCGCTGTTATAGCTGCCGGGGCTCCAACTCCCCGATGATCTGCCGTAGAAACCGGAGTGTCAGCACAGGGAGGGAGGTGCTAACCTCCGCTGGCTATTTTCGGCTGCCAGGTGCTCCCCTTGGCCAACTCCAGGCAGCCACTGCTAGTTTATTTTTTATTATTTGAGCGGCATGCGCGCAGTGTGCCAGTAACCCCCTGAAATCCCCCCCAAGGTAACGGGCATGTAATCACCCCATGGCAACAAGCAGGAAATCCCCCATAGCAAGGAGCATGTAATCAACCCATTGCAACAAGCAGGAAATCCCCCATGGCAACAAGCATGTAACTCATGACAACTACCATGTAGGTAAGTGGCACTTATGTGACATAATGTATAATGGCCATTATGTTGTGGGGCATATTTAATGGGCATTACTCTATGGGGCATAATGTGTAATGGGTATCAGGGTGTGGGGCATAATGTGTAATGGGCATTACAGTGGGGCATAATGTGTAATGGGCATCACGGTGTCGGGCGCAATGTGTAATAGGCAACATGGTGTAGGGCGTATTGTATAATTGGCATCATGGTGCCAGGTGTAATGTGTAATTGACATTACGGTGTGGGGCGTATTGCGTATTGGCATTACGGTGTGGGGCGTAACCAATGTCTGGTCATGCAGGTTGCAAAAGTGAGGTGTAAGGTAATTGTTTTCCTGCTAGACCACACCCCCTTATAACTAGGCCATGCCCCTTATATTAAACCACACACCCTTTTGCGGCATGCACAATTTCTTCACTAACTAATTATGTCTGGGGGGCACGCATATTTTATTATCTTCGCACTGGGAGACGAATTGTCTAGAAATAGCCCTGCCCGTGATAATTAAGTCAAATGGGAATCACTTTAGTATGGAAGTACTTCAGTACAGTGAGACCAATATCTTTTAAAATAAGTAAGTGCGACAACATTTTTTTAAAGGTCCTAGTTGTATAGGTTTTCAAAAATAATTAAATTGGTCTTCTAGATACCCAATAAAATTGAAGTCTGCAAGAGCATCATTTGTTTCAAGAAGCTGTAGTAAATCATAGTGTTGTGAAATGGTCCTTGCTTTTAACTGCTATTGCTATTATTGTTTAGCGTCCTTAATTTTTTGCCTTTTTGGTGTATAGGACTTTGTAAACAGAGTGCTGCACTTTATATCTAATATTTAAGAAGGCATTTTCATTTGTTTTAAAATCTGTTTATTTGGCTACTATAAACATTCCTTTTTTGTGGCGCTATCATTAGCGTGTGTATCCCGTCTTAGTCATGTGAATGAGTCATGTAGTGTGTAGTTACTACAGCTACTACAATGTTCCGTTGACTTTACACTTCCTTTTCCTGAATCTACTGTCGAAAGGGATGCAGTCTTAAGGGAGCTTTTCTGAACAGATTTGGCAGTGACAATGCAGTCTCACTGCTGCCTAAACATAATCAATTAAAATATTTTGTTTATAATCTTTCACATGCAAGGGTGTATCTGTGGGAGGATGCTTTGGGTGGAATTTTGAAACACTGTATGTAAATGATAAGTAGAAAGTAAAAGCGAGCATGATGTCAGTCATCGGCATCATCAAAGAGGAAACATGCTGTAATAAGGATGGGTATATCTGAAAGGTGACGTGTTAGTGGAACAATGTTATTATTAAGCACATGGTAGTGAAGTTTTCTTTGGCCACAGAAGGGCATTGGGAGATGGGAGTATTTGAAGCCATAAATCAGACTTTACATCAGATTACAGAGAGAGTGTATTTTAGTTGTAAAAAGGACTTGCCTTAATTGTTGAGTGGTTCAATCTATTTATAGTACAGGTTGAGTATCCCTTATCTGAAATGCTCGGGACCACAAGTATTTTGGATAAGAGATTATTCCTTATTTTGGAATATTTTTCTTTGTACATACTCACCTGGTCCGCTGGCTATGGTGTCCCTCTACTTTTTTCCTTTTGCTATTATGAGAGCCTATGCAAAATATGGAGTTAATCGGACAAATCTAACCAGTGCCCCAAAATGATTAAAAACCTAGAAAATTGCATACATTTTCAAGAATGTATTACTTTTGAAAAATACAAATCATCTGACGTTTCATGCATTTGGGGTATTAGCCATCCCAAAATGTATCTTATAACATAAAGGACAAGGGTTGAAATATATAGTCGGACTAGACTATATACATTACAATTGAAAGCTAATGTGTTTGAGCCACAATATGATGAAAAATTGTTAAAACATCTGCGCTTCTTTGGTATTGGTTTTTGTTTTCACTCGTTGAGTGTATTGGGCAACCAAAAGAAGGTCTTGGAAGTCTATTGCCTTGTTTACCTGACCAAGGTACTCCTGAGTCAGGGCAACACCTCGCTCTGCTGCTTTGTTCACAACCAAGAAGTCTTGGAATAAACTCAAGCTTTTTTGAGGTAACACACATGGAAAGAACGTACAAACCCCACACCACAAACATCTGAATTTGTCCTATGTGAGACAGCAATGCAAACAGTGCACTGAGCCAGTTGCCGTCCACATAATTGTGAATGGGTACTACATCTGAACCTTATGTACCAAGCTCCAAATTTGGAGCTTGGTGCCAAAGGTTACCGACCTTTGGCACCAAGGTGTTAGTCAGAGATGAAGGCTATTAAGACATGACATACTCCACCAATGTGTCATGAAGTATTTCACCGGGACAGTGCTTTATAGAAAGCATTGTCCCTGTAGAAATTGTTAGTAAATAATATGTGTGATCAATAAAATAAAAGAATTATTCTCATTGCGATATTTACCTCAGCAGAAAAATGATGTGATGACCATTATACCATAATTTCCTTTATTTGTGTGTTTGTAGATACACTTCCCTTAATCTTATTGCCTGAAATAAATGTGAATTTACATGGTTTAGGTTTCTATATGAAAAAATGATGAAACCTAAAGCGAGTAAATTTACAATTATTTCATATTATTTATTTTTGATTAATTGCTGTTTAAAAAATGTATATATTACTTCATCATTGGGCATTGTGTATGTATATTATATATGTATATTATACACACAATGTCCAGTGATAAAGTAATATGGTGCTCAGAGGCCCTACCACCGATCCCAGTTCCCACCTTTGCAACAAAAATATGTGCACTTACTGTAAAAGCATTTGAAGTCATTTTAACAGAAGTCACCTGTAATGCAAAACTTTATGCCGCTTGGGGCAAGGGTTAGCATTGTCCAATTAGCTTCATATTTTGCATGGGCTCTCAGAATAGCAAATGGAAAAAAAAATAGAGGGTGTCCCATTGATTTTTCGTGCTTTCGATTTTAAGGGACACTCTACCCCTAGTGGTCCCCCAAAGTCTTTGGTGTCCCCTGGCCACCATCGGATTCGTCTCCAGCAGCATCCCCGGTCCCAAGGAAGCATTGCACGGATGTGCTGGTGACGTCACCGGCGCTCCTGCGGAATGCATCCTTGGGACCGGGGATGCCACTGAAGACGAATCCGATGACCACCATGGACAGCGGGGGACGAGGTGAGTATGAAAAAGGTGTTTGTGTGGGGGAACGACAAAAGAAATTCCCCAAAATATTATGAAATCCTACGGTTTTCGGAATATTTCGGATTTTGAGATATCCTGATAATAGATAATCAACTGTATTAAAGTGTAATATGTCCTACATATCAATGGTTCACTGATTTTGTTAAAATATAGCTTCCCCTCAAAAGAGCCTATTTGTCAAGGAGATAATAATGTATAATGTATTAACCAAAATTCTTATTGTTTGTATAAATGATTTTTTTATTAGAGAATAATTAATTTTGTTTTGTACTTTCTGCATTTTTATAAAATGGGACTGAAAGAACAAGTATAGGCCATACGTTCCACTGTGATCATTTCTCCAGCTTGCACAATCAGATACCATACGCCTTGCCAAGTGAAATGGTAAATTACCGTAATCATAAACCAGAGGCAACAAAGTTTCGCAGAGCTTACCCAGCCATAGTGTATTGATAAACCATCTGTTTTCACTACAATATATCACTGCCATTTCTGAGACAGTTACCTGCGCTCCCTGGAGTCTGGGGGGTCTCCATGGATTTGTGTGTCAGACATTCCAGGAGACTAGGCATCCAACAGCTTTGATAAAACGTTAGAGATAAAAATCACTTCATTCAAGCAATTTGCTTCTGACATATATAATAGCAGTAAGCCTGAGAAGTTGTACATTTTGTTTTATTCAAGAAGAGGATTTTATTAGTTTACTTAAGTATCTGGTACACAAATAACAGAACTGTCCCACCCAAAAGGTGTTTTTAACAAAGTGACGATAGACTATAGTACCATATATGTCTAGTGTCTGGTTGTGAGGTCTCCGAAACACTGCCATCTGTTGGCATTGAGTGAAACTACATCTCTTTCTCTCTGGCATATGCACAAACACATAGACAATCACAAGGTAGCAGACTAGCTTTCGAAGTATTTGCTTTGAGCGGGTTTACAAGTGTGTGTATGTGTGTGTGTGTGTGTGTGTGTATATAATATATATATATATATATATATATATATATATATATATACCTGAACGTTTACAGTTTACACACATTATGCTTATGCTTTTTGCTTTATTTTATCTACTGTACATGCCTTTCCTCCAAAGCTAAATGAAAAGATCCCACCTAGAAGAAGCTTCTTGCATGGTAAATTAGAACTATTTCAGAAAGAGAAGAGGCATTGTGCTGCTTCTCTTACATGACCCATATCATGAAAGTACGCCTGGAATGCGTTCAACCGGAATTCCAGTCGTGTTTCTGCCGCAAGTAATGCAGGCTTCATCTGTATAGTTACTTCATTGTTGCATCTAGAAAGCACAGAACAGTTCATTATGACTGCATGGCAGTACTGTTCAGTGATAGTTCCCATCCCATATTCCCAACAGCTGCAATTAGGATGTTTTACTGAATTGTTCTGGCGTGGGGCTCCAGCCATGCAAAATGTATCACAAATATAATCCAAATGTCCAGAGAGCTTGCAATACTTTGTATTAATCTGCTTCAGTATGCTATAAGAAACTGTTAATAAAGAAAGTATAGTCAAATATTCATAAAGGGCTAAGGGCCTTATTCTAGTTCACTCTTAGAGGCAAATTCCTTCTCAGATGGACAAAACCATGTGCACTGCAGGGGGGCAGATGTGACATGTGCAGAGAGAATTAGATTTGGGTGAGTTATTTTGTTTCTGTGCAGGGAAAATACTGACTGCTTTATTTTTACACTGCAATATAGATCTCACTTTGAAGTAATACCCCTTCCTTGTTAACAGTGCAGGTGTATAATGGATCTGTAATAGATCCAGTTCTGTGTTTTATGCTAAACCTGGAGCATCTCAAAGTACTGTACCTACAGCCGTCTGACTGTAACAATTGCTGAAGTCACATTATCCCATTTATACTTCATATGAAACTGTGATGAAATGTTTTTGACAATGTTAAGAATAAATGCAAAAGTTGTATATAGATACAGACTAATACAGACACATATTAAAAATAAAAAATAAAATTCAATTAAATGCGACCATTTGTTTTCTTACCCTTTAATAATCAAATGGGAATATTAATAATAATGGCTGATGATCATTATTATTAGTATATATTCCTATTCTTCCAGACGCTATGCAATTCCACAATGAGCAGTGAATTTCCCATTAGACATGTGTGGCACTTGTTTGGGAGTGGCACACGATGCTTGTGCACTCACACCCAGTAACTCTCTCCTATGTTATTTGTATACATTCTTAAAAAATAAAACAAGCATGGTTACTGTCTTTATTATTATTGTAGTAATTTGGCTATCATCAGTTGAGGGACTATAACCAATCAATGCAAATAATACAATTAGACCCAGGAGAGGAGAAGTTGTCATCAACGTTGTGCATGGGGTGTCCTTGCCCCTAAATGCACCCGTGCCCATGGTTTAACTGTGTGAGATGTGACAATATGAGCATACGGATGGAGGCTGAAGTCTTTATCTTGCCCATATGCAGTGCAAAAATGCAAGTATCATGCAAAAAAAAAGTTTTTTGTTAATCTCTACATCAAGTCAGAGGAAAACGCAGGATTTGTAAAGGGAGGTTTCCAGGTATTGCATATGACGTCATTTCCGGTGACCGGGCACCCGGCACCAGACTTGTACCTCCCTGATCTCCGTAACAGTGATCACTGGCGATACGCTATGCGCATCACAGGCGCATGCGCATCACAGGTGCTAGCTCATCCCCATCATACACGTGGAACGCACACATCGCGGTGCGTTCCAAGTAGCGTAGACGTCACTTCCGGTGACCGGATATCCGGTACCGTCGTGCGCCCCATAGTGCGGTCCACCCCAGATGCCTACTTCCTGGTCACGTCACACAGGATGTGACGTCACCAACGAAAATGGCGGGACCCGGCGCTGACTTACTTCCTGTTGGGGGCTATTTAAACCAGGCTAGCATCACTCACTCAGTGTGCTACCACCACTGCTCCATGCTGGTTTGCATGCAGCACACTTATGGCTTTGTTGTTTCCCATGAGACTCACCTGAAACGTAAGTTTACCCTTATATAATGTCTACATCACTTTGAAGTACTTGAACATGTATAGGCTCTGTTTTGCTGTTTACATTGTTTTCTGTACTTAACTAGGCTCCTTGATAAAGGTCCATTGTTCACGGACCGAAACAACGGAGTTTGGTGATGTTATCTTTTTGACCTGCTGGCTTATTTGAAAAATAAACTTTATTTATTTTTTACCAAAAACCTGACTGTTTTTGGATAAATTGGCGAGTGCCTGTGTCTCTGTCTCAGAGAAACCACTTTCTATATATATATATATATATATATATATATATATATATATATATATAGGACGATGCGTGGGCGGCACTCGGAAGAAACAAATCACACTCGAAGCGGGTGTATCATCAACGTTTCGAGACTCTTTATTTAATGTCTCGTCATCATATATCCTGATGACGAGACATTAAATAAAGAGTCTCGAAACGTTGATGATACACCCGCTTCGAGTGTGATTTGTTTCTTCCGAGTGCCGCCCACGCATCGTCCTACATTTGGTCTCCATGCCAGGAGTATCCAGGGAAGGCACCGGGCAAGCTGTTTGGTGAGAGGAGTGCATTCCCATCCTCGCTTGTATATATATATATATATATATATATATATATATATATATATATATATATACATATATACATATATATATACATATATATATATACATATATATATATATATATATATATATTCACAGCAGATAAGAAGCGTCAGTCCAGGACTTTTGATGAAAGATAAATTATGTGGTCATCACCGTTTCAGGACAAAGACCTATCTTCAGGACATGAATGATTTCTCCTGCCTTCGGAAATAAAAGTAGACTTTTACTTCCTCTGCAAATCGCCAAAGACAGGCAGTCAGGCAGATGCAGGTAGGCAGATACCCGTAGGCAGGTAGGCAGATAGCCCATCTATGATCCCAGGCGAGCGCCCATAAAATGCTGGTCTTTCCCTATATTTGTATATATATATATATATATATATATATATATATATATATATATATATATATAAAAAGTTGCAGGTAACCAGATATCTTTGCTGCTGCTGGGTTTCTACATCTGTGCAGCAGGGTGACTGCCATTCCTGCTGCTGCTGATTGCCTGTGGCTCCCCTCAGCTGAATCAGTTTATATCCAGTTCCCATGTAAGGGGATGGGGGACGGAGAAAATTGGGATCCGCACACAATTATCGTGTACCCTTTCTTATGTATTAGATTTTTTTTTAGGGTTTTCTTTGTGAGAAAAGCCGCCTTTTATCTGAGTGGTTAGGCGGGGGTGCTATCCGGGCAAGTAGGTACAACAGTAGTATCGAGAAAGAGAAAGAGTTTGCACGGTGGATGCACACCAAAGAATATGTTTTTTATTTTTTCTAAAACTTAACCTTTATTGGTTTATTTGGTAAAAGGTAGAGGGGGCCTTGATATCTGTGTTCCTTTCAATTATGTGGAATCACAGGTCATGGTCCGCTCCGCTCATTGTGAATTTGATAGAGGTTAAAACTTTCGACATACACTTACACACACACATACTGTATAAAGTGAGGTGCTTGTGCACCATAAAGACAAGAAGGTGTGTTATAGATTAAAATTGTGTTTGCTGGACATGGTTACTTGTTTCTGTATTTGCTGCTATGTTTAGTGCAAGAGAGATCAGTATTGGGTTATGTCCCAGGACTTCTTGTTCCCCCTCTCTTTGTGATCAGGTGATACATAATTTTTGGTGTATAATACTGTATAGCTTATTCATTACAGCTAATCACCTTTGGTGGATTCATCTGGGGGATCTGGGAGAGCGCGGTTAGATAATGAGGGTAGGTGGTAGTACTTGGGTGTTTATATAGACTGTATGTCTTAATTTGGAGTTTTCTCCTCAAAGTATTAGCCCCTCCTTCCCTTTATCCTAGCCAATTGAGGGTACTCAGAACCCCCCCCCTGCGTGCTACTGCAAGTCCATGGTTGGGTGATAAATCAATGCTTAGCTTTGTCGAATTAGATTCTCAAAGACATCCGACATTCTTCAACATCTTTCTTTATTGGAAGTTCAGATGTATGAATTAACGTTCTCCGACACATTGCACTTGTTCTTATCACATAAAGTTGCACAAACAATGGACTAATAGAAAAATGGAACATCGCAAGAACATTGTTCCTTTAAGAAATCTCCTTATTTTGCATTCTTACGTGAGCTAAACTTCTGAGCTCTGATAAAAGAACTACTACTTTATATAGCATATTGAGAGTTTATTTGACCGTACTGGTGTGTTGTTTGAAAATGGGGCCTGATTCAGACTTGATCGCTACTGTGCGATTTTACAAAGCCCCGTGATCCGATAGCACCACCCAGACAGTTAATTTCCACCCCATGGAAGTCTGCAAATGGATTGCTGATCTGCAAATCCATTCGCAACTCACACACCATTGAATGATATTCCCAGTCTGTGCAAGTGTGTGTAACTTTCTGATCCTTACACAACTCTGTGACCGAGACAGTCTGATGAAGGCTGGAGCTAATGTCACACACCCTCCCATAAAATGCCTGGGCCTGCATTTCTCCTGACACTCCCAGAAAACGTCAGGATACCACACCCAAACGCCAGCTTCCAATCAGTAAAGTTGCGAGGGGATTGCGAAAAAAGTAATTGCTGATTTTTGTAGCTGTTTGGCCACCCGCATGCACGATACTAACTGTACGCATGAACAGTCGTTGGATAATTTATCGGCTTGCGAATTCCCACAACAGCGATTAGCTCTGAGTGACCCCCTTGGCTAAGGTAGCCCTTAATGTATTTTCACTATTACTATTAATAAGCATAAAACTGAAATGTTTGCAAGATCTGCTGGGACCAAAGTGGTTAAAGCAGGGAATAGACATTGTTGTTCATGTAGAAGGTGTGATGAAAGGTAGTAGAGTATTCATGCTTCAAGGGGTCAGACACTAGGCATGTCCAAGGTAAACATGAATATAACCAAATAACAGTTTTAATTCAGAACTTTTAAAGGACACAATGTGCTTGTAGCCAACAGTAATCGTCACATATTTTTCACAAGCCTACACAGCCAACTGTTGGAATTAGCGGCTAGATGGGGAAAAAAAATCATATGGCCAAGTCAGATGATTTTCTTTTCTGTACAGACTGAATATCTTGAACTGGCACAGAGAGAAATATTGTGTTTCAGAACAGCCATGTTTAATGTTACTTTTTCTGCCAGTTCTTAGATGATAACCTGACAGCATGTACAGTGCTTAACATAATCGGACTGCTTCTTCTGGAGGTCTCATGGTAAGGCATTATAGAAAGTCACAAGGATTACTTATTCTGTCACCATAGCACAATCTTTTTTCCAGACATGTTTTTAAAACAAAGGGTTAAACAACCAATAGACATATTCATTTTAATAATGTTATCTATATGTAAACAGTGCTCATTCCCCCTTCAAATTTTGATACAAAATTTTTGAGAAATTTTAACAATTATAAAAAATTTGTATACAGATTAATATTAATATTGTGCCAGCGTGTACCACTGCATTTTAAATTTTATTTAATGGTTTTAGAGTGTAAGCTCTCTCATGAGCACGCCCTCTTCCCTTATGTGCTTTTCCTTTCCTCACTTACTGTATATCATCATTGTCTTCCCTTTGCTGTTTTTTTTTGGGATGTTATGACTGCTGTCAAAGCAAAATGTGAATATACATGGAGCGATATAAGCTACAGATTCTGTCTATATAGCTAAAATCGGTAGAAAACTTAGCACAAGTTGCACAGTGTTTATACAGCTTGCTATGCCGATGCAAGCCCCTGAGGAATCGGCATTAAAAAAAAATAGACTGTGCAGGCAGGTCAATTCTGACTGTATTCTATACCATCTACTGTTCTATTATAGTCGAAAATCAACAGAGCCAAAATCTTAACATAGCCAAAATTGCACATAGTAAAAATAGACATTCCCTACAAGATGTACACACACATTCAGGATTTTATTTTTATTATTTCTTTTTTTTATTAGGAGACAATTAACCAATTGAAAATGCTTTATTTTTTTTACTTTTTTTATTCCAAAGCTATTTGTTAGGTAGTGGAATACATGGTATATGCAATAATAAAAACCAATAGAGATATTTGAAAAATTAAATCATGCTGCTAGAGCCAGTGAAGCGCCATCTGAGGATGCAGCCATTATAGCTTTGACACGACCGCCTGTTCTGGAATTCTGGCCATTGCTGTGTCAAAACACCAGCATCATGGTGCTGCTTATCTTGCATTGCAAGCATCTTTGCAGACCCAGATATACATGTGTGCAATGTGATGCCTGTATATGCGCAAATCTTAAAACCTTCAGAGATATTTGTTACCATTGAATTAATGTACATCTCTGAATCAGGCCCAATATTGACAGATCTATTGATCTTCAGTATTCAACATATCCGGACTGGCCTAACATAATTCGGAGGACTCCTACCCCAAGTGGCCTCTAACCTGCACTTTATTTGTGAGGGCAAATTTCGAAAGCAGCTACATTTACAGATCAGCAACAATAATCGGGTAATATTTGTCTCCTGCTGGGAATTATTCTGGATACATATATCTCATAATGCACATATGCTATCTTTTTATTTCTGATATTGACAGGTATTGGGGCAAAGAAGCATTTCAAGCCAGTGTGGTTCCTATAGACTAAATACTAATCAGCAGTATTGATGGGTTGCTATTGGTAGCTTATTATATGCCTATTTTATGCTTTAAAACATACTTCTGTACACAGTGGCATAACAACAAATTTTGCGCTCCTTTTGAAAAATGTCCCTCACAAAATGGCTGCCCCTAACAGCAGACCATTTTTAAGGATGCTAGAGGAGGCCACCTCTAGCATCCTCAAAAACTGTCTGCTGTAAGGGGGCAGCCATTTTGTGATGGACATTTTTCATAAGTAGCCAGGATGAGTGCCGGGACGAAGACTAGTAGATCTGTGGGTCCTGACTCCCGGCCACAGATGCGGCAGTGTAACTATAGACCCCCCCCCCCGGCGTCCACACTTGCTCAGCGCTTCCCCTCCGTTGCGGGGTCTGCAGCGCTATTGTTACACTGTCTGTACAGGGAAAACACTCTCTTGTCATCTCTCCAGCAAACAAAATAGACGGGTAAATTTAATAAGTTTGGAGTTCTACTAAAGTTGGGATGCCATCCATAGCAACAAATCATCCCAGCTTTAATAGAACTCCCATCTTAGTAAATATACACCATCCACTCTAGGAAACATATCGCCCTGAAGTAAACACAAACCGATCCTCTCGTAAACAGAACTTCCACCTCCACAGAGAAAAGGAGGCTGGGGGTGTTTGCTCATGCACACTGTAAGAAATACACGTTAACATCACATATTTTGTATGCAAAATACTTTTCCCCTCTATTCCCACTTACGTGTCAATGTAAAAAAAAAGTGTAAATGTAATTAAAAGGCTTGTTTAAATTGTAGAGTAGGCAGTAATGTTGTAAGCTTCATGTTTTTGTTTTCTTTCATTTGACACAAAATATTCATACATTTCCCCCAAAAAATGCTAAATTTTACCTGTATGGGCTGGATAACATGGCAGCAGGGAATCCACCAATAAATTAGATATTCTGTAATGCTCCATCCAGAGTAGCTGATTAGCAATCATCTTATTGTTAAAAATCCCAGCGTTGCTCACATTTGTTATATAAATTCAAATAACAAATGTGTAAAAATAGATTATATTTCCTTTATAATGGGGCTTTGGGTTTATAGAGTGCGCTGTCTTTTTTTTTTACCTTAAGCAGGAAATGCTTCATTAAAAGAAACATGTTATATGAGTTGAAATACTTTTATAACATGTATAAAGTTTACTTAATCTAAGCATAATATGTTTCCTATTTCCAAAAGTATATATTCAGCTTTACAATGAACAAGTATTTTTTTCTCCTGGAGCTTCTGAAAATATTTGTACAATGATCTGTATTTGCCTACTTCTATAGTTACTTGAGTAGTTATTTGGGTTTGTACGCAGTCATGTGGTAGATCTGGCTGGATCGCATGATTGTAACAGTAACTTGCATCATTCCGGTTAGCTGCCTTGTTTTTGAACATAACAGGCTTGGTTGTTAAGTAGTGACATTTTTATCTACATTTAATAAATAAGAAGAGAACAGCATTCTTACCTATCTAATGTACTTTTTATACAGAAATACGTTTGTCCAGATATTTATTTGCCTGTGTCGAACAGAATACATTTGCTATACAACAGGCAAAAAGCAGACACAAGTTTGTCCACAGATGTGGCATACAGTACACAGCTAGAAGTACTAGGAAGCAAAACTAGAGAACTGCACACTACACTAAAGGAGATGATTGACATTCTAAATTATTCCTAGAACCACAGCTCCTGGGATATAAACATTCATTAAGTCCAGGAGTCGGAATCCCAATTTGACACAAATGGCTCTATAGACAAATAAATGTATGTGTCTCAAGTTCTTATTCATACAAATGTAAAAAAAAATAATTAAAATGTTTACTTTAATTAAAAAAGAAAAACCATTCAAGTACAGCAGCAGAGCAGAAACATCAAACATAACCAATCAAATGACACTCATATGCAATGAGGGCAACCGTAACAGCTTAACCTTTGTTGAAAATATTGAATTGTTTAATTGATAAATAGTACAGTACATAATATAAAAGATATAATGTTACTATGTATTCTATATGCCCTATACTAAACTACATGGCCAAATTGATTTGGACACCTAAACATCACACCCATACTGTATGCGCTAGTTGATCCAAAACCATGGACATTGAAATTTAGTTGCCTCGCTCCCCCAGATATGAAGATCGAATGGCTATAGGTGCCCATACACGGTGTAATAATTGGATGCATTTTGGACTACATCAGATACAATTTGCATCCGAAGCAAGTTCAAAAAGTATGTGCAGAACATACTTTTTGAACTGTGGGATGGGATGTGCACCGTGTATGGGCACCTTATGTCTGGATTGTATGTTCCCATTCACAAAGTGGCTGACATTACCAAAAACACAAATTAGATAAGGTGCCCATACACTGCTGCGATGTCTTGTACAGTATGGACACCCGATACCCTGCAAGCCGCCAGGACCTTCCCGCTCGGCAGGGACGCATGCGATCCGTCACAATTTGTTGTGATGGATCGCATGCGTCCCTGCTCCTCGCCCGCCTCGCCGCCAGGAGGGAGGTCCCAGGAAGGGTGGTCGGACGTCAGCCGGTCCGACCACATGTCATGGACAGCTGATTTGGTCAGATTTAACGGCCCGATTGTTCGCAATCGAAATCGGACCAAATCGGCTCAGTGGGGGGCCTTTAGATAAGAACGGGAAAGGAATGATGATAACATAACTGCAGCTGTATTGAAAAACAGATATATAAGAAGAAGAGGGAGAAGGAAATATCAATTATGGAGCCCATACACTAGGGCAATATTACATACAATCATTTGATTTCAACCGCATCGGTGCGATAAATTGAATGATTATCTGCACATTTTGTGTTCCAATGCGACGCGATGCAAGGGCTCGCCAGTCGATAGATAGTATGTGCTGCACATAATATCTATCGAATTGTAGGAGCAATCGCATGTTGTTTTTATGCGATAGTTTGAATGCAATTGGCGGACAGAGGGAACGATTTCAGGCGTCGGGTTCAAGGAGAAGGGGCCTTAGAGAACGCTGGCGGCATCCGTCATCGGTATAATGTATCGCTGTAAAGGAGCGCTGGCAGCAACAGAATTTAAAAACAAATTTTAAACCACTGGGCGGCCCTCTGAGAGGTCTCTCAGCCAATCAGCGGCTGTCTAAATGTGAGGCTGTTGATTGGCAGAGAGCTCACATTCAGACAGCCAATTAGAGGGCCACCCAGTGTTTTAAACTTAAAAAGAAAAAATATTCCGCCGCCCGCCAGTGCTCCTTCACAGCGCTACGCTACTCCGCCACACACCCCCCTCTTCCAGCACTCGATGTGGTAACACAAATGGAATTGCTATTCTGGATAATGTTCCCTGACTGCTACCAATACTGTCTGATTTGTGAAGCAGACCTCTGCTATAGCACCTGATTGTGCTCTTGCCTGCTATATTGAAATCAATATAATCTGTTTTGCAACACTGAGACCACAGTGTTGCACTACTCTCTGGAGTGTGCCTTGCACGCCTATAGATCATAACTCTGGCACTGTCCTTTGGCCATGCTTTTTGTCTGACTTCTGTCACTGTGGATACTTTGCCCGTACTTTGGCCCTTATTCTAGTTGAATCGGACGGATGCGTATTTCGGACGGGCACCGAGTGTTCTTAGCCCCACCTACCGTACGGATCGCTCACACCGTCCGAATGCGGTAAGACGCCAAGCGAATGGACTGCGAGTGGATGTTTCATGCAAACACCTCCCCCATATGTGGGAACCTCCCCCATTCTCCGATGGTTGCCGACCATCGAATGATGAACCAAGCGATCAGGCAGCACCGAGTGCTCCAGACCACTCGGACATTTTTCCGTATGAAAGCAGGGCTATGGGCAGGCAGCTGACATCAGGTTATGTCAGATGTCCGCCCCCCACACGTGCATCATGGCCGGATTACCATACGTACGCCCAGCGTTTTAATGGTAATGCCCATGAAACGCGGGGCGTACGCATATGGTAATGAGCCCAAACATTCCTTCACGACCCTCTCCACCCCCTGCTCAGATGGTTCCGACCGATCATTTTCTGCACGGAACTCACGCCGTGTTCGGACATGAAAGGCGTTCGCATATGCGCAGAAATGCCTCTGCACATGCGCAAACACCAAACATCGGCCGTCCGACCGCACACGCAGCCGTCCGACCCAATCAGAATAAGGGTCTGTATGTGTACTGGAACTTAGAACTGTTTTGGCTATGCTTATTGTCTGCTGCATTACCTGTACTTTCAGCATTTGACTTAAAACCCTCTGGCTCCCCCGTATGTCCATAAGTTGGGTTTTCAGCTTCCCACTACCATATCGGATCCTAGTTTCTGGCATTGTTTGTGGTTTAATTTTGAAAAAGTATTCCACTAAGTAATATATTTTCAGCTTACGCGCCTTTTATTTGAGCCGTAACAAGAGAAAGTAGTACAAAACTACTTTCCATAATATTAAATTAAATCCATAATGATAAAAGCAGTTGTCATAGAAAAAAAAACAAATTGGGATTACATCATCCTTCACTGATGACCTGGGGTTAGTTGACGTAATCACTATTCAGAGCAATTCCTTGCAGATACTTATCTTACATTGTTGCCTTGGACATGAACCTCATCAATTTTGTTAAACACAAACACAGTACTTCTCATGCTACCTCTTCTCTCCCTGAGTTGGCACATACATGCAAACCTGCCTGTAGGCCCTCCACCCAGGCCTTCAAGTACTCAAGGTGTGGTAGTTTAGCATGATAGGACATGTAGCATTTGATTTTTAAAACAGGTCAGGGTATGTTTGTCCACAACACGTATGGTATGGGAAACTAGTAATTATAGTCTCTTTAGTTTTGCCATGCAAATTAATGATGTGGGATAATTTTACTGGCGAAGGCACTTGTAGTATGTATTGCATAAATCCTATCACTGAATTTCTGGGTTATAATACAAAATTGGTGGAAGGTATTTTTATCAATGTCAATTAATCTGTCAAAAATAGAATAAGAAATCACTTATAAATGTTTCTGGCAGTTTGAGTAGGAAAAGCAGTCATAACAGCAAAACTTAATTTGGGGCAAATGTAATGTATATGGGCCTAATTCAGAGGTAGGGGCAAATTGGGTCGGTGCTGCATCTTCAGTCACAGCAGATCAGAAGTTATGCTAATGATGCACGAGCCACCTTTTCTAAAGAGACTCCAAACTTTGGTTTCTCAGATCTGACTCTTGCATTCGAAGACCGCATCGTTCGAACATAAGGAAAATCAATTGCACCATTGGACCTCTGAGCAACCTATAGTTGCTCAGAATGACCCTCACAACTGAGATGCTGCGGACACGAGCACGGTCGCTAACTGCAACATGCACCATAAATGTTGTAGCACATATCTGTTTTATCTTCCTCTCCCTGTTACCTCCACCAAACAGTTGATCTGATGCAAGCACCTGTGTTAGATATTGCTTAACTGCGTAGATTGCCTGCAATTAGCAATTACATTTCATACTTCTTTGCATTTCACATGTGGTGGCCTCTATGGGCAGTATCGTCCTTGTACTGCGCATTCTCGGAACCCAGTTTTTATGGGCTGCCGATCAGCAGCCCATGTAGAGGCATCCCGAAGGGAGGGAACACATCCCAATGGGGCTGCCTTGGGTGACTGGCAGGTCGGACTTCCAATAGGAAGTCACGGCCAGTCTCAGTGAAGCCAGTGCAGTCTCACAGACTGCATCTGGGTTCACCTAGGCAGGAAACAGTGGGGTATTTTACCTGGGGGGGCTGCAGCCCATAGGTAAAAACTGCCACTGGTTGCAGTTCTTAAATTTCACAGAATCGTTTTGTCTGTTTCATAATATGTTTCATTTTACAACCTATTAGATGGATCTTATTAATTGTTAATAGAACTAAGGGGGTTATTCTAGTCCATTCTTTCTGACAAAATCCTTCTTAGATGGACAAAACCATGTGCACTGCGGGTGGGGCAGATGTAACTTGTGCAGAGAGAATTAGATTAGGGTGGGTTTTTTCTTCAAAGTGAGATCTATATTGCAGTGTAAAATCATGCAGTCAGTATTTTCCCTGCACAGAAACAAAATAACTCACCCAAATCTAATTCTCTCTGCACATGTTACATCTGCCCCCCTGCAGTGCACATGGTTTTGTCCATCTAAGAAGGATTTTGTCAGAAAGAATGAACTAGAATAAACCCCTAAGTTTGTATATTGGTGTATTTTGTAAGACTAGACTAGATGTAACAAGGATCCTGGGTTTATTTGGACTGTGCTATGTGAGTCAGGATGTAACAGCATGGAACAGAGTACGTCATTTGTCTGTCACATGATTTGGACTGCTCTGTTAGTATGCATATGAATGCAGTCTGATAAGTGCAGTAAGCCTCGTGTTACATACTGCAGACTTTCATCCTTGTCAGAGTGATCAACAATTGTGGAAACTTAGGTTTCAGAAACATAAGTTAATATGGAATGACGAAAACTTGACCTCCTGTTGTACAATGCTCTATCAAGAAATGTACTGTATGTCTGACATCTGCAGTGAACTTTGGTATTAATATTGGTAGTGTAACTTTTGGTGTGTTCTTTCTTTGTGACCTCGCTGTAAATATATAACTTGCCCTTTGAGTATGTTACATCACAGACCTGACAAGCTACATGGTCCAACCCTGTGACAACAGATTGAGACCAAGTAGAGTCCTCGAACTGGTATTGTCTATTCTCCCTCCTTCCCCAAGCTTCACACACACACACACACACACACACACACACACACTCTCCTTCTAAATAAGCAGATGCAAGACCTCGGTGAGAAGGAACTTGCCTTAATTATAAACTGTAAAACTTGACAATAAAAGAGTTTTGTCCATGCTGTTAGTGAGCCTATAATGATAATAATTTTATTTATATAGCACTTTTCTCCTGCAAGACTTCAAGTTGCTTTACAAGCATCAAAAACATAGCACATTAATACATTGTACAAAGCATTACAATTACAACAGGTTTAAAAACACAGAAATAACAAAGAACAACTAATCCTACAGAGCACAATAAGCATGATACAGTGTTGGTACAGACATTTTGGGTAATAACTTCCACAGGTTGTATATTCTGCCCACAAAGGTACCAGATGAGGCAGCCATCTTGGGCACACTGCATAGGATTACACTGGGTGGAATAGTCCACCTGTAGAAGAGATGACACCAAATGAGGTGATTACTGTGTCCTAAGCAAGGTCATCAGGTTCATGTATTTTTCATCCCATCCACCAGAGTACCAGGGGAGGCAGCCATGTTGGGTGCGCTACAAAGTTTACACTACGGGAGATGATCCATACAAGGAGCCAAGTCTTAAATGGCATAACAAATATGTGTGTGATAGTCTGGTTTATCCTATAAGGATAGATCCATGTCATAGAGTCAAAGAACAAATTCTAAACAATGGAAGCTAATGTGGGAATGGAAGGGGTTACAACATGTTAGAAATTTAAAGTAGGATAAAAAGAATAGCCTACAGGCCTGTGGAGGAGGCTTATATAACCACAGTCATTTTTATACTACCCTGCACTGTGGGAGAGACTTAGCCCACCGATGTCTTGGCAGGTGTAGCAACTGAGGGATTGGTGGCAACATAGAGAGTCAAGTTGGGACACACGGCACCTTGACTGTTCTTTCTTTCATTGTGCAGACAGCAAGATCTAGTGGTGCCCATTGGGGATTGAGGTCAGTTCTGGTGGGTGATAGTAGGCAGCAGAGGTCCCAGTGGGTGTAAGGAGCCGACAGATCCGGTCCTGGAGAAGATAGATTTGGCCAGTGCACTCTGTGGACAGTGTGGCAGGTGGTGCGCAGTTCGGGCTGTCCCGGTGATCACATTGCAGGCAGGCAGCGGGCCCAGGACCCACAATGTCAGGGCTGTGGAAGACCAGCGTCCGCATAGCAGCAAGCTCACGCTGCGGTCCGTGAACATATGCAGGTGCATCTCTGCTCTTGGTGGTGGAGGACTTGCAGGATGGGGTGATGTTCTCCTGTAGGAGTCCATGAGCATAAATTTTGGGTCCAAGGATGGGAGCTCTGCAAGCATGCAACCATCCCTGGCCTCACCGGAAGTACATATCCCTATATGATGAGTTGAGTATGAAATTACAGTAATTGGAATCATGTAAGTCAGAAGACCAACACGCTACCTCTAATCTTACCCTTGATCAACCTGATGGTCTTCTGTCCATTAAGATCCCGACTGCTGAAATTTGGACCACATTTAATTTCCTCTACGTGTTGCTAACGCCTGACTTTAGATCTTATCTTTTGCTTGACAACACCAAACAGAGAGTGAGATTTAATAGGATGAGAGATTCAGAAAGTGAGAGATTTGGTAAGAAATCTCCAGGTTTTTTAAAACGGCAATCATTTAAACGCAAAATCAAACTGGTTTTGCAGTATTATTGCCGCTTTAAAAAACCTGGAGGTTTCTTATCAAATCTCTCACTTTCTGAATCTCTCATCTTATTAAATCTCACCCTGTATGTTCATAGATGAATTACACTATGCACTTTCTTTATATCAGGTTTGTGTACCAATCAAAAATATTGGATAGATAATCTTTTAGTATATAACCAGCGTAACTGTACCTGTAAATGCATTCTTAATAACGCCAGGTGTCTGCAGTAAAGTAATCTCCCTGGAGATCAGCACTGTGTATTACAGCCACATTCATTGGCACAGTGATACCTGGCACTGATTTATGAAAAGCTTATGTTCTTGTGGTAACTGGATGATAGATGATAGATGCATTAGGTCGAATTTAACGATTCACATAGACTAGGATTCGAAACGATAAAGTGTGCCACGCAGGGCTGTGGAGTCGGAGTCGGAGCAAATTTCGAGTACCTGGGGTCGGAGTCTGCAAACAATGCACCGACTCCAACTCCGACTCCGAAAATTATAATTAATGACTTCTATACTGTAAGAATAAAGACCAATGCATGCAGTGCCTCACGTAACCACAAAATGAACACGTTAAGTGACCGTGAAAAAGCATGCTTTTCATGTGCTTCACTATATGGCACGCAACGCACAATTCGGAGCACCAATACTTATAAATGTATTCTCCCTTGTAGTTTACAACTTATTTCCAACGTTCAATAAGGTTTTCAATACCTCTAAAAATTCATTCAACCAAGCTCTCCCACCATACGCACAACATCTTTTTACGCGGATGAAGATCTTGTTTCATACGCGGGGTCGTTTGTTTACCTTGGCTAAGCCATTCTTACACTGGTTCATATTGATGTACAGGCACCATTTTTCGTCGCCAATAACGTTTCGGTAAATAAATCGTTCCTTGTGTCCTTGAATTGAACGGTGACGAGCAAGCAAACCAGCGGACAAACATTGTGTTTGTCCTTTGCTTAAACTGTTCAATACAGTAGACTGTTGGCTTCCCAGCCTCTAGTTTCTGTAGTAATAATATGTATTTTGCCTTTCTTTCCTTCAAGGAATGTATCAAATACATTTGCATATTAATACAGAGGAGTCGGAGTCGAGGAGTCGGGTCAGACGTACGAGGAGTCGGGTCGGAGTCGGACCATTTATCTACCGACTCCACAGCCCTGATGCCACGTGCATCGGTAGAGGAGCGAGGTACTAGGCCTGAAGCATGGCAAGTGAAGCAAGACATGCAAGAGTAAACTAATTGGGGGTTCACATGCTAAGGTGTCGACACTGACACAAAAAAACATGAAAAACCCATTTTGAGCTTTTTGTAGACTATTGCCATATATATTGACCTTTTGCTTGTGATGTCCTTTTTTCCATGTCGACCTAGTGCATGTTTAGTGTCGACCTATTGACTGTCAACTCTTTAATCTACACCGGTTCCTAACCATATTAAGAAAACATTTAAAGGTATATTTAGGGATATATTTTATGTACAGATGGAGCAGCTCACATTGGAGCCACCAGAAGGGGGCGCACGTGGCTGAGACGCAGCCCGCCGCCTGCAAAGATGGGTGCGTGCACCCAGCGAACAGTTTGTTTGCTGTGGGTGCATGCACCCAGCGCATGCACATGCTCAGAAATGCACAAAGTGCAAACATCGGCCACGTGCAAATGTATGCGGCCATGCATACGGACCTGAAGAAGGTCCTAAGCCCAGGCCTAGGCATGGGTCTCAATCTTCTGCTTGGTTTTGAAAAGTACATATGAAGCTCCTCCCTCCCTCCTCCCTACTACTTAAAGGGCCTTATTTTGGTTAGGTCGGTAAAACGTACGTATGGTCCGTTTCACCGTATGCTCACGGTGAGCGAAAGTCCGCCCACAGAACAGCCGCACACGGACGGTCAGAAACACCGACAATAGGGAGTGGCATACACTTGAGCATACGCTACCATGCACGGACGGATCTCCCTCTTAGCCACCGATACCTGGCGTACATCAGAGCGTACGCCACCGTGTACGGACGGATGTTGTCCGTTTTCACACCAACACCTTCCGTATATATCTGAGCGTACGCCACAGTGCACGGACGGGCCTCGCCTTTTTTCAATGAAAAACTCGTGTGTCACCGATCGTGCTACGGAGCGTACGTCCGTGCACGGTGGCATACCCTTCACATATATGGGATTGCAAATCTTGCCTTTAAACTATAATTAAGGCAATTAATTAATTATTCTAACTGTTATTCAATAATTGTTTTCTATTACCTCAATTGTCTACCTTAATAAAGACCCTAATAAAACAACATTTTAACCCTCATTACATGTATTATTGTATGTTTATGTTTATTATGTTCTAATGTGGCATTTTACTCACTATCTATGTGTCCCCACATTGGTTTTACTTTTAAATAAAGTTATGTTGGTGTTACAGTGAAAAAGTTGACACATGTCGACTTTTGTGAATTGAGTGTCCTGCTTTTTAAAGTATACAAAAACACTTTCTGAATGGGTGTACATGGTTATAAAATAACTACCTTGACATATATAAGCAGGTCTTTGAATGAATGTTACCTAAAATTAAACCAACCTTTACAAGTGTAGAAAGATATGCTTCCAATGTGTTTGAGGGCTGTGTGTGGCTTGCAGGTAGTGAAATCATGGTTTTCACTTATTACATTCAGGTGTATGTGTTTGACTAGTAATCAGCGTTAATTAGCAGACCCAGGCGTCCGCTTTCATGCAGTATCTCTAGGGGTGGTCTGGAGCTATCTTTGGCGTCCGCCTGTTTTTGGGCCAAAATGCACGGTGCATTCGCCGATCGAGGTGGTTGTAGCACCGTACATTTTTGGTGCACCCCCCCCCCCCCCCGTGTACGCCCATGTTTACGCCCAGTTTTCCTCATTATTCCGGCCGCTCCCCTAAAAACGCCCCCATGCCGCCCACAATGACCATGCTCTTGCGGACAGTTTTTTTCGCACGGAGAGACCCGTCCGTGAGCGATGTGAGGTCGTCGCACATGCGCATAGCGAAAGCTACGCATGCGCAGTTGAAAAAAAAAAAACGAACCGACCGCGTACGGTCCCACCGTACCAAGCAGAATAAACCCCATACTGTAAGGCTGGTATCTTATACCATTCTGCGATAAGATTTCATTGTGTGTTTGGTTAGGAAAATGGGGCTTTAGTTGGTCATGTTGTATTATTGTTACTATTGTGGCTGATTTGTGAAGTGTCACATTGCTCTCTAACTTTTTCTCGGTGCACAGAGCATGTGCGAGATTTTAATAGTACAGAAGCTGAGCACTTAATGTGGTTTTATGGCTGACCACTAGGGGGCTGTGATGCTCTTGAATTTGGTGTGCTAGTCAGGGAAGTGAGGCATAGGTTTTTGTTCTTTAAAGCTATGTGCCTATTTAAAGTGAGAATGTAAGGTACTTATATGTTAGTTGGGCGGCCACTATAGTAAGTACGCTCATACCCACACTATCCATGTTGGCATGGAGTTGATTTTATATAGTGTGGTGAGCGCAGCGAGCCAACGAGCCCAAAGCGTGGCGAGCATAGCGAGCCCCGCGAGGGGACACGTAAAACTAAGCAAATATCTTAGTGGGTGCCCAACTAACATATAAGTACCAAATGTAATAAATATTTCTGACAACTTGGAAATATGTGTGAAAACTATTCTATAAAACTATAAGTAAAAAAAATTGTGTTGCCCAAAGCTACCAATGCTCTTTTTTAATATGGTTACCAAAATAACGCAAATGTGATTGGTTGTCATGGTAGAGTCTTTTGATTTTATCGGTTTTATTGTGTGATTTGCTCAATACTATTTTCTATGAGGTTACCTCACTGTAATATGTGTAGTCCTTTTCTTTCTCACATAGTGCTTGCTGAGGACAAATTACTGTATATACATTTCTATTCAATACTTACAATAACAGGAGACAGATTTAACAACAATAGTTCTGCTATCCAATAAATAAAAATTTTAGCGCCTACTTTTGCGTTAACCGCTTCAGTGGTGGGTTTTTTTTTTTAGGAAGCACCCCCCACTTGGCGAGTTTTTTCTGGGGAGCGCTCACTAAAAAAAAAACACCACTGTGTCCCCAGGTCCGGGCAGCGCAGCTGAACTGTGTATCAGCCTCTGCCCAGCCCTGCCACCCGGCAACCCGGCCCTGCCCCCAGCAAGCGGTGTGACGTCGAAGCACAGTCAGAGACTGTCACATAGCCGGGGGAGGGAGACGGCAGGGGAAGGGGGCGCACCACCGAGCAGCCATCAGCTCAGCGGCGCTGCCCGGCGCTAACCAGTGGTAATCCTGAGAATTTTCCGGGTTTGCCAGTCTGGGCAGTAAGGCATAGGCCGGAAAAATCTCGGGATTACCAGCATAGGGGTTAATCAGCCCTTTTAGGTGTATCTCTGTAACGCCTAGAATTTTTTTAGATTTTTTTTTCATTAAAATGTGTCTAATCCACAAAATGGAGGAAATATCATGCAAAACCAGCTTCAAATGCTTATAATGATATGCAGCAGGCCTATATTCTGTGTGCGACCGCGGCTGTATCTGCATAAGAATTGCTATGGCATTTCCTGGAAAACACTGTAAAATTCCATTTCTTATGCAGTCACAAACAGAATACAGACATGCTGCATATCATTTTGATCAGCAGGTAGGGCTTCCTATTTATTTATTAATGGTTTCCTATATAGTGCAGCATATTCAGTTGCTCTTTACAACAAACTGAGAAATAGGCATTGATACATAATTGCATAAGGTCCACCAGAATGCATAGGTCCTTGGTAGGCTGTATGATACGGTGACCCAGCAATTTAGCCAGGGGTCAGGAGGATGAAAAGTGTGAAAAAGAAAGAGAGATGATATGTGTGGCCTGTACAGTGGGGATATTATTGGATAGTTTCTCTGTTTTGCAAATAAAAGGAATTTAATGGAGAAAGTCACACGCAAATATGCTTGGCTCTACTAAGTCGCATGGAGTTCACGCGTTTCTGGACACATCGGTATTAACATTACAAATATAGGGTCATATTTTATAGAACCAGCGGGATTTCAGCTTTATAGTAGTTAGTTTTGTTTTAACCCTTTGAGTGCCAACATCTCTGTAAGAGGTGCAAAATATATCCGATAAAAATGCCAGCTTTGCTCACATTTGTTATAAAATTTCATGTGAAATTGTGTGTAACAAAAAAATAGATTATATTTCATATATGTAGCGTGTATACCGGCACTCACTATACAAGTAAAGCTGCTCCTGTTGCCGCCCGAAATAGAGACGAACAAGTCTGGCTCACAATGTAGATGTATGTCGGTGGCACTCAGGATCAAATAAACACACGGAAACCAGCCTTATGCCAAAAATAGAAAAAAAATAGATTATATTTCATATATAAAAGTTAAACATTAGAGGTCATTATGATGAATAAAAATGTTTGCTTGGCAATTTTCTCACCTATTTTCACAAATTAACTAGTTACTCAAAGGGCAAAACTAATCAAGGAAACCATAATCTTTTTAATAAACACCATAGGCCGGCATTCAACTTGCCTTGTAAGATTGCTGCGGGATAATAAGTCCACCAAGGCTATCCGATTAGCCCGGAGGCCGGCAGTTATCAGAGACTTTCTTTTATCTGCCTCAGCGAATCTGGCATAAGCCGTGACCCTGTTATCACACAAATTTATGAAGTTATCATGGATTCTTTGTGTTAACACTATTTAACACGTCAAGCTAACAGGCATTAACAAGATGAATGGGAGAAAAGGGAGTGCAATTGGATAGCCCTGGGCATTAAGGGCCTAATTCAGTACCACTCGCTAAGCAGCCGTCGTTTGCTCCTTAGTGAGCAGCTATAGGGCTATTTCACACGCTCTGGCTCCTGCCGGATGGCGAAATCCCGCACGGTCAGGAAGCCGTGCCGCACACTGTAGTTAATAATGGACACAATTGTGTCCATTCACACGGGACGGCCACGGCCCGGCCACCCAGTTGCAGCTGGATCCCACCACTGGAAGGGGTTGTGGCCATCCCCTCCATTGTAAACAACTGTGTGCGGCACAGTTCCCTGGCCGTGCGGGATTTTGCCGTCCGATGAAATAGCCCTAAGGCCGGTTTCACACACTCCGGCTCCTGCCGGACGGTGAAATCCCGCACGGCCAGGGAGCCGTGCCACACACAGTAGATTATCATGGAGGGGATGGCCACAGCCCGGCAGCCGTCCCTTCCAGTGGCGGGATCCGGCTGCAACCGGTCGGCCGGGCCGTGGCCGTCCCGTGTGAATGGACACAATAGTGTCCATTCACAACTACTGTGTGCGGCACGGCTCCCTGGCCGTGCGGGATTTCACAGTTCGGCAGGAGCCGGAGTGTGTGAAACCAGCCTAACCCTGCTTGACTATTGCAATTATTTATTACACCTGCATGCTGCTGCTGTTCCTTACAAAGGCTTATCTAGCATTCAGTAATATTTTGCTTGAAAAAAGTGTGTTGATTTAAATATGTTGATTAATATTATAAAGTATTAAAATAATAATAAAATGTTTTACTTATCACTATTATCAAGTATATTAACACTTGTGAAATTAGTAGTTCAGTTCAGCTAGCATTTGTAGGGTTTGTAGGCCTAGGTAATTACATAAAAACAATATATTACAATATTTGGTGTTATATCAATTGATGTATAATTGTACTTCCTTTCCTCTTATCTTTTGAGGGCTATTAGTATACAGTACTGCAGATTTTACAGGATGTTAATGGATTTCCTAAACCTGGTTACACACTGGAATGACAAGCAACTTTACTGACGATTGCTCTTAAGTCCAGAACCAGTTAGATTGAGCATACACAAATTGCAGTCTTGAGAACAACCAAATGGTATATTGCATTGTTTGGTTGCATCCGATGTATTGTTGCTACTGTACACACTATTAACAACCTTTATGTCACTCAATTCTTGAGATTCTCATAAAGGTCATCTCAAATTAGTCCAGGTTATCATTTGTCATCCAGTTTGGCATACACACTACATGATAGGCAACAAGACTCCAGCAATATCGCTAGGGTTGATGTGCAGCAGATCAAACCTAACAACATTGCATGCAATCTCGGGAGCGAAGTAGATGATTTGTATTTACGAAATGGAAAAAATAAGCCCTAAATTCCTCCAGTGTGTACTCGGCTTAACATTTCACCAGCCCTTTGCTCTCTACAGTATAATCCAGTGGTTCCCAAACTGTGTGCCGTGGCTCCCTGGGGTGCCTCGGGACACTTGCAGGGGTGCCCCAGGTTGGTGGTCCAGGACCAATTCAATTTATTTATGGTTAATTATTTATGGGCAAAACCAGTGCTGGAGGCTGCCAATCATAAAATGTGTACAATCAGAATTAAATCCTGCCCATTAGCACATAACTGACCCTAAGAATCGCATATAAACCCAATCTAATTCATTGTTTTTGGGCCTAGGGGTGCCGCAAAAAAATTCTGATACGCTAGGGTGCCGTGATTCAAAAAAGTTTGGGAACCCCTGGTATAATCTAAATAAGGAATTATGTACAACCTGTTGTTAGGAATGCAGTAGTGTTTCTTTAACCTGTTGGTGGCATCCCCTTATCCCCAGGCATTCTATACATTGTTTTGCCAATTGCATTGTTTGGTGCCCAGGTAAATGGAATACTCATACTTTTTGGTCGAAGCTTCAGCAGAAATAAAATAAGTACCACTGACATTGGATACAGGTAGACCCCATGGCTTCTCAGCATTTGTGGAACTGTAGGCATCAGCATGCCCTCCCTGTCAGCATCAGCATGCCCCCCCCCCCCCTGCAAATGAACCGCTGGCCAGGAGTCGGGAGTCTGGACTCGCTTAATTTTCCTCAGCCACCCTCAGCCTGTGTCTATATGCTGCGGCTGCCCTGGCCGGCGCCTGTCTGTCCGCCCACCCACCGGCTCGGCTGCTACTGCCGCCGGCAACCTGATGACGTCATGTTCCCCATGTCCTCCCTGAAGCAAGTTCCTAACAATGAGCATGTAGGTAAGTGGCACTTATGTGTCAAATATGTAATGGGCATTACGGTGTGTTATATAGTATGTAATGGGCATCATGTGTGGCCTTATGTGTAAGTGGCATTATGGCATGTGGCTTTACTGTATGTGTAATGGGCATTACGGTGCGTGGATAGGTTAGGCAGCTCCCACTTTTTTCCGCGCAAGAGTCATGCCTACTACAAATTGGAAAGGGGGGGGGGGGTGAAACATGCCCTTGCTCCGGGCACCGTGGCACCTAGCTACACCACTGCCCACACTGCCCATGATTTGCCATCACCTGTTTAAAACAGGTTAATTGATAAGAAAGGTGCTGCACCACAGGCGATGGTAATCATAAATTAAGGGAGAAGACCAGAAACAGAGCATTGTGTCCCTCCTGGAGAGGGTCATGTTGGGATGTATGAGTTTGAGAACCCCTGGAGAATATGGAAACATTTGTCACTTGCACTTTTATAAACTAATCTCGTATATTGTTCCATGTTTTTTTAATCTTCATATAATAAATACCAAAAAGGAAATCTTATGGTATTAATGTATAACATTACATTTTATAATGCTATTTGTTAATTCTTGTAATTGGTAAGAAATGTTCCTTTGCCCTGTATTGAAGGAAACTACACTTGTACGGTGTATGATAACAATGTTTAAGAACTGTTGATACAAGAGTTAAATATGTGAAAGTTAGTAAAAGGTGTTGTAAGGGAGGCGGGTAATTACAAGACCTGAAATTAGGGAGTGGAGCAGGAAACCCTGTTGGTCTTAGCTGAGAATGGAATGTTTAAAAGTACAGGGGCTGGTAATTTCCAGGATAAGGGTGGCTGCAGTCTGGTGGGGCTGTGGGAAGTACTGACAGCATCAGCCTGCCCACTCACAGAATACATAGAGGAAGCATGACAAGAAGAGTTTAGGTCACTGTAATGTCTTGTGGCATTTTGGGCAGTAGTTTTTTAGGACACTGTGGCTGCATATCCTGAGTTTCCACTGTAGAATTCATAGTGTATAGCGAAGGGTGTGCTGCAGGATGCTGGGTGTGTGTAGTGCGTGGGCTGCTGTTCTCAAATGATTGTGGGTGGGGATCGTTTCTTTCATATTCTTTTCCTCTGACACCTTTAAGAAGGGTTGCTGGTTTGTAATGCATAGCAGAATTACAGTACAATACAAAACTAGTGTGAAAAACAAACAATATATTTTATCTTAGATCTTCCATGTTTAACAGGTCTTCCCATTACCTCATACTTTGAATAGATTAGTTATTGAATGCTTTTCTTTTTTTTTCTATTTGATCGGTCAGATTCGAGCATCATAGATAAAATTAACAGGAATAACCTGCATGCAAATCCATTTTTTTTATCTCTTATATTATAAAGTAATGACGATCACAGCGATGCTATAAAATCACAGCCAATTACAGCAATGCTCATCTCCAACATCCGAACGACGTGCTGGGACTGCCAATCGCCACGCAGGGGGCAAGCCCAGCACCAAGGTTAGCTGTTTGGCTGCCCCAGCCTCAATGCACCCCTAGCCTTCGTCCACGAGGTCAATGGATGCCGCACACAGGCATCTATTCAGCTCCTCCCTGGCTCTGCTGTTGTCTGCACAGTACAGAAGACCGCAGCGGAGGCTGTGTGCGCCCATCGTCCAACATTCATACTAACGGCGGGATGCTATGGTCGGAAGGTTTGGCTCCCCCATTGGTGTAAATGGGAGCCGGGTCTGATGACCCGGCATATCTGTTTACACTGCTCCAATACCCGGGATCTCCACGTTCTCCCCCCTGATCAGGACCTGGGTTGGATTTCCGGGTAAATGGACCCGTTTTTTTTTTCAGCTACCCCAATTAACCCACTTCTGAGCCGGGTCAAAGAGGCAAAATTCTGGTTTTGCAGTGGTGTAAAAAGGGCATTACAGGTCCCAAATATGGTAGAAGTGAACCATCCATTTGCCTAAAGTGGACAAATAGAGTGTTTATAATTTGCTACCTAGTACTGTGGTCATATTAGACATTAATCAAGTGATGGATCAGCATTTGTGTCACCAGCTTAAGTAGAAACTGCTTAGCAGCAAGATACCTTCAAAACGAAAGGGGCGGTTTGATTGACATGTAATGGTTTAATCCAGTTAGGTGTGAGTTGCTCTTTTCTCCACTTTGCAATTTCATCTTGCAATACAATAAGAAATTTGCATTAAACCAATCAGAAAAAAATACTCATTTTTTTCCATTTCTACCTCTCTGAGATTGAGAGAACAATGCAGAACCCATTGGACACAAGCACACTGATGACGAAATGGGCATGTAATTTACTTTAAATTGGCTGCAAATTACCCCACATTTTCACATGTTTCATTTCTTTGTAAATAAACAAAATTCACAAGCTTTCTATATTTTTCTCATTTTTTGAAAAAAAAAAATCACAAATCAGCCATTTGACACCTTTTAAAAACTAGTATTTTCTGTGGGTTGGGATCGTTTGGTCTAGAGCAAGTTGGTGGACAAGCATTAGTTCGACATGGTACTAGGTTGACATGGGTCAAGGTCGACATGGGTCTATGTCGACATGGGTTTAGGTCGACCGGTCAATAGGTTGACGCAAGCAAAAGGCCGACAGGGTCTAGGTCGCCAGTCAAAAGGGGGACATGGGGTTTTTCACTGTTTTTTTTTTTACCTGAATGTTGACACAGTTGACATGGACACAGTTTCCAAACTCTCACTTTCTGATTCTCAGCCCATATTATACTGTATTTCCCCCCTGTGTCCGGTATAGGTTAATGGATCCCAAGTGTTAACATGTGATAGCACACAGCATCTTCCCTTATAAGTGCTGTGTATCAGAGATAATTGAAGAGCCTTGTGTTACATACATACAACAGCAGGGATGGTGGCACCCCTGAGTATTAACCACAAAAGTTAAACGTTGACTCTATCGTGGTTAATAGTCCTGAGTGCTGCCATTTTTGCTGTTGTTGTAAGGATGACGGTTTTGTTTCAAGCTGCCTATGGAGGGCACCCGGCAAGTATTTATCTGAATTTCCTGAGTATTTGACACACACACACACACACACACACATATAGGCACTCCTTGAACTTATTAAAAATTAAACAAAACAAGCAACTTTGCAGTGTAACTATGGGAGTGCCAACTTGCCTGTGTATAGTGTATAGTGTGTGGCTATACATAACTATAAGTTGTCAGTTCAGTTTGATTCTTTGCACATGTAGACTTATTTTGTTCTCAATGTTTCTCATAGGCATTTCATTGCTCAAGGCATGTGTGAAAATTAGTTATGTCATGCAAGTTCTGAAAAGATGTCTAGAATTTATTTCACAGTCTTTCCTTCCCAGACTAGCTATGCCATACTGTCTCACTGTGCAATAGTACTGCCAAGTTTGTTTGGAAATATTTTTTTTGCCTCTTGTACTTTCCATATTTATTAATGGCTCAAAGTTGAATTTGAACTTGCCTTCAAGGTGTCAACTTTAGACTGCCAATATTTTAAGGTCTCCTGTAATGTCAAATGCACTTTATAAGAGCAAAGGTTACAGAACTAAAAGTTCCCCATAAGGTGGTAGTTACATTGGGGCAGATGTATTAAGCTTTAACAAGAGATAAATGCAAGGGTGATAAGGAGAGATAAATGTCCAGCCAATCACCTGCTAACTGCCATGTTACAGGCTGTGTTTGAAAAAAGTCAGTAAGGAGCTGATTGGCTGGACGTTTATCTCTCCTTATCACTCTTGCACTTATCTCTTGTTCAGGCTTAATACATCTGCCCTTAATTATTTTGTTGTTGTTATGTTTTAAAATGTAGGCTTTACAGCATTCAGCCAGGCCATTTATTCCACCTGACTAATGCTGTAGGTGTCTCATGTTATCTGGCACCAAAACATTAGCAGCAGATCTTGAAAGTTGTACCTGTAAGGTGTGAGGTGAGGCCACCATGGCTTGGACCTGATTTTCCATCCCATCCATGCTTGATCAGATTGAGTCATTAGAATTCAGAAGCCAAGTCGATGCCTTGAATTCTTTTTTCAGGTTCCTCAGATTCTTTCTGAATAATATTGCCCAGAGCATTACACTGCCTATTCTTCTCATAGTGCATCCTTGTGCCAAACGCACCAGCTGTCTGATGCTAACATAGCCAGTGTAGGCACTTTTTGTGGTGGACAACGGTCAGCATTGCCAATCTGACTGTTCTGTAGCCTCATAAACAGAAAGCTGCCATGCACCTGTATGGTGGTGCACCTTTCTATCAAATACATAATCTTTCCTTGGACTGGTTTTGTTAGGTACTAACCATTGATAATAAGGAAAATCCCACAAAACCTGCCATTTTGAGATACTCTGCCATCTAGCCATCACAATTTGGCCATTGTCAAAGTCGCTCCGATCCTTACACTTGCTTTTTTGTCATCAACCCACAAACCTCAAGAACTGACTGTTTACTTGCTGCCTAATATATGCCACCCCTTGACAGATGCCATTGTAAAGAGATAATCAATGTTATTCCGTCATCTGTCAGTGTGTTTAATGTTATGGCTGATTGGTGTTTATTAAGGACAGAAATACACATTGCTAAAGTCTTCAGTGATTACTGACTAATGAAAGTAAGCCCAACAGCAAACCATGCCCTCCACACGCAATTTGGTGACTCAGCTTGTACCATCACACACCAGTGTATGCCCCTACTGTGCAACCGGTCTGTGCATTTATGTGTCAAATTCAACCCATATGACAATTAGTATAACTTCACACATTCCACTCTGTGCCCACAGTAAACTGGCCTTTCTATGTCCCTAAAGTAAGCCAGTTTATGTTCACATGACAATTTTGCTTCTAAATCACCCCCGATGACATCAGTGAACCGGCATTATTGGCGGTTTGCTGTGGGGATGTGAACATCCCAAAATGAAGGTTCACTCCGGGACTGACCCGTTTCAAATTCCCAGTGCAAACCTTTATTTTGCGATGTGAAAGCAGCATTACTGCGAGAGATCTGGCCATACTTCTATGGGTGTGGGGAACTGCCTGAGAAATCATCCAACTGTGTGGGCAATTGTGGGGAGAATCGTGCACTTTATCTTTTGCACCTAGTTTGATTTTGATCGTGTTCTGTTTAAGGTTTGATAAAATATGTTTTATAGCATAAAATCTCAATCCTTTTAAGTTTTTCATCTCGCAATCCTTATTTTAATATCTTGTTTACATCGAAAAATTATACTTTTAACAGTTTTGGTGTAGAATTGTGTATCGTAATTACCAGGGCAAGGTTATCCAAACCTGGCTTCAAGGTACCCCTACAGTCCTGGCTTAGGGGCATGATTCAGAATTAAATGCAAGTCCGTTTGTAAATCATCTTGCACGCAACTGGGATTTTTTTCAAATAGGTTAAGTCAGTGGTTCCCAAACATTTTTGCATCACGGCACGTTAGATGATCAGAATATGTGTCAAGGCACCCCTAGGTGCAAAGTTTGCTACCGAGAATTTCAGAAAACAATATTAAATTAAATAAGTTGTGCTTATGTCATCCTTAGGTCCAGTTATGTGGTGAGGGACAAAATTCACTTCTGTTTATCCACATATTTAAAAACTGGAAGCCACAAGCACTGATTTTGCGTATTACATTGACCATAAATAATTTGAATCGGTTCTGGACAACCAAACCGAGGCATCCCTGCAAGTGCTCCGAGGCACCCCAGGGAGCCTAGGCGCACAGTTTGGGAACCACTGGGTTAAGTTCATTTAGAGCAGTGGTTCTCAACCTCGGTCCTCAGGACCCCCCAACAGTTCACCTTTTCCAGATCACCATGCAGGTGCACTCATTATTGACTGACACATTTTAAAAGGTCCACAGGTGGGACTAATTACCTCACTTGTGATTCTATGTGGAGTCCTGGAAAACGTGAACTGTTAGGGCTGAGGTTGAGAACCACTGATTTAAAGTGTATCGACAAAATTGCTGGCTATGCTGAGTTGTGCGCCCGTATAAACTTGCCTGTTTTCAGACTGATCTTCTGCGCCAGTCATAGGGTTAGTGCTAGTGTGCTCTGATAATGATGCCTTATATCAAACCAAGTATAATGATCAAGGCAGTTCTGCTGCAAAGACTAGAAAAATTTGCATGCAGACAAATATAAACATTTAATTCCATGCAAGCAATGCGTAAGCAGTTACTGCCGATATTAGATCAACACTTCATCAGCCATTCTTTTTTTATAGTATTTTATATAAACACCTAGATCCTTTCCAGGCTGACCATCGTCCACAGCCAATAATTGCTCCTTGGCAGATATGACTTAGCATAAAATGCAATAGGAATGATTGAAATACGTCAAAACATGGGTAAAATATTTTTGTTTGGCATTGTAAATAACCTCATAGCACATGTAAACTTCACTTTTTGGCCAAATGAGCTTTTAAATATAGAAAAGCACAATTCCCCCTGTTCACAGCTAACGAGGTGTCACAGAATGAACACACTTATCGCCTTCTTTTTATCTGATTGACACATGAAGGAGTACTAAATTACATAGGAGAATGCAGACATGAAGAGATCTCTCCATTCTGCCTCTTTCAATTCGGATTCTAGTGTTATCTGCTCATTTGCAGTTGCTATGTGATTACAGCAGTTCTCCTTGCTGATTATATTATGAGCATTGGTACAAAGATTACAATGCATCTGTGAAGCCAGTTTCTGAGGTACAAGCATAGCGTGAAAAAAAGCCCTATCCCTCAGACATTTCACTGTGAGTGCTTTTCTTTTCCAGTCAGTTCCATTTAAACTGTTCCCACTTCTAGAACACGATGTCTGCTTGGCGATTTACTTCTTTAGAAAACTAGATTTTGCAGGTGGCTGTTGAAAATGCAAGAGAACCGACAACTGAATGAACATCTGTGAAACAAACATGATCAACTGAGCAGTATCTTTTTACCTGCATGTGATCATTTAACAAAAGTGTGAATATATATTGTTTTGTGCTTCACTTTGTGTTTTTTTGGGGAGGAATGTGGTAAATTTAACAGCATTAATGCATGTCAGAATGAGTAGGTAATTACTGTGATTCAGACTGCTACAGTCTCTTACGGTTACCCACCACTGAGAAATACTTACATTTTTTAAAGAGAAAGAAAAATACATTTAGAATTAGTCATGACAGCATGATTCAGATCTGCCACAACCCTGTCCTCCTCAGTTTTGGAACTTTAGTTGTTTTCACTCCCCAATGGAAAATAATTAGTACAGTAAAATTTTCAAGTAAGGATATAATGTTATGTAATTGCCCAAAAAAACAAACAACAACTTTTGCTTTTGTTACACATTAAAATATGTGTTTTGCTTGGTTGATCCGTTCCTGTGTGGAAACATTGGTTGTACACTTTCTAAAGTCTGCAGTCATTGCATTGACGCTGCAGTCATTGCGCTATGAAATACCTCACTTTATTTATCTTTTTAGCCTTTTTGACATGAGGAAAACAATGTTAAGCTGCTATTTGCAGAGTCACAGAGGTACATTTGCTAAGTTGGGAGTTCTATTGAAGATGGGATGTTGCCCATAGCAACCCATCAGATTTCAATCTATTACGTTCTAGAAGGTGGGTGATAAATAATAAGAAGTACAATCGGATTGGTTGCTATGGGCAACATCCCATATTCAATAGAACTCCCATCTTAGTAAATTTGCCTGTAGAATGGGGGGTAGTGCTGCGCTCAATCTATGGGTAATACACTTTACTCTGATTTGTAGTTCAATTATATCTGACACAATGTTTATTGTAACAAGTTTTACTTAAAATATTGTCAGGTATTGAAAATGACAAGCATACAGTACTGTGGTCTTAACACTTCAAAAAGATGCACTAGTTGTAAACCACTGTGCACGATCTGCAGTATTATCTCCCAGTCTGTACGTCCGTTATAAAGTCTCAATGTCCCAATTTGCACTTTTTCAAAACAAACTGCATAAACTGCAGGATATTGGATCTCAGTTTTTAGCTATCCAATATCCTGCAGTTTATGCAGTTTGTTTTGAAAAAGTGCAAATTGGGACATTGAGACTTTATAACGGACGTACAGACTGGGAGATAATACTGCAGATCGTGCACAGTGGTTTACAACTAGTGCATCTTTTTGAAGTGTTAAGACCACAGTACTGTATGCTTGTCATTTTCAATACCTGACAATATTTTAAGTAAAACTTGTTACAATAAACATTGTGTCAGATATAATTGAACTACAAATCAGAGTAAAGTGTATTACATACAGTTTACCCATAGATTGAGCGCAGCACTACCCCCCATTCTATAGAATTTAACCCTTGGGATACAGTCAGATCCCAAAGTGCTCTTGCAGCTCATCATCCCCAATTCTTTCAGTGCGCAGGTATTACCAAAAAATTGTATACTATTAGTAAATTTGCCGTACAATGTATCAAACTACTCGGGGTAGATTTAATAAAGCTTCTAAAAAGGAAAAGTGGTATTGTTGCCCATAGCAACCAATAATTCTCAATAGCATTTCTGGATTGCATTTGTGAAAATGGAGACAGAATGTCAAAGGCTGCTATGGGCAACAACATCGCTCCTACTTTTTAGAAGCTTTAATACATTTACTCCTTCATATCTTACATTGTACAGAATTATTCTTTGTTAGTAATGATTTTAAGATGTTGTTAATGTCCTTTATTAGGATTACTGATAATAAATCTAATGTTTATGCTGTTGGAAAACAAATACCAGTATTGACTACCAACTATTGATGGTGGGCTTATTATAGCTTTTTTAACAGAATGAACTGTATGTTGTTTATTCTGTGGCAGTTCCGTAGACGTCCCCATGCGTCTGGAGTTATATCTTGTTGTTCAATCTCTCTAGAGACAAAAAAAAACGTAAAGGTGCCTCAGCTGCACAGTACTTTCAATCAGCTGAAACTCTGCATGCACTTGTACATTGCATGTTCTCTTTAATGGAGCTGTAGGTGATTTAGAATGCAATGGTTGTCTTTCAGCAGCTAGGTCAGTGGAAATAGGCTTTTTGATGCTTTGTCTAAAGCCCAACATATAAGAGCAATATAAGAATAACCTGATTTCCTCTTGTATCTAAAACAAAAAAACAATTTTAATAATGATATTGATCAACATTTGGAGAGAAATAATATTGTGAGATGAAGTATCGTGGTCAGAATAATGGGGGGGGGGGGCATGGGGGTAAGAACCCCAAGCGCCACTTTCTGAGAGGGCCCGCCACAGACCCGATCTCTCTTAACAATCCCGGCTCCTCGCTGCTCTCACTGACAGCTGAGCCTCTGGAGCCAATTAGCAGCAAAGGGAAGCCAAGCAACAGCTCAGGGCTTTATTAGTGTATTAGGCAGCAGCCTGCAGCTCAGTGCATGGGAAGCAGGAACGGGAACCTTAGCAGCGTGCCGCTGCTTGAATGAGCGTTGGAGAGCCTCTCTCCTCAAGTAAGTCAGCCTGTTCTCAATTAGATTACAGTTTTAGGCTCAGGGTCATATATTATATGTATGTGCAAATATGTACTTGTATGTATGTGTATATATATATATATATATTTTTTTTCATATATACCCAACATGTATAGCATAATACATACAAAGGGCACTCAACAATATACTTAAAAACAGGTTATATACTTAATATCAGTGTATAATCAGGCATCCATTCAGCATGAGTGCAGGTAGCAGAGTCCTCTGTCCTCTCTACTGGATGTTCATGTCCTGAGGATGGCTGCGGCTGTCAGCTGAAATGTGGAAGTGAAGCACTGAGCGTGTATGTTGTTTCTTGAAGAATAACCTTATCTCAATTGTATGTTCCTGGCGAGTGCACCTTATTCCATCTTCCATCTGTCTTCCGGGATAAGGTGAGTATATATGTCTCCTGTTTATGAATGCATGTAAGCTTTGAGAAAAATGTCCAAGCGACATTGAAACATCAGCTTGATAACATGTATCGCATGTAACTACTTATAAACCTATGCTCAAAGTACCCTAGAGTGCCTCGGGTTTCACTCTATTTGCAATTCTACAGAGGGCACCGTGGCCATTGCAACATCACAAGTGACTGCCTTACACTGCAACTATATATATATATATATATATATATATATCTCAAAAAGACAATAGATGGCACTCATAAGATTTCCACATTCTTGATAAAGGGCAATTCGCCTGAAACGTTGGCTAACAATCTTGTGTCTTCTTATACTTTATTATCTGCCGCCCCGAAGTAGAAATCTTATGAGAGCCATTTTCTGGATTGAGTGGCACCTTAGTCTCTATAGTTACTTAAACAAGAGCCGGGACCCCACGACTATATATATATATGTATATATATAATCTCAGAGCCCCTTCCTTTTCAGTACCTTGGGTCTATTAAGTCATGCAGCTCTCCTGTCACAAATAATACCTCAGGTATCTTTTGGCAATGTTCCATTCTTTATTTTATATCGATTTTGTGTGACAATGAAACTTTGCCTGGACCAATGCAATATTATTTGCAACATTAGTGCAGCATGATGTGAGTTATATTGTATGTTGCTCCTGCTGTTTCCTGAAGATGAGTTTGCACCCGTCTGAAACTTATGGTGGTACAATGAAAGACAGACATATTGGGCACTATATATATATATATATACATACACACAGTATATACAGTATAGTTTACCTGATGGTTATAATGTTCACACTTGCTTTGATGTGTCAGTTTATTGCTTCAAACATTTTTGTGTGAGGTGTGCCTCTTTATTGATACAATACCAAAGTACACATTTCACATTCTTTTGTTATTAGTCACCAATGTATAGAGTCAGTTAGAAATTTTTACCACATTAAAATTCCATGCTTTATACATGTTATAACGTATGATAAGCTTCATAGTTGTAATTTTTGATTCCTAATAAAAATGTCTCAACATCTCAACATTTTTTTAATTTTTTACAAAGTACTGATGACTATCGTGAACATTCTTGTAAGAACATTGGAAAAAAAAATATATATGATCACATGCAAATAGGTCTGTTGCACAAGGAACAAGAAATGTGCCAGCGCTAGCTGCTTCCAATAATGTGACAAGACGGTTCTCAACAATTAGTATTTAATTAATAACATAAGTGATGGACATCTATCACATAATACATAAAAATAAATATACATAAAAAATGAGCAATTGGTAAAGTATATCAGGGATGTTGTGGAAATGAGATCTCCATTTGTTGGAGCATTATAGATGATAGGTATAAATATAATTTGTTACCATCCTTGGGTATCGTCTGGACAATGTCCAGTGGGGGTGACAGCAATGTCCTTGATTGCCCTATATTTGCAAGGGCTCAGGCCTCCCGATTTGGCGTGTTTGTTTTCGTCCTTGCAGCTGGAATTAGGGATAATGCAGAAAACCCAATAAAGCAAATGTCCAGTTCAAATAGGAGTCTTAACGTCTATGGGAGAAAGGACAGGTCACATTAAGGATGGATAACCCAGGCAATTGGATCAGCTCAAGGCGTTTTCCCGGATGTTTGCGTCTGGCTTCTTCAGGAAAAAGTGTGGAATAAGGGTCTGAATCTGATATATATAGCAGCAGTGGCTTAATTGCTCAAATGGGTGCACCTGAGTTCTGCACATGTCAAACAACAGTGTAAAGTTTAAAAACACAGAGAACCGTCTTGTAATATCATTTTATATTATTCTAACAAGCGCTCTGCTATGCAACACTGTCCTCCCCCTCCGTTGGCGCCGGGCAGGGGGAAAGCCGCTCAGTGTGTATGCACTGAGCGGCTTTCCCCGCAGCGATGATAGTGATCATCGCTGTCCATACACGCTGGGCATAGTTGCCCAGTGTGTATGGACCTTAACATGGCTATTGACCTAATGACAATGGTATCCAAATTTGGATAGATATATATTAAGTAGTGAATTTAAACAATACTAGATCTTTTAGGAACAATGCCTTACTTTTATTTGCATGCATGTGAAATAGGATGTATTTGTATTTCTTTAGCATTCTTTGGTCATGTTCTATTTATAATTATTGATGTAGATGGTTTATTATTTTTGAAAATACAGCCATTTGATGTGATGTGGAGTTGAGATTACCCTTTTTTATCATCTCTTTTATTAAATGTTTACAGTTATGCTTACGATGTTAACACGTTTTGGTTACCATAATGAGGTTTTAAACAGGATACAGTAGAAAAACACATTTTATTTGTCCAGTTCTAAATTGTTTTGTGATATTTCTTACTTCAATTAGAAAAAAAATATGGTTATTTGTACTATATTATTTTAGCTTTATTTTGCTACTTCTTGCATGGGCCATTTTGATCATTTGGCTTATATTTATTTAAAGTCTTAAATACAGTTCACTATGTATTTTCAACTAATGGTTTTAAGGTGCCCATACACGCTGCGAGAGTCGCATGCGTTATGGGCTAGTTCGCATTGCATCACACGGCATGCGTTTTGCATGCAATATGCGTGCAATTCGATCCGAAAGCAGTCCAAAAATGATGTGCAGCACATACTTTTTGTACTGTGCGATGCCCGCTGGAGTGCGCATGGGCACCTTCACAAAATAATCATTACATTTTTGCTTTTCAATCTGATCTCTTACATAGCAGTTACAAATGGGAAACTTCCCTAAACTTCAAACATTGGTGGTCATAAAATGTTACTAGTCAATTAATGCTTCTACTTGCTAATGTCTCGGTTTCAGCAAAGGCTTGCAGGGTGGAACATTTTACCTCCTTTCATCCCCTTAGGAGTTGAATTTAAAAAAAAATCCCTGCTTAGTGGGTGGCTGCAAATAACTGTCACAGCTTCCATACCACCCAGCAGGTAACATGTTCCAGGTCAGCCAGCAGGTGCACAGGGAGAGTCACATTTCCAAGGGCACAATGGTAATTGGCAGGCAGACGTTTGTCCACATTATTATTATCTTTTATTTATATGCCGCTTCAAGGGTTTCGCAGCACCTGAAAACATGTCTCTCATTTGGAGCAACCAATTACAACGCCACTATTTTTCTGCGGACCAAGATCTTTAATTTGGTATGCTCAAACAACGGCATTATAGAAATATGTCCCTTATGAAATTCTTCTGCTATTCATATATAGATCTACTTTTACGTCATCTGAAGTGTGTACGAAAACCGACCACCTCTTTTATTATTATTATTACTATTATTAACAGTTTCTTATATAGTGCACACATATTGCGCAGCTCTTTACAAAGTATAGTTGAACAGTCACATCAGTCCCTGCCCCAGTGAAGCTTACAATCTATATTCCCTACCAAATGTACACGCACACAGACATTCTAGGGTTAATTTGTTAGGAGCCAGTTAACCTACCAGCACATTTTTGGAATGTGGGAGGAAACCGGAGTACCCGGAGGAACCCACGCAAGTACGGGGAGAATATACAATCTCTGCACAGTTAGAGTCATGGTGGGAATTGAACCCATGACTTCAGCGCTGTGAGGCAGTAATGCTAACCATTACACATCAGTACTGCCCCACATCCGTACTCTTTGTTGACAAGTGGAAAAAAGATGCACAACCAGCAGCAGCAATAAAGTGGCATGTTTAAGTACAGCAGGGATTATTATTACAACATACCTGGATAACGTTTTGTGTTTTAAGGTTTGCATAAAGTAACACTATTAAAACCAAAAATAAATCTAATAATAAGTATTATGTTCACTGGACTATTATGTTCACTGGACTTTTTTCTTAATTTTGTTTACCCCATGCAGACATTTGTTGTTGCTTTTGTTAGTACTCTACTATTTTGCACATTAAGTACATTATATGTTAGACACTTTTCCTGTTAAACTATGTGCTGCTGCTGAATGCACATTATCTGTGTCCCTATTTCCAGTATGTAAAGTACTTGCAGTTTCACCCTGGGCGTTTTCAGCTCTAGAGCACTGCCTATTTTTTCTGAATGAGCGTCCTTTGTGTAACCTCAGTAATTCAGAACTTCTTTGATTCAGATGGGACTGCCCTTTTTTTCAGTGATTACTTGTACCCAACAGGCAACTGCATGTGATTGGTCAGCTATTAATTGGCGGTACTCTATAAGACTCCAAGCACTTGAGTCTTACTATGCTTTCTCACTTCTGCCTTTCTGACACACTGCTCTAGCAAAGCTGAATGGGAACCTCTGGATTGATCAATTACGTTGATAGAAAGTACATTCTTTTGGAGGCACAGAGGAACTGGGATGTTGTTTTCTACAGCTTGATAAATCCTAGGATTGTCTGCTGAATAAACAGTGAAGAACTTTAGGCTCATCCTTTTTAACAGTCTGGATTTTGAAGCAAAACCAAAGGATTTTTAGCTTTCAATATATTACAGCTTTCTCTTAGTACTAAAGAAGGAGTTTTTTTTTTTTAACAGAAGCAGAAATTCAGTATGAACATCTTAAATCTATTATACGTGAGTGTATTGTAAGGCAAATGTGTTTTTCATTAGCATCTTTCTCAGAGTGCATAAATGTACTGTATATACATTTTTAACATAGTTACTAATAGAAAAAATGAAAGGACAATGATGCATGTTTAACATATTTGTTTTGCTGGTCATGTATTATAACTTTCTGAAAGAAATATTAGACCTTTTTTTAATGATATAGATACATGAGTTCATTTATTTAACAATAGTGTTCAAACATCACTGTAATAATAGAAATATTTGACTTACCTTAATTGCAAGTTCAACATTATACTTCAACTAAAATGTTAAATTGTAAATGAACACTTATTATATTTACCATATTTTAATTGGCATTGTTTGTGATTTTCATCTTCACTTTGTTTTTCCCCAAAATTGTTTTACCTTTTTATGTTACTATACTGTTAGATAATGGTCAGCGGCATTTAGTCCTATTTGCATCACATTAATTATTTACAGTGTCATTAAATATTTATCTATCCTGTTCTATGCACACATGCTGTTGTTTTTATTATATGTGTGTGTGTCTGATACAGTATAATATTTTGCTTTGATGATGTCTCCTCAAGTCCTAAAGGATTTTTCCTCACAGGGTTGTAAACTTAGCACTCCTCACTTCTTTATGGCATACTTTAGATCTAAATTGTAAACTTTTCCTTGTGTAGAACCGACACTGATAAGAAACAGTTTCAGGAGCAATGTCCCTTAACAAACCAGAGTTTTTGCATTTTTCTCCTTGGATAGGTGTGGCAGTACTTTATTAGCAGAGTGCATGACTGGCTCAGGTTTATCTGTGATATTAAAACAACAGTGTTTGAAATCACTGTGGCCTCAAATGTGACTTTAGAACAAAGTGCTGATTTTTTGCGCCATACTGTTTTTCAGATGCAGAAAATTGGAAGAAATTGCCTCATTGTATCAGTAAGGCAGATGGTATGCTGATATGCGAAAGAAAGTACTGCACAATCTAATGACATGACCGTGTATGATCTTATGTAAGTAACGTCATATCCTCAGTCCTTCCTACATGAACTAGCTATGGCGCATCCTACAGTCGAAATATCCCAAATATCCTAAGCACTCTGACTAATTCTTGTGACGACTGACTTGAAATGTCACACTGGTGATGTAATGTGTGCTGCTGTGGAAAATGTGTGGGATTGCCCTGTACGTGTACAAAGTATAGCTTAACCATGTGCTGTGTCCAGGAGAAGCTTGTCAGCTCTACTGAGGTGTTTGCAGGAGTATATGTATTGTGCTAAGGCAGCCAAAACATTCTGAATAGCAAAATCTCCCTCCTGAACATAACTATAAGAACTCTTTAAAAGAAAAAAAAGAAAATACCTAGGTTGCGTGCTGATTTACAAGCTAAATATAAACTTCAAAGGAATGTGTTTTATTTTGTTATACTTTGTCTTGCTGTAATCTGTTTCCAACTTTGTTCTTACAGTGATAGGATTTATAGCTTAGTCACTAAAAAAGTATTTCACTGTATGTAGGTGGATGATAAGAGGTGAACCGTAGACGAGGTCACGTGTTCAGAAGAACAGTACAGTGAGTAGACCAGTAGACCGGTGTGCAGACAATACTAGAACTACCTTAGCTGGTTTTAGTTTATAGCATGTTATGTGTCACTGCAGTGACATATAACATGCTACAAACCTTGACCCTTATGTCTACTGTTCTGGTGCCAGAAGTCACATTATCTATAACCGGTTGAGGGGGGTATTCAATCCGGGATTCCGACTGTCAGACCGTCCCGACAGTCGGAATCCCAGGCTGTTTTTGTTTCTCTCGACTGTAATGCGGCAGCCGGAATTCAATGTTCTAGCTGTCAAATGTCAGACAGTCAGAGGATTGGCGAAAAATGGCATGGATTCGACAATCCATGACTGTTTCTGACAATACAGACCCGCTTCCACAGGGATGGCGGGTCTGTAGCAGGCGAGTCCCGGCCGGGATTGAATACCTTAACTGACGATATTTCCTCTGTCAGAAATATTGTCAGACATTGAATACCCCCCTTAATGTGAGAACTGAGGTTCATATGGTGATGCATTTGACACCACACTTGTGTTGTTATAGCACAACACTTTTCCTATAATCATTAATGGAATTACTTCAGCTAGCTCCCCACAATGCCAACATTAGCTGCTTTGAGTATTTTCACAATGTCATTGAGGCTAGTAAATAGGGCTACACTTTTATATAATTAAATAATAATTAATTATATAATAGTAAATAGGGCTTACATGAATCATCAGAATATAGAATACAAAAAGGTAGTCCGATACTAATCAGACACACCTTTAAAAAGACTCCTGTCCCTAAATCATTACACTAATCCTCTGAGTGTCCTTGTCCCTAATCACTGTTATTCCAGTATTATACCTGAAAGTGTGGTCTGTGCAGTTTTAGTGCAGTGTCTTAGTTAACATGGGATCATGTAGTCTATTCTTATTTAAATTCCACCAATTCTGGAGATACTAAAGGCAATGGACATTAGAGGATGAGTTGTGGCATCATCAAGCTTCTCTCAATGGGGATATCTTGGTGCAGGACCACAATGTTGACATTTGCTGTAAATACATCATTAGTCTTCCAGGACGCCAACTTCACTGGTGAATTGGGAAGGATGTAGTATCCTATGAGGTGGATAAACTCTTCAAAATTCAGGAGTCTCCCAAACATTCTGGATATACCTAATCTCCCAGACATTCCAGGAGTACACAAATATGGAGTAAAGGCAATAAGCCTACACTTGGTAAACGCCATGGTTATACATGCTACTGGCTGTTTGACAATTTAAATGCCCAATAAGGATACTAAGCAAAAATACAGTTGTTGTAAGCAATTTTTCTCACTTTTGCAAGTCTGAATATATCCAGCAAAATTAAATCAAGCATTGATGCGCAGGTCTCCAGGGAACATGATGCCCGTGCCTTGTTCACGGTGACATCCCCTGTGTGTTAACGCAAAATTATTTGGAAACAGCTGCTGCAGCCATTTTCTAAGTGGTTTCTATCTGCACTGCCGCCACAAGACTCTGGAGGGGTAAGTATGGGTGCAGGGTGTGTGGTGTGTGCCCTCCACATGCAATACACACCTTGCTGCTATTATAGAAACACCTATGGCCCAGCAATAGTTTGTGTGACTGGCTCCTACATTTTGAATTACATAGTCTTCATTAAAGATTCAACTACTTGCAGACTAGGGGGGTTATTCTGATTCACTCCTTCTGGCAAATTCCGTCTTAGATGGGCAAAACCATGTGCACTGCAGGTGGGGTAGATGTAAAATGTACAGAGAGAATTAGATTTGGGTGGGGTTCAAAGTGAGATCTATATTGCAGTGTAAAAATAAAGCAGTCAGTATTTTCCCTGCACAGAAACAAAATAACTCACCCAAATCTAATTCTCTCTGCACATTTTCTGCCCCCCTGCAGTGCACATGGTTTTGTCCATCTAAGAAGGAATTTGCCAGAAGGAGTAAACCAAAATAACCCAATAGATGTCGTGTAATTGATAAAGTATTCTTGAACCATTTACCCCACCATTAGTAAATGTTGTTATATGGTTACGTCTATGTAAGGTTTAAAAAAAGAAAAAAGACTTAGAGGAGTCCTATCTGTTTCTAATGCGGGGTACACACCAGGACGACCCGCTCACGATGCACATCGTGAGCGGGTCGTCAGTGTCTCGTCCGACCCGCTCACGGTGACGCGGGGGGGCACGACCCGCTCACGATGTGCACCGTGAGCGGGTCCGATCCGATGGCGACCCGCACCCGGCTGTATGGTCGTCATTGAGATCCTACCTGCAGCAGGTAGGATCTCAATAACGACCGACCGACCCGCGGGACTGCGCATCGGATCGGTATCGGTCCACAGCAGGTCAGAAAAGGGCCCAATCAGCACACAATCTACATCCAATTGATCGGAATTGGATCTAGATTGTGGGGATCGGGCCCTAGTCGTCCTGGTGTGTACCCAGCATAAAGTTGACAACTGAAGTGTTCTTTTTAACTATGTAGATACAATTGCTCTTAGTACATTTATTAAAAGTTTTGGGCCTTATTCGCACAGTTCTATCTACCTTGCTTGGATGAGAATGCAAATAAACAGGCCACAAGGGTAGGTTTGCTTCAGGACTCTCTTTGGTTCAGGAAATGCATGACATCAGCTGCGATCTCTGTGTATACTCATATTTGAATAGCCCGCTATTCCATCTACATGCTAATGGCAAACACATCCTGTGTGCAAACAACCAGGCACGTCATCTAAAGCCCCATACACTCTAAACAAAAAGTGAAAAGATAAGGGCCCTTTTGAGTGATCTTTTTTTTTTTAAAGTCTAATGTGTACAATCGATATCACTAATGATGCGTGCCCCCGCGCATCGTTAATGATCTCCCCCCTTATTCTAAACATACAGGTCGATCCACATGTTCAGTGAGTCTGGGTGACATCACTGAACGATATCATTTTTTGATATCGTACAGTGTGTACACACTGTATTGTTTGACTAGCGGCACCACCAATATAATGTACTCTATCAATGGTGCCCATATTCATCTAGTGTGTATGGGGCTTTAGTCACATGTGGCTGAAGCATCTGTAACCCCTTCAGTGGTGTTTTTTTTTATGGAGCGCTTCCTACTGGACGAGTTTTTTCTGGGGGAAAAAAAACACCACTGTGTCCCCAGGTCTGGGCAGCGCTGTTGAACCGTCCATCAGCCGCTGCCCGTCCCTGCACCCTGGCACCCCGTCCCTGCATGCGGCAATTCGGCTTGTCATGAGCCGGCGACGCAGGCTGTAATAGAACAGCTGGGGGGGGAGGGCAGGGTGAGGTGAAGGCACTGTGGAGGAGAGGGAGCTAGGCGAAACACTGGCAATCTGGAGAATTTTCCGGGTTTGCCAGTCTGGGCAAACCCGGCTTCAGCGCTGCCCACCTGAGTTCAGCGAGGAACTCAGCAGCACTGCCCGGCGTTAAACACTGGCAATGCCCAGAATTTTCCGGGTTTGCCAGTTTGGGCATTAAGGCATAGCCCAAAAAATTCTCAGTATTACCAGTGAAGGGGTTAAGGGCTCAAAGTTTTCTATGCATTCCCTGCACAGCTGCTGGGAACTGCAAGATCTGTCCACAGAGGGGACTGTCAGCGTTGGGGTTCAGATAGTTTGTAAAATGCAGCGAGTTCAGAGCTTATTTCTAGCCTTTTATTCTTTAATAATTAACATGTAGTTTTGCAATTATATAGTTTTCATTGTTTATTTATTCTTTAAAATATACATTGTAACTGTATTTTGTGATAGTTACAGTATTAATAGGGTTTTATTTTCATATCTTGAGTAGATTTACAAACTCCAATGTCCCCTGTAGGTGATATTGTGTAGAGCTCTGTTATAGTAAACATAGGATTTGTTTTCTGCCAAAACCACTGTCCGGTTAATGCAGCAAATATATCAGTAACCTTAATTATGGCATCTCAATTCCCCTGTGTGTCTGTGATAATACCCAAGAGGTCTTGTTGGTTGCTTTCTCCCTGGTGGTGGCTGATTGGTAACCTGGCTTTACTGAACTTTTCCAAGACTGGGTGCTATTGTGTGGTGGGAGGGAAATAAAATACATAAATCACAACCAACTGAAAGTTGCAGCCCTTCTGCTCCACGGGAGGTTTCGATCCTCCCTGAGCTCGCCCCAGGACACATGCATTACGGTGTGACAGGTGTACTGCCCCAGTCAAACTCCCTACTTTCTGTGCACAATCTTTCTCAGATGATTCAGCTTATTTTAGTTTTAATTTATTTAAAATAGAATCAGTGCTTTTGTGGCCAGTAATACCATAGCTGCAGAAATGTCACCAGAAAACCAAACAAACATATGATATAAGTCTGGCCTGTACTAATATAACTGGATATTTGCACTGCTCTATTGTACCGTAGATGTCTATAGGGATCATTGAAACCAGTAATATCAAGCAAAGCGTACATGCAGTAAGGTAAGGGCAGACAATGCAACCAACCTCGTAAATCCTATCTTTGTTTTAAACAATACTGAAAAAATAAATTTTAATATTCTTACACTTTCTAGGACTCTTTTATTCAATCTATTAGTACATTTGTTTTTACATATTGCATTACATATTAATTCTTGGTGACTGATTTTGTCCCCTCATATAACATACAACAAATACTGTAAAATGCTTATCCAAGAAACTACAGAAAGGTAACTCCGGTGTGGCCAGTGTAGCTGACTAATTACAGGCTTATGAAAATGAGTCAGGTTGCGATGGGTAAGACAGAAATATCTCCTGCCAGGAAAGTGTAAGGGTTATTGTGGGAAATTTTTTGAGTGGAGTCTTTCGGCTTTGGTCAGAATAGCATTATCTACATCAGGGGTGGCCCAACCTGTCCTCAAGATCTACCAACAGTTCATGTTTTTCAGGCAACCCATGGATCTATAGTTGGGATTAATGCAGTAGGTTTGAAAATGTGACAGTTAGTAAAAACTACAGCAGTGCACCAGCTAGGTGATTTGGAAAATGTGGACCGTTGGTAGATCTCAAGGATTGGTTTGGCCACCCCTAATCTATATGAAATAGATAGCATTCACCACAGTGTACAAATAACAAGCTGCTAGGTAAGATGCATTCAAGCTTGTTTCTTCAGCACCCAAATAAGACAAAGTTAATATAAAAGTGAAATAATCTTTCCACCAGCGCTTATTATTAAGGAAATATCATTTCCCTTATCGATATCAATGCACTTGCTTGTTTTTCCCCAATGGAATAATATTTTTTTTTTTCCGTATCCCAAGCTCAAATGAGTAGTGCATGTAGGGATGCCAACTTTTTCAATCCCTGGAATTGGTATTGAAAAATGCTCAATCCCAGGATTCCTGGGATCCCAGGATTGGCATCCCTAAAAGAAAATGCCCCCCACATTTATTTATGCGGGGGAGCGGGGCAGGCAAAAGCATTGCAATGCCCCACATTTATTTACGAGGGGGAGCGGGGCAGGCAGAAGCTTTGCAGTGGTCAGTGGGTGTCGCAGGTCATATGGAAGCCTGGGAGGCAGTCGGCGGGGTTCGCAGACCCAGGTCAGTATGGCTAGGAGGGTTCTGGCGGCAGAGGTGCTGCCTGCGTAGCTTGACCTATGATCTAGTCATGCTGCATGCAAAACAGAGATATGGGGTATCATTGCATAAAATGTATTTAATCAACATAAATTAGACAGCATTATCTAACTAATTAGTTTTATTTGCATTGTTAAACTCTAAAAGATCATAATTAAGACATCATAAGCATTGTTTTATACTTTGTTTTCTTATTGTTAAATGTTGACAAATGTTCTCCCCATTTTCAACTCATTTAAAGCTCAGCACATACATATCAAGAGATAAATGTGGCCAAGAGACCTGCTTTAGTGGTAATTGCTGACCATGTACTGTGAACCACAGACTTGCTTGTTACACACAGAATGCCTATCCTGTGAATCAAGATGACTACTCCGTCGGGTGTGGTGGCTTTGAATCTCAGCGTTATGCTGTTCTTGACCAGGGTTGTTTTTCTGTATGCTTTTGAATATGTAAAAACTTGATAGGCATTCATGTATTAAATGTTAGAAAGAATGGTAAAATTGGTAAAGACTGAAAGCTTCATGTTACTCAGTGAAGCTGGCCATAGACTACTGCGATCTCTTGCAGCAGTGTATGGCCAGCCGATCACCTGCAAGCCTCCTGTGACCATCCCAGGCGACAGGGTCACATTTGATACATCACAGGCGGTCCTTTCACATGTGATGGATTGGATGTATTAAGCCTGGAGAAGAGATAAACTGGAGATAAAGTGAAAGGAGTTAAAGCACCAACCAATCAACTCCCAGCTGTCATTTTCAAACACAGCTGATTGGCTGGTGCTTTATCTCCTTTTACTTTATCTGCACTTTATCTCCAGTTTAGCTCTTCTCCAGGCTTAATACATCTGTCCCATCGATAGAGACTATACCTGTTGAAGGAACTGAGGGGCAGATTTATTAAGCTCGGTGAAGTGATAAACTGTCTGGTTTTTGGAGAATATACCTGTTGGAGGAACTGAAAAGTGAAAAGTATGTGTAACACACCAGGACTATATGGCCCCAAACGAGCCAATTTAGATACAATCTCGACCGGTTGTATGTAAATCGGCCATGTTTTGGGCCATTTTGCTGCCCTTTTGATGCGATCCCGATCCGATGCGCGGCCCCGCGGGTCGGTCGGTCTTTTCTGAGATCCTACCTGCTGCAGATAGGATTTCAGAAAGGACCATTGTAGTGGGTGGGGGATGGCGATCACATTAGGGGCATTTTCGCGGCAGGTCGGCGGCGACGTCAGCTCGTGAGCAGGTCGTACATTCCTGTGACGACCAACTCACAAGCACCATCGTCTGGGTGTGTACCAGGCATAAGTCAGTAATATTCCAACAATAGTTAGATACAAGACAAAAGGTATCCTCTGAAGGCAGAAGACTGGGAGCCAGCTCATGATATTTATATTATGTGTAAATGTATCAGCAAGTAGACATGTGAAAGCTTGGGCCTCGGTCTTGTGATTAGTGCCACCACTGTCATGACTTAAGCAACATTTGTCTAAACCTTGTGTTGCTGGCTTCTATGAAATGAGTCAGTTCCTGCTTTTTTTGAAGGCAGTTTGGTTAGGGGATCTTTAATGTATCTGAGAATGTGGATGTGGTCAGCACACTCATCCCACAAGCATCTAAAAGGAAACCCACAATAACTGCCAAGAGTGAACTCCTGGTTTGTTAAAAAGAGACGGGGATCTGTTTGGATTATTCACACACATTAGTGTTATCACTTAGCAATGTTATCCTTGTTCTGCTTTAATAGTCTTTCTATCAGACTGTGGAACCAATACATCAGTTTATAAGCTAAATTATTTTTCAAACCAATACTTGTAGGCATGATAATTGTATACCCAGAGGCAAAATAAAATCCATTTTATAGCCATAAATATTTTTCAGACAAGTGCAGCACTTCCCCAAAAATGAATGTAAGGATTAATAACAGTGTATGCTTAGTGGGTTTTGCATTTGAATAAATCGTAATAGAAATGTAATGCTGTCAATAAATACCCTTTTCACACACAGTTTTTGCCCAGTAAATTACCGGTGCAAGTCGACTAAACCCGAGTCTTTTCTGTATGTAAAGGGTTATTATTATATTTTATTTATAAGGCACCCCAAGTGGTATGCAGCGCAACATTTTTGACCCGGGTTCAACCTGGGTCAAAAATGCTGGAGCTTCAATCAGGTTCAAGGACACATGAATTTGGACACATGGAGAAAGGACCCAAGTTAAGCTGGCTTGTCCTGGGAATTTCATCAGCAGGTTGTTGATGGATAACTGGACATAATTTAAAAAAATTTAGATATGTTTTTTATAACCCCGGTATAGTGAGACTTTTTTTTTGCAGATTTTGAACTTGCTTAAATTACTGTGATTCTTTCAATTTATGTAAAGTATAAATGTTCCATCAGTATGTATAAGATATAGGAATGGTCGTCAGTGGGTTAATCATTGATGGTATCATCAATACAAGGTTTAACCTCGTGGGTTGCGACAGGGAACAGGCGGCTTGGTCTGTAAAACATCATTGGTGATGATGAGCTGTACATCTAGAGACAGATAGGAAAACACACTCCAGCAATCCAACCAGAGTGCACATGCGCAAGCCCTGAAACTGCGGATACATTGAGAAAAATGCAACTGCAGACTGAAGCCCAGCATGGAGCATCGGCTCCATGCAGACTTGGACCATTTGAAAGGGAAGGGGGGGCACAACATCTTTGTGACTTCACACAATTCCACTACAACCTAAAAGATGGCTGTGCTATGCAGCCTTTTATCTGCTTTGCTACACAGCCCCCCACCCCCACCTCCCCGCATGCTAGAGGGATCAGTTGTAGTTTTGCCAATCTTTGCAAAACTACAACTGAAGCTGAATTAGGCCCATTGTCTGCATTTGTAATTCTACATCAGCCACACAGAGTTCACTGTCTATGACCAAATACGTTTTTTATGCTTTTTGTTTAGTGTTCAGAGCTGACCACTATATGAAATTATTTAGCATGTTCCAATAAATAACATGACCATGTTTAGACCTTTCCCTGCATAGTCATCGGGTACTTACACGTAAAAGAATTATAATTATTAGATAATTCCAATGAATATCATTAAATAAATAGTTGAGGTATGACTTTCAGTGCTGCATGTGACTGGGGAACTTGTTTCGTAGTGAGTTGGGCAAGAAATACACCTTGCTGAGCTTGCTCATACTAGTAGGCTCTGGCAGAAATGTGAATGAGAGCAGTATTTGGCAGGAGGTTTCTTTCAAAGGTTCATTCTGTCCTTTAGTAGAGTTTTTTTATTTTTTTATTCCTGTAGTTTACTAAATGGTGACTCTCAAAGTCAAGTGACGATCAGCTGATGATATTGCATTGTTTGATTGCTAGTCACAAGGTTTCAGGTATGCGTGATCTAAAATAATACTAAACATGCACTTAGCTGAATGTGTCTTTATTATTAGATAACTTGGAAACATTTGCTTTTCAAAGCAAGAACATTGGCTACATGTTCTACCATTTTATTATTTAGTGTTACCAACCAAGAAATATTTATCATTATTTAAAAATAAAGTGGTTCTTATTTATATCCAAAGGACCCTGCGGAATCGAACAATTCAATTGTTCTGTTTGGCAGCAAATACCATGGCTACCATTATTTATGCTTGTCCAAGACTGCTATATGGTATATGTCTGAAGGCTAGTGCTCGTGTGCATAATGGATGTCACACACACACTCAAGCTACCATCAGACATCGCTCTGTAATGACTGACCTGGGGTGGCGCTGAGCCACGCGCTGTGGAGAGAAGCAGGGTCTTCGCTTCTTTCCCCAGCTCGGTAAGCATATTTCAAGCGATGGCTTTATGAGTGAAGGAAAGCTTTTCTCATCTCTATATATTGCTGACCTGCACCTCTTCCCATTGCAAACTATGAGGGCTGCAGGAACATAAGAGGCACAAGGAAAAATATGAGAACTTTTTCTTATACACTTTTCACTTAATGTATATGGAGATACAGAGATTTATGCTTTCTCCAACTAAACAGCTCGAGAAAAGACTTGTACTGCATTTATAATAGACCCCAATGTTGTATGAATGAACCTGAAACATACAAAATAATCTATGGCCATGGAGTATTTGAGCAACCTGTTACTTGGAGAGCGTTATACATGTTAGGTTCAATCTAATTTGCATGGACATACTTCACATTTTCCTGCTTAAGAAAAAATAATATATTATTTTGCATGTGTTTCCTGAAAGGAAAGGGAAAAGAGATTGAAGCTTCAGAATGTGCAAATGTCTCAGCCTTTTTCTAATGTCTCAGCCTTTTTCTGCAGGTATACAGTATTAGGTGCATTTTTTTTTGTTCTCTTATGCCAAGTCTATGCCCATAATAACATAATAGCAGTATTTGTCTCCTCTAGTCATTTCAGCAATTTTTAAACCTAAAACGCATATGCTTCGTAGCCTTCCAAATTTTCAAATTTTTGTTTGAATAGTTCTAAGGGCCATCCACAGTAGATTGAAAGAAATTGGGATATATGTGGTAGTAACTACATCTGGTTCACCCAGAATTTTAATGGTGTAATTTGGGGCCCCAGGGGTATGGTTTTGTAGGCTGCCTTTCACTTAAACAGCACAACGTAAATTACATGGCGCGTTATGTTACCATACCCCTTTTTTTGTGGCATACATTGCAATCTCCTTAAGGGATATTTTTAAGTAAATTTAGGGGCAATTAATCATAATGTTCTTCTTATGTATTTAGCACCTTCTAGAACATGATAGATAAAAGCTGATGGGTTGCCCATAGAAACATCATATCTGAAATACTCCCATCTTACTAAATTTCCACAATTGTTGGGAATTATGATAGAGTACCTCATCTTGAATGTTCACCAAAAAGTTTGCATAGTAGAGTGTGAGGGTAAAACAATCAGATCTGATAAGGTGGATTGATGCTATCAATCTATGCATTTAGGTATCAAGCATCCATATTGCACTTTTTTTGTCATGCTAGAACTACTGTATAATGGAACAGAAATGGCATTTATTTTATTTGAACTGATACCCCTTTCACATCAAAAATCGATTATATAGAGGGCAAGCTGGGTTTAACCCTTCTTATAACCCACGTCGAAATGCCTGTTTGGTCGACCTGGGTTATGCAGTGGAGAGGTTGCACATAGCAACTTGGGTCCGACCCAGGATAATTTTTGGTATGTGATGGGGGGTATTAGAGAAAGAAACATACTTTTCTTTTATCAAAATATATTGATGCCTCTCATGATAGCAGAAAACAGCAGTTTTACAGCTGTGAAGTGAATGCAGAGCAAATGTTTGGCTTTGTTGGTACCAATATTGAAGTGAGTGTATAGGGAACTATAATCTTTTGTTCCAGAATAATTTGATTTTTCTTATCTGGAACTCTGCTTTGAATTTGGGAAACACTGTGGAGTGCTCCTGTGATGATGGTCATAGTATGTGTATTCCAATTTGCAAATCTTCGTAGTCTTGACTCCACATAATTAAATGTGGAAGTAGTTGGCACATGCCCCTAATTATCAAAGTCTGGGCATTTGGAAATGTTCCTTTTTCTCTCTGTTGAAAAATAGAGCTGTCCAATTTGTCACATTGCTTTATAGCTTAATATTTATTGAAAGTGACTGACTCCTTTAAAATGTAAAAGTGTACCTGAAGACCATTCTAAAATATTGGCAACTGTGGTGTTTGTCCTCTAAAAAATGTATGCTAACTTCCATTTAGAGTGAAGAAATATAAGATAGAATATAAAACTATTTTAAGCAGGTAATAGCAAGTCTATAAGTATGACTCAACAGCCCTCTAGGCAGCTTATTTCATATTCATTGCACAATATAATACATGTCCTCTATTGTCCCAGCGCCACTCTAGTGTACAACCGCCATTGTTTAAAAGCTTTGCTGCATTTGTTTCTCACATTGGCAAGTATTTACTCAATGCTAATGAAACTGCACCCATTTAATAATATGTTTTCTTACATGTGAACTTTTTTTCTCTAATGTCTGTCATTCCCCTGGGCACTTTGTGGGTGTTTTTGAATAACCACTTTCAAAATTTTATGTTTAATTAGGCCACATAGTTTAAGTACAAGTTTCAGCTTTAACATCTATGTATTTTCTTAAAGAATTACAGCACCAGTATAAGTTCATTTAATATAGACAAGCATTATTAGTCCCACTAATACAGTGCTCGACAAATGTCTTTAACATCTAGGAGTCAGGATGAAAAAGTAGGAGCCAGATATACTAATAATAGGGACACTGCGCACCATAATGCTCATTACACAAAATGCCACACACTGTAATGCCTATTACATATAATACCACATGCTGTAATTACATATTATGCCACATAAGTTCCGCTTACCTACATGCTCATTGCTATGGGTTTTATGCTTTATGCCAGGGGTTACCATGCTCATTGCCAATGGGGTTAACATGCTCTGCCAGGGGTAAATTCTTGTTGCTATGGGGTTAACATGGTTTGTCATGGGTAAATGCCAGGTGTACAGAACTACTGTATATGGTAGGGGAGCGGATTTAAAATAGCCGGCCGCTGCATTTGCATTTAGCAGGTCTCACCAACTGCCGCAATGAGGGAGATGACGGGCAGGAACAGAGCAGGGCTGCAGAAGGGTGGCTGGAGCCATGCTGACATTAGTGGCTTCCTGCTGTTGAGGACACTCAGAAGGATCTTCGTGATGTGGGGATGGGTCACACTACTATCAGAAGCTATGTGGCCTCCTTAGACATAGGCAGGAGCAGAGACACATTGCCGCTGCGTCCTATCTCCTTGGCAGGTTTAAAGTTGATATAAGATGACTTGGAGAAGATGTCCTTTTTACGAATCTTAACAGATACACTAAGTATGCCTTAAAATGTATTAGGAATACTTCCCTTCATTTATCAAAAAATTATTTACTTTTGGGTTTCAACACTTTGTGAAATGGTTAAAGTTGCCCATTAGCTCAGATGCATTGAACTGATTTCCAGGTAACTTTCACTAGCACCTGTATCCAAATAAGTCTCTTGATATCAAGAATACACGGTACTTGTTTTCTAGAACGGCGCCCACGATTTTGATTTTAGGCATCGCAAGGAAAAAAATCGCGTCGGTCGCATCGCATGCGGCCAAAAAAATCACATGCGATGCGACCGACGCGATTACCGCGATTTTACATTACATTTCACACTTCAGGGTGGCTATTTGGGGTCTGTGGGCCATTTAACATTGTTCCCTATGTAAAATCGGGTCAATTGGGCCATTTAACATTGTTCCCTATGTAAAATCGGTAATTGTGTCGGTCGCATCGCATGCGTTTTTTTGGCCGCATGCGATGCGACTGACGCGATTTACATTTTACCATGCATTTCTATGTAAAATCGCGTACATCGCATCGGTCGCATCGCATGCCATTATAATGGCATGCGATGTACATGTGATGCCCGCGATGGGCGCCGTTCTAGGAAACAAGTACCGAATACACTTCTTGGTAAGGCAATTTGGGATCATGCCCTAACCACAAGCCTAGTTTTATACTTAAAATTCCAGATGGGTGAAAAGAAACATTGATGTAAAATCATGTACCCGTGTATATACTCGAGTATAAGTCGACCCGAATATAAGCCGAGGCACCTAATTTTACAACAAAAAAACTGGGAAAACTCATTGGGCCTTATTTTAGTTCACTCTTTCTGACAAAATCCTTCTTAGATGGACAAACCCATGTGCACTGCAGGTGGGGCAGATGTTACTTGTGCAGAGAGAATTAGATTTGGGTGGGGTTTTACTTCAAAGTAAGATCTATATTGCAGTGTAAAAATAAAGCAGCCAGTATTAACCCTGCACAGAAACAAAATAACTCACCCAAATCTAATTCTCTCTGCACATTTTACATCTGCCCCCCTGCAGTGCACATGGTTTTGTCCATCTAAGAAGGATTTTGTCAGAAAGAGTTAACTAGAATAAGGCCCATTGACTCAAGTGGGACCCTCACTCGAGTATAAGCTGAGGGGGGCTTTTTCAGCATAAAAAAATGTTCTGAAAAGTAGGCTTATACTCGTGTATATATGGTATATTGATTAATACAGAAGTAACTTTTTCGTGGATTTCTCTTGTGATAAAGTTATTCTAGGAAACATTGGAAGATTGGTAAGGAAAATAACATACAGATTTTTCACATACATCTTGCCTCCTTTCGCGTTAAGCAACTCTTCTTGTCATGGCAACTCAATAACACTGGTTGTCTTTTTTGAGACATTTACCATAAGGTTAATCATATTTGCAAAAGGGGTGAATATAATGTAGAAACCGCTTCTGATTATTAAAATGAAATGCAACATGCTTATATTCTGTGTGCGACTGCGTTTGTATCTGTATATGAAATGCTACATCACATTGATTTCCAAGAAAACACTGTAACGTTGCATATTTTTATGCAGATACAGCGGCACTGTGCTTCCGATCAACTGATATTATGAACCGTGTAATTGTTAGAATTACTGCCTCACAGCACTGAGGTCATTGGTTTGATTCCTACCATGGCCCTAACTGTGTTGAGTTTGTATCTTCTCCCCTTGCTTGCATGGTTTCCTCTGGGTAATGTGGTTTACTGCAAATCAAAGTTATACTGTAGGTTAATTGTATCCCAACAAAACTCTAGCATGAATGTGTGTGCGTGTACATGTGGTAGGGAATATAGATTGTAAGCTGGTAAGCCAGGGGCAGGGACTGATGTGAATGGCTATATAAATATTTATTAATAATGATACACTTTGGACAATACCCAGGTTATATCTTTCACAATGTAGCCTATACGTTTCATGATTATTGTCGAACTCCCAGGGCACACAACCGGGGTCAACCCTTTTACACCAACACCCAACCCAAGCTGCCCCAGGTCAGAGGAATGGTGTGAAAGAGGTATACAGTAGTGACTGTTAATGACAGTAGCACACATAGACAAGGATGCACACTGTAGATGAGAATAATGCAGACTGAGAACCAAGAGGAGGGTGAGGATAACCAGACGGGGAATTGGGAAAAGATAAAGAGGGAGGAAAGAAGAATGTGAGAAGGGCTGGATGGCATTAATGAACATGTATGATTTTAGGGTATGATTAAAACTTTTACATGGAGATGCAAATAAAGCCTTTTAGAGAGATAAAGTGGAGGAGTTTCCCAAAGCAAGCAATCTAATCCTTTTATGTCATAGGCTGTGCTAGATATATCACAGTTTGAAGTTGTTATGGGCAATTTCTCCACGTCTTCTCTCCCCAAGGCTTAATATATCTCATATGTTCCAAGATGGTGGTTCTAAAGTTAGGTTGTTGTAATGGTCTTATACAGTAGTTAGTTATTTTTTCCTCTCTACACCCCCATTGCCACTTTCCATGTACATCAAGAGAATATGATGGATAAGACAGATATTTAAGGTGACTTATGACATTGAATCTTTGTAAGTAATAATGGAAATGCAGTAACTTAAGTTGTTTTGTTTGTAACAAACATGAAATTGACAAATCCTTTTAAAGACAGTAGCGTGGGATGTGTGTATGTCATATCCACTTTCAAATATTTTATCTTCTATATAAATCCAGACATTAAAATATATCTTGTGTTTTTTTTCTAGGCCTTATGAAGTTGTTTTCAAGAAAATGAACATGGCAATTATAGTGATGTTGGTCGCTCAGTAACCAGTGTAGATTCTGTAGTTTTGTTCAGCAGCTACATCTGGCTACTGGGTCTCTAACACCATTATCTACATCACATCACATCCCGTTCTTTCACAAGTAGGACCATTTATTGGTGAAAATGTGCAGTTCGGTCTTGGTTCGGGTTGCTTGATACAGTGATTAGTTAATAACTGGGTACATGCAGATTCGTCACAAGAGATTAGAAGAGGAAAATGGAACAAGACTGTCCAGATTTTGGCATGCACCTGGCACACAATGTAGAAATCTGTGTTTGTGAAGCAACAGCTACATTGTCTGCTGGGTTTCAGGCTCAATGGAAATAACCTCCCACCAAAATCAATAGTCATGAGATTGGAAGTATTGTGTAGGTAATTACAATTTTTTTTTCAAACAAGTATGTACACATTTTCAATGCTTTATTTTTTGTATGTATAACATGTTGATATAAATGGGATTTCTTATTATCTTGTGTAGTGTTCTAATAAACTTTATTGGATTGTCTCGCATTTGTTGGGGATTAATTTACAGTGTCATACAGAAACCTCACTTCAAAGTGAGATCTAAATTGCAGCATAAAAATAAAGCAGTCAGTATTTTCCCTGCACAGAAACAAAATAACACCCATATCTAATTCTCTCTGCATATGTTGCACCTGCAGTGCACATGGTTTTGTCCATCTTAGAAGGAATTTGTCAGAAAGAGTGAACCCCCCATAGTGAGCAAGATTGCAATATTTGCGGATGACACGAAATTGAGTAAGGAAATTAACTCAGGAGAGGCTGTGGATACACTACAAAGTGACTGGAAAGGTGGCAAATGCAGTTTAACATTGATAAATGTAAAGTAATTCAATAACAGAACAACAATGAACAAGCTACTTATAGGCTAAATTGAGTTATTATAGGGAATTTTGCTGTAGAGAAGGACTATTATAGATGAAAAATTGGGTAATAGTGCACACTGCTCAAGTGTATCAGCAACATCAAACAACACTGGCATGCATTAAAAGGGGAATGGGTTCAAGAGATGTGTCTCTTTTCAAGGCATTGGTGAGACCACATGGGATGTGATGGTGTCTCTTTACAAGGCATTGGTGAGACCACACTTAGGACATAGGACATAAATTAATTGGAACAGGTACAGAGAAGCGCGACTCAGCTAGTAAAAGGTCTCGAATCACTAGAATACAAAGATAGGTTAACTAGGCTGAATATGTTTTCACTGGAGAAACTGAGGTAGAGAGGAGATATGATTAGCATGTTCAAAATACAGAATTGGGAATCATACTGAACTGGGAGATGATTTGTTAACTAACAGGCCTATACTTAGTCTCGAGGAAAATATTTCCTTTCTGAATTAAGAAGAGGATTCTTCACTATTAGAGCAGTGGGGGGTGGTTACAGCAACTACTATTAACGATTTTAAATCATAACTGAATACATTTTTGGCCACTAAGGGAATCCTATAGATATAACTTAATTCAAGTCAGTAGTTAGAAAGTCAAATAGGTTGAACTCGATGGACTAACATCTTTTTCAACCTTAATTACTATGTTACTATGTTAGGATGTACCGCGCAAAGAGGTAATGTGTGTGCCCAACCTATTGTTCCGTCTTGACATGGTGGGAGTAGGAAGTAGTAGTAATACTACAGTATGAACAGAGTAATGGGTAGTCTGCAAACTTCTTATTACTATACAAGTATAATCAACAGTGTTTGAATACAATTTACAAAGTTGCAAGTACTGTAGCTTTTAAACAGCCCCTTGCTAACAATGATCAAAGGGGCAGATGTATTAAGCCTGGTAAAGTGATTAACTTGTGATAAAGTGTAAGGTGATTACGCACCAGCCAATCAGCTGTGTTTGAAAAATGAATGATGTTGATTGGCTGGTGCAATCACTTGTCACTGCTTTATCACTACTGTATCACTTTACTAAGCTTAATACATCTGCCCTAATGTGAGATCTGCAGAAGCAGAAATCATATTACTTACTATACTGAAGAGAAGCCAGAGATCTGCGGCCATCCACCCCAGCCGCCGAGGACAGCTATGTCAGTGTCACTCCCCTTCACACGGCAGGCAAATGCTATGGGACCGCACCACACAGCGTGTTGTAAGTAACCTTCTGAGCAGCCTGAAAGTAAGGAGGCGGAGCTGCTGTTCTGCGCTTTCTCCAAGCAGGGGAGGTTTACAGTAAAACACTACTGAAAAATCGGGAGGACCCAGATTTTTAGGGGCTGTGAAAGGCTCAATTAAAAAACAGGAGCCAGGGGGGTATGCAAGCCTGGAGTACATGATTGTCATCAGTTGTATTATTGATATGCATAATCATGCCATGATGTCCATTTAAACCAGGATATCTTTGATTTACACATGTTCTGTGGCTGAATAAGTTTACCAAAAGATGTAACTGTGGATGAATAAAACCAAATGAAATACAGGCTTAAAATTACCCAGCTACAGACCTGTAAATCATAGGCATTCTGGTGTAAATGGATATCATGGGCTGAATTCAATTAATTGTGAAAATCTGTTTTAGAGGTAAAAAAAAGTGTGAATTTCAAAAAGTAGCTATTTAATTGTCTGTAAACACAGACTTGTGGTAATTTTACCACAAATTTCTATTCACCTATGAGCAGGTGATAAACTGTGTTTTTGTTTTGTTTTGGGGTTTTTTATTGGGGGGGGGGGGGGTACCTATTTTTCACCACCAGCAACAATTTTCACGGTAATCCTGTTTTCGGAAATTTGAAGTTGAATATGCAAATTGTGGGTGCGTGCATTCTCCCAAAAAGCACATTCTCGCTGAAAAGGTGGCGATAATGGCAATTGCGGTAAGTTACCATGATTTTGCCACTATTTGAATTCGGCTTTGTGGCAATCCTAGACAGGTCTTTGTTTCCCTTTTATGAAGACTTGATATGCAGAGGTTTTTCACATGGCCACATCAACAAGCATATGGTATATGGTACAGTCCACACTTGACAGCTGGATACCTGGTGTAAGGAAAAAACTTATGGGTGGTTTTGAATATCATATCTGAAGTTCCTAGACTCTTCAAATACATCAAGGTTGAGTTCATTCTTGCTGCTAACTTTATTTGCTGTGTTGCGTGTCACTGCCTTGTAATGTAGATGGCTACTGTACATGAAAAGTAGCTCCAATTTTTATGCAGTAATAAGAAATGAGTCACAGGAAATCACTGTCTATTGCATAAATCATGTAATTGATATCCTAATCTCTAATTGATATCCACTCCACCATCACCAACACCACTTTCATTCATGCTTTTGAAATTGCTTACTAATTTATAATGCAAATATTTGTCTAGAGAACTGAACAAAGATAGGAGAGTTCGTTCTGAACTTTTGCTTCTAAAAATACAGCATAAAACACTTTAAAAAAATTCTATTGCAGGTAGGTCAACAATGTTGAACACTGTCATGATCTTAGGAACAGGTGTGACTGTTTTATGTTTGAAAAAGAGCTGGACATGTGCCAAAAATGACTACCTGATTGAGCATGGCAAAGTTGATGTGAGAGTTTTAGGAACATGGAATCATACAATCATACAATCTCGACTGGTTGTACGCAGATTATGTGCACACAATCATGCAATGCACGCTCCCGCTGGTTGGGGGATTGGTCTTCTGATCCGATGTGCTGCACATGCAGCTATCAACCCTTTACCCACCGCCTAGGGGTGCGGGGGATAGCCCTGGGCTTCAGCACAGGCCTGGGGTGCCTTGGAGAGGGGGGACACCTTGATTTGGGGGTTCTCCACCTCCCCGAGAACTCCCGGCCTGGGCTGACTAGTTAGTGTGGGTAATGCTTTGCAACAGGATCCAGTCAAGCATGTTCCCTCGCTATGGCATTACATCACCTGCTAGTGGAGCCTGGTGCTGGTCCCTAAAATACAGAGGACCCCCACTCACTTTTTCCCTCCTATTTTAGGAACTAGGGCCAGCTCAAGAGCCCAGTGCTGGTCCTGAAAATACAGGGGACCCCCACTCACTTTGTTCCCCGTATTTTAGGAACCAGGGCCAATTAAAGAGCCATCCTGAAAATACAGGGGACCCCCATGCACTTAACCCGCCAGTAGGCCAGCCCCCTATATTTGGAGGTTCAATCATGCAGCAGATGGGGTACTTATGTAATATCTGGACTCCCGTTTTTCTTATGAGACCGCGTCCCCTCGCGGGGCTCGCTGCGCTCACCACGCTTTGGGCACGGTGGCTCGCTGCGCTCGCCACACTATATAAAATCAACTCCATGCGTAGTTGGATAGTAGGGGTATGGAAAAATGGGGTTCATTTAACATGGGAGTCCAGATAATACATAAGTACCGCAGATGGATTGTTTGACGGATTGTATGATGATTGTAAGTAGGTTGTGTGTCCAAAGACTGCCAGGGAGTTAAAGGGAAAATTGCACACAATCATGATTGTAAAGTCCCCCATACACCTGAAAGACATTGCACCCAATCATACAATCTCAATGGATTGTAAAATGGATTGTATGCACACAATCATGCAATGCCGACCCCGGGAGATTGGAGGATTGGTACTTTGCTCTGACGTGCTGCACGTTAGATCAGTTGGGATTGGGAGCAGATTGAATGTGCTTTTACGCACGTGCAATTTGTCTTTAGATGGCTTATACAACAGGAGTCATTTGACACTTCCTCCGTGACTAGTGGAGAAGAGAGATGCAGCTTCCAGGCGGCCCATGGCAGTGAAGACGCTGGGAGCCGCAGAAGTTTCCATTAGCAGATGGGTGGGCAGCTGACGAGAGCGGTGGACGTCCTTTTGCACAATTCTGTCACTACTCTGAAAACAGTTTTCAGAGGATTGCTGCATTTGGGCTATTTAATAATGGCATAACACAGCAGATGTGAGCAGATTGGTAGTTGCTTGCAACCTGTAAATTGAAAAAAAAAAAAGATTTTTGGTACTCGTATCCTTTTGAACCTAGTATGCCAGCCCTTATTTAAATGAAGCGCTAATCATACAGCAGATTGTATGAGGGATTACATGATGGATTGTGAGTACATTATCCAAAAACCACCAAGAACTGCCGGGGAGTTGAAGGGAAATTGTATGGCCACCTTACTAGGACTCACAGATCCATTTTTTTATTAGAACATTCAGTAGTATGTTACAGTATATACAAACACCTACTAACATTTCCACTAAAAAATGCTTCTTACAATTATCTTGTCTCTTATTTTATGAGCGGAGGATAACAATTTGAACAAGCTCTTACATTAAGTTAAAATTTCATGAAATTACTTCCATTTTTTTATACCAGTTACTTTACCTCTTCCATTCACACTACTTATCTGGGATTAATGTCAGAACAGCTTCTAATTGTACCCTGGGTAAATGAGTCTGCTCATTCTGGTCTATAAAAGGTATATTGGCTAGTTCCTAATTACTGTATATTATGAGATTATGAGACTATATATAAATGAGATTGTGGGCTGTTCCCAATCTTTAAATTACTTTATCCACACAGAGTATATAGCAAGCATTAAACTGATACCCTTTTTGGCACACAGAATATTGTAAATGAGTCCAACCTGGGATTGACCCAGCTAAAACCTCTTTCAGACCAATGGGAGGGCCCAAATCATTACAGTGGTGGTGATGTCACCACTCACAGGTGCAGCCCTGGCACTTGAAGATAAGATCATCTAGCTCCAGTTATGTAGTAAATAGGTCATGGAGTGCATTGACTCAGCTTACCCATTGCAAGCTGCTCCCAGGTTTTCACGTCAATAACCTGGGTTTATAGTTGCAGTGGAATAGGGGTATTAGAATCAGCATTCAGTTTGTGGAAACATTTTGTAGAGCTGTATGGTCTCATCTAGGTTCAGAACAACGGGGCTTGGCCATCAAGACTCTTTCATTAACTTCAGGCTTCAGTATCCAATTGAATTTCATGATCCAGTGGAGGGCTGGGGAAATTTTCACAGCAAACATAAATTACAGCCACAGATATAGTCCAGTTTTTCCCATTTTGCTGGTTTATGGGAGTTAAAACTATTCATTTGCAAAAGACTCATTCTATGAGAGTAATAATATGCACAAAAATACAGTTAAAACATTTTTTTTAATGTGGATTACAAGTTAGCATAAATGTTCTAGTTGGACCGCGTGAAGGGTAACCTGGCATAGGCATTATCAAAACCATTTCAAAACCAAATGCAAATAACTAGCGTTTTAATCATCTTCTGTCTCTATATGCAAGGTCTTCTAATTGTTATTGTAAGCTCTATGATCGCAGTGTTTAATAGCAACATAATATAAGTGTAATAAAAATGGAGTATAATTACCACATCTAGGTCTGCAGCTGTTTTATATTAGATATGGTAAGGCCTTGCATGTTACTGCATATGTGTAAAGATAAGAATGCAAAATCATATATAAACCACTTTCGCTAGATTGGTACACCGCTTCTTTTTTTTTTATTAGACATACTCTTCAGGGTTTCATTAATCCTGAAACCATTTGCGTGGGAGTAATAAGCCAGTTTACTTAGGTGAGTCATATTAAACAACTTGCATATTTCTTTCATGATTTTCAACACAAATGTGATTCATTGGTCAGTCAGGGTATGATTTGAGATTGGTATTCTGAAAAGGACATGGATTCATTCTCCAGCTACAGTATAATCTTACTTCAGATGACCTTTATGATTAGATTAGACTGGTGACCCAGGTAATTAGTAATGTAGACTCAACTGCAGTAGGGACCTTTCTCTGGTCCGTTTGCAGAGCTGCACATAGACACCCCAAAAAAGTTTCCACCATGTCGACCTTTGGCACGTCGACCTAAAGTCCCTGTCGATTTATAGTCCATGTGGACCTGCTATAGGTGGCGACCTATGGCCTGTTGACCTAAAAGTCAACGTACATTAATTGGGTCGACCCAATGACCCAGTGTTCCAATGCCTTCCATCAGTTTATATTGGTATTCCAATAACAATTATTACTTACTCTATAATGGATTCCTATTGTTCATCACTTTCATCAACGTTTGCTTCCTCACGTTTCTTAAAACGGGTCTAAAGCCAGTTAAACCCCTTTCACATTGCATGTTGAAACTGGTATATTACCATTTCAATACCGTTTTTGTACCATTCACATTCAACCCATTTCACCCATCGAAAACAGTGGACGTCATTTCAAATAGACATTTCTGGGACACAGGCTCACATATGAGGTTTTTACAGCATAAAAAGGAGGGGGTGGGTAAAAATAATGTTAGGTAAAATAAATAAGTAGAAATATATAAATAAGGTAAAAATAAAGTATTTTCTATGCACAGAGGATACGGTCGATGGGTCGACCATTAGATGGTCGACAGTCATTAGGTCGACACTATTGGGTCGACATGCTGGAAGGTCAACAGGTGTCTAGGTCAACATGGCAGAAAGTTGTCATGAGTCTAGGTGGACAGGGGACAAGGTCGACAGCTGTCTAGGTTGACATATGCGTTAGGTTGACATGGGTTAGGTCTACATGGGGTTTTTCACTGTTTTGTTGAGCTGACATGTGCCGACAGGCGGTATTTCATGCCCTACCATCCACCAGGGCATGGTGGGAGAATAAAAAACACTGTGCCCAAAGCATGGCAAGCGCAGCGAGCCATTTGAGGGGACGCGATGCACTTAAAACAGTGTCCATGTCGACTGTGTTGATATTAGGGTAAAAAAACTGTGAAAAACCCTGTGTCGACCTTACCCACGTTGAACAAGACACCTGTCGACATTGTCCCCTGTTGACCTAGACTCATGCCGACCTTCCAGCATGTCGACCCAACAGTGTCGACCTAAGGACTGTTGACCAAATGATCCCAACACCTGCACAGTATGCGTTGGGTTAAAAAATCTCCTCTCTGCTCTTTACTTCCTGCCTGTGCCTGGTGAGATCACAAGGGAGATAGCCTATCACCCTCTCTGACCTGCTCATGACGTGTAAATACCGTTTCAGAGCAATTCACACTACAAATGGATTGGCTCTGAAACGTGTAGGACACTGCTTTTAACCCGTTTTGAATTATTGGTATTTTAAAACCAGTAAATTCTCTCTGGATTTTTCACATTACAGCTAGAAACGTTTTAAACCCATTTAAAGTCTGCAATTTACTGTGTTTTAGCTGTAATGTGAAAGGGGTATGAAAGGGGTATATGCGCACACCCTTAACAGGAACAGGGAAGGCAGCTGACATCTGGTGATATCTATCTTACTAATCATGTGCAGGCACCTGGCTTTTATACTGTACAGTAGCTGCTGTCTACGGGGATAAAATTACAGGGGGGGCACCATGATAAAAGAGGGTTTAGGTGGGGGAGGGGCGGTGTTACTGGTGCCAGTGTACATGCTAAGAGAGCGGCAGAGAGAGGGTGGGAATGGGATTAAAAATAGGCCCTGGCATTTAAAGTACGCAGACCCACCATGGCGACAAAAGTGAAGGATGTAGTTGTGCTCACTCTGGAAAAGGGGCGTGGCCACTCAACAGGGGGCGTGTCCTTGAGTGTAGTGTACAACACCATATACAACTTCTACACATTATGCTACAAAATACTGGACCCCATTATACTTGCCCCTTACACATAATGCCAAATGAAATGAGCCAAAATTCACATAATGCCACATGGATTGAGCCAAAATTCAAATAATGCCACATGGATTGAGCCAGAATTCACATAATGCCACATGGATTGAGCCAAAATTCACAATACGCTTCATAAACCACCAAAGGGCGCGCATTAAACATTTACACCATAATGTCCATTACACGTTAAGTTACATGCCATTATGTCCATTATGTATTATGCCAAACACCATAATGCCTATTAAAAATTGTGCTGCTTATCTACATGCTCATTGCCAAGGGTTCCATGTGGGATTACATGCTCATTGCCAAGGGGGAATACATGCTCGCGGTAAATGGGGGACAGTCGTCGCCAGGCAGAAGTGATAGCCACTGACAGTGGCAGAGCCTGGCTGTATTCAGAGCACTGCAGGTCCCGGCTATTTGAAATAATACCCCTTTCACACCAGAAAATGCATTCCCAGGTTTGCCCCTTTTACACCAGCCTAGTACCTGCATTTTCTGGTGTGAGGGGGAGAGAAAACCACCCCTCGCCCCCTTTAACCAGTTATCTCATTTAACTGGCTATATCTTCGGAACCAACTGACCCATTTACATGAGACAAGTATCATATTGAAGAACTTTTGAGTGGGCTTTGAATGATTTTGGTCCAGTGAAACTGGAATGTTTGGTTCCAGAGTAATCTGCCCTCAAAATACATGAATCAAAAATAAAAATAAATTGGTTTACATGCAATAGCTCTGGAACCGATTGACCGATATGGACTAGCCTGGTATCCTATTGAAGGGCCAGCGATTAGAAATTGAATGTGATCAACTACAAGCTTCTGTGATGCCAGGGCGGGAACTGGCAGCCATCTGAACCGGTGGGGGTTGGAAATGACAGGTCCCATATTATCCTATGGGGAAAAAACGTTACAGCTTTGCCAGGCGATATCTCCGATTCCCGGGGGGCTAGAGACACGGGGCTGGGCTCGTTGGAAAGCCCTGGTCCTCAGCTATAAAATGCCGTGCCCAAGGTGCCCCATCCCTGAATCCGCCACTGACCATTGATGATGCACAAGCAACTTATATTTCTTTTCTTTTTTAAAAATTGCTTGGACATGGAGATTAGCTTCACCCCCAACACTCCCATGAAGCCCTACACCACCAACACTCCCATGAAGCCCTGCCCCAGACAGGCATTGCTCCACAGCCTACTGAATTATTAAGCAGGGTGAACATCAGTGGGCAAAACCATCAATACTTCCTTTGCAGATAGTTTCACACGTCAAGGTTACCTATTAATGGTACCATCGATAGTGATCACCAATAGGCAACCCACTGATGACTGCTGTCCCAGTGCTGCCCATGGTTCTTATCACAGGGATCTGGCTCATGAGCTTTCAGTACTCGCTCACGAATACTAGACACATATATAGATGTATAGACAGTGGTGACACAGAAGGGAAAGAAGTGGGCATAAACAGTAGGTTAGGATGAGAGATGGTCAGGTTTTATGCTGGAGGGTGGGAAGAGGTCAGCTTAGTCTTTGATATTTTAACATTATAATCAATCTAAGATCCTCAGGCTCCCAGCAAAGAAGTGAGCACTGCTAGATCTGTCTTTGGGTGCCCCGCTAAACCCCGCCAGCCGGTCATGCCTCTGTCAAGCTGAGCCACCCAGGAATCGGAATACATACTGTACCTATATTGCCTGTGAATAGAGCTGGCTCTGGCTGGTTGTAACTGAAAATATATGTAAAGTAAATGTTTCTTTTCCTGAAATTCATAAACCTGTAATTAAACCCCTGTATCTTTTTGAATTAATGTAGTCTATTTTTTGTGCAAATGTCATGCTAAGTGTAAACTTTTAATTATGGGCATATATTTCCGCAATACGCAACGATTACAACTTCCCCGGTTTGCAGATAGGCCCTCAATGTCATAAGTTAAGTCTTTTTGCCGACGGTGTTTTACTTTTCGTGACCAACCCTGTTAGAACACTCCCATGCCTTCACACGATCTTAGACTCCTACAGCGCAGCTTCATATTACAAACTAAATACTACTAAAACAGACGCCCTTCCGATCAATCTCTCGAGATACCTACCCCATTTAAAATCAATCTACAAATACAACTGGCAAACAGAAGCGATAAAGTATCTGGGCATTCACATCCCCTCGAATACATCCAATGTCTTTAATGTCAACCTCACCCCCCTCCTCGCAACGCTGTCCACCCTAACTAAATCCTGGGTGTCTTACGATATCTCCTGGATGGGACGTATGGCTGCTTTTAAAATGTCATTACTCCCTAAACTAATGTACTTGTTCCGCACCATACCTTACGCAATCCCTAAAAAATACTTACAACTTGGCACGACTATCTTGTCAAAGTACGTGTGGTCGACCAAGCCCCCAGCAATAGCCCGCTCCAAAATGTCGCTACCTAGGGCCTTTGGTGGCCTGGACCTCCCCGACTTGGTTAGCTACCATACAGCGTGCCTCCTAGCCCCTCTTAAAAATTACACTGACACTGTTTCCCCCACAGGTTGGGTGTCCATTGAACAAGCCTTGACCCCTCACATCCCCCTTGCAGATTTAATTAGAATTCCAAAACAAGCTAGACCCAGTCAATTACCATTACTCCTATCCACCAAGGCATCTTTACAAGCCTGGGACAGACTACTAGCCACTCTATCTGGCTCGGCAAACGTTATACCCACCATTTCCATTACAACCGTAGCAAAATTAATCCCAAACCTCAACTTAAACACATGGAAGACTCTTGGTATCAACACCCTAGGAGATTTGTTAGAATCCCATTCTTTGCTACCATTTCCCACCCTACAACGTCAATACTCTATTCCGCCCTCTGAATACTACCATTACCTACAAATAGCGCATTGGTGGAAGGCCCACTTCCCTTCCTATACCCCCCCAGATGCTACATCTCAGACACTCCTGTCCAGACCTTTCATGATAGGAACTAAAGGCGACATCTCCTTTTGGTACAGGACTTTGGTAACCCCCACTGCCTTTTCCAAAACGTCCCCCCGCGAGAAATGGGAATCAGATCTGGGCGTCACTTTCTCTCCTTTGCAATGGCGTCAAATCTTTCACACCTCTTATGCAATGTCCCGTTGCTTAAATCATACAGAGATGCACATCAAATTATCTAATAGACTATACCTAACTCCTGATCGCCTGCACACCTTCTGGCCATCTTGTTCCAACCAATGCTGGAGGCTATGCGGATGTATAGGCAACATTTACCATATTTTCTGGACCTGCCCCACAATTCATCAGTATTGGTCTGAGGTTTTTAACTTGATCTCTACTGTATTGAAGGCGGCGGTAACACCGGATCCATCCCTTGCTCTGTTCCATGTCTACCCTCAGATTATCCCCCCTAAGGATAGGTATGTCTTAGGTCATATTCTTATTGCTGCCCGAGCCAACCTGGCCCAGCACTGGAAACAACCCTCCCCTCCACCCTTGCTACAAGTCGTTATGAAGACGAATCACCATTTCCTTATGGAAACTAACTTCGCCCCATTTGTCCCCTCGCCCACTTCCCCCCATATACGATGGCTCCCATGGCACACTTACATAACTGAGGGCGAGGGCGCTAAACATTTCCCCTCCTCCTCCCCGGCAGATCCATGTCAGTTTAGCCTAAATGAAACTCCGGAGAGTTCAGAATAACCTAAGCTACTTGGTTAACTCACCTTACTTGATAAATATCCTCCCCATAGGAAGTGTGATATGACCTGAGGTCTGATGCTATATAGATATATGCTTTCTTTTCATCTGATACTGATACTAGTAGATACTAATGTCTGTTTGATCTCCCTGTTTCTTTCTTATTTATGCCATACATATATTGTTCGCTCTGCGTAGCGAAGCACACTGTATAATGATTGTGCTTGTCACCCGATATCCCCTCCCCCCCTTCCCCTCCCTAATTGTCCCCTTTTTTCTTTTCTGTTCCCCATATTAAAAACCTGTTACAATAAAAATTTTATTGATGGAAAAAAAATAAGATCACATAAATCCAAATAATTACATAAATGGTAAATAGACGTAGTCGCCTCATTGTGAGAAAGTTGTTTTCAATTATACTACTCAAATGAGTTAAAAAAGCAGAGAAAACAAAACAGACAATAATAAGGTCTAATTTATACCATGTATACAGTAGAGCAGAGGTAGCCAACTCTAGTCCTCGAGAGCTACCAACAGTGCATGTTTTCCAGGTCTCCTCACAGAACCACAAGTGAAGTATTTAGCTCCACCTGTGGATCTTTTAAAATGTGTCAGTGAGTAATGAATGCACCTGTGTACCTGATGGGTGGGCTGGAAAATGTCAACTGTAGCTCTCAAGGACTGGAGTAGGCTACTCCTGTAGTAGAGACTATTTCCATCTCATACGGTTATCTCCAACGGTTGTGGATCGTATTGTCGACCCGACTTAGGTTGACAGTCATTAGGTTGACACGGGTCGACAAACAACAAGGTCGACAGGGTTCTAGGTCGACATAGGTGAAGGTCGATAGGTGTCTAGGTCAACATGGGACAAGGTCGACATGGGTTTAAGTAGACAAATGCATTCGGTCGACATGGGTTGATGGGTATTTTCAACCCGACTTAGGTCGACAGTCATTAGGTCAACACCGTTGGGTCGACAGGCAACAAGGTCGACAGGGTTCTAGGTCGACATGGGTGAAGGTCGACAGGTGTCTAGGTTGACATGGGCGAGGTCGACATGGGTTTTTTTCACTGTTTTTTACCCGAATGTCGACACAGTCGTCATGGACACAGTTGGAAGTCAACCGCAGCCCCTCGCATCGCTCGCTTCGCTCGCAATGCTTCGGGCACGGTGACTCACTGTGCTCGGCACACTATTTTATTCTCCCACCATGCCCTAGTGGATGGTAGGGCATGAAATACCGCCTGTCGGCACATGTCGGCTCAAAAAACAGTGAAAAAAAACATGTCGACCTCACAACCTGTCGACCTAACGCATTTGTCGACCTAAAACCATGTCGACCTTCATCCATGTCGACCTTGAACCCCGTTGACCTTGTTGCCTGTTGACCCAACGGTGTCGACCTAATGACTGTCGACCTAAGTCGGGTTGACAATACGACCGCATCCCATCTCCAACATCATAATTGATGTATCCCCTACTTTTGCACTTTCATAAAAAAACGACATTGCTTCAGTTGCATGTTAATGAGGTTAAATAGATGTACTTTAGGTACATACTGTAGAGCAGGGGTGGGGAACCATTTTTGTGCCAAGGGCCATTTGTATTGGGGAAAAAAACCGTCGGGGGCCATATGAAAAAATTTCTCTTACAAATTGTCCTGCTGCAGCTGGCACACGCTCCGGCGGCAGCCGCTGAATAGGACTGACAGTCTCTGGCTGCTGTTGATTAAGAGGAATCTCGCGAGAACTACCGACCTCTCGCGATAATTCCCCTATACTTGACTGTTGGCAAAGCCGCCAGGCAGGTGGGAGGGCCACTCAGACTGGCTACGGGGGCCGCATACGGCCCCCGGGCCTGAGGTTCCCCACCACTGCTGTAGAGCAACCACCCATAGGTAGTACTCTTCCTCATGCCATGTGACTCCGTAGACAAGCATGGTAATACAAGGTAACAAGATGCAACATATTAAACTGAGATTATGCCAACAGTACATGTGGTGCTTGTGTAGACTAATAATCCATGGATCATAAAATGGAAGTGGCTAAATCAAATTAGTAATGCCCTTCAGGTGCTGACAGGGAGCAGTTGTCCTAAATGAGAAAAAGACATAAAAAACATGTTTTCCACCAGCACCCCAAGGGGCATTAACAATAGGATTTGTAAAACCACATGGTAGTAGATAATTCTGCAATCTTAAGGTGCCTATAGACGGTCCTCTCCCGGACCGTCCGTTCTGTACTATGAGATGCGCGCTCCCGCGCATCTCATCGTACGGTACAAAAAGTATGTGCTGCACATACTTTTTGTACTACAGATAAATCCGGCCTCGTTGTTGCTGGCGAACCGCCAGCAGCATGCTGCTGGCGATCCGCCAGCAACACGGCGCCTCTATCTGACTGAGACGCGCGTGTGTCCCCCACGCACGCGCATCTTAGTATCCAGGCGGCGGGGCGGCGAGGCAGACGCAATACTGTCCGTCTCCCGCTCGAGGGGGCTGGGGGGACCCGAGGCACTGCGGGAGGGGGGGGGGTTGCGGTCGCCCGGTGTGGGCACCGGGCGACCGAGGGCAGCACCATCGGAAGGGGACGGTCCCCTTCCGGCATACAGATGGCGGCGGGGCAGGGGATGGCGATGGCGACGCCATCGCCATCACCTGCAAAGATGAATCCCGCTACATCTGTAGCTGTTCATCGCATCGCATTGCATGCACAATGCATGCACAAGGCATGCAATGCGATGTGATGTGTACTATATAAGTGCCGAACGGATCTGATGAACGGACCGTC